>NW_022196904.1:130463262-130476803 GCF_008632895.1 Mastomys coucha
AAAACAAAAAAGAGAAAGAGTTGCCAGGTACTCTGAACTACACCCAAGGACAGCTTACCAAGACATGTCCAGATATCGATGCCGCATTTGCCACAGATGTTGTGAAGACGTTATCTGCTGAGGACCCCACGTTGGCCACAGTCACTGTGGTCACTTCTACAAGAGAATGGAACAGATTGGAACTTCACACACAGTGAAGGGAGCGCACAAAAAGCAAAGGTCTTACTTGTGAGCCTGAAAGCGCCCGTGACCACCCAAACATTTTAATGCTTCTGTTAATGCTCAGCTGACATCTCTAGTCCAGTCTAAAATACTTGCTTCTCCCAGAAAAGGGAGATCTCTACCCTTCCCCACCAAAGCTTTTCACATGCAGCAGAAATGTCCACCATAACCCCCCATCCCCACTCCACCACTGGCCTTTCTCCCTTTGCAAAGAAGCTGCAAGTCCCATAGGTCTGGGACACCTCCTTGTCGATCAAGACATGGCAGACTCCAGTCCAGCCTCATCCCTCTCCACTGCCATAGCTCAGGCCATCCTACAGTCTTGTGTCCACTGTCTGAGGTCTCCATGACATCCTTCCCCAGAAACTCTTCCTCCTGAAAAACATGTCAGCCTGCCACAGCCGCTCCTGCAGCATGAACTTCACTCCTGGGGCAAACAGGTCTACCAGCAGCAACTTCAGAGCAGCTCTACAAAGATGTGTCATGTCCCTGAGGTTTCCTGCCACAGCATCACTAGGTTCTTCTGTATCCTACTGCCTGCTACTTTGTATCCTTTGCAGTTGGCCTTCCCAATCTCTACCATAGTTCTGTCTGCCACCCAACATTCTAAAATGCCTAAAACCCAGGGAAGCTGTTGGCATAAGGGAAACACCCAAAGATGCTAACTGGAGTCCTGCCAGTCCCATTATTCCAGCCCTAACCAACCTGTACCCCTTGTACCTGTCTAGATCCTGTCCATTACCAATCCATACATGGGGCACACCTAATTTAGGAACTCAGCAAGCACTGAGCTACCTGGATATTATCAGACTTCAAAAACTTACAACAAGAAAAATTAGGAATCTTCTGATACATAAATATACAACTAAAATTCTAATACATATATATATATATATATATATATATATATATATACACATATACACACCCACCACAGATGCAATTCTATTGTCACCACAGACAACATCATACTTCTTTCCTGAACTCAGAAAAATATATGCAAAATAGGATAAAAATTCCATGGCCCCAATTACCAATTATCAACCCAGAATCCATGGATGAAAATGGAGCATTAAAAACTCCAGGAAAAGCCAGACAGCAGAGGCATATGTCTTTAATCCCAGCACTCAGGAGGCAGAGGCAGGCAGATCTGAGTTCCAGCCCAGCCTGGTCTACAGAGGGAGTCCCAGGATGACCAGGGTTACACAGACAGACAAGAAAGTAAGAGAGAGAGAGAGAGAGAGAGAGAGAGAGAGAGAGAGAGAGAGAGAGAAAGTCAGTCTAGGACATGGACCAGAAATGGCTCAGCAGTTAAGAGTACTGTCTGTTCTTCCAAAGGTCCTAGGTTCAATTCCCAGCATCCACATAGAGGCTTACAACTCCCTATAACTCAGTTCCAACTGGAGCCTTTTTCTGACTTCAAGGGGGATCAAGCAAACATGGGTACATAGAGATACATGCAGGCAAAGCAGCCACACACATTAAATTAACTTGAAAAAAAAAAGAGAGAGAGAGAGAGAGCTCTGGGAAGAGAGGAGGATGGCTCCAAGATTTTGAGCATACTGTTCTTTCAGAGAAGCCAAGCACCCATGTTAGGTTCTCACAACCATGTGAAACACTAGTTCCACGAGGAATTGCAGGCACCTGCAGTCACATATATAAACATAAAAATAAATACATATCTTTTTTAAAAAGCTCTAGGAAGCTTCCCTCACTCCTGTGACTGGATCTAGACTTCAGGTAGGTAGGGCAGAAAACAAGCAGAAGCAAGGCTTCTCTACCACTGTGCTCCTGTCCCAACAGGCTGAACAAACACCCACCCAGAGTTAAGCTTCAGCTCTGATGTATCCTGAATAAAACCCCCAAGCCAAACCTGCAGCTTCACATTGGAAAGAACAAAACAAGAAGCAAGGCAAGATGATGGTCTTCCAAGGATTCGAATGTACAAGCATAAAACATACAAGGGCTCCAGTTAGTAGGGAGTTCAACACTCAGGAAGGTCAAAGGCTGGAGGCGGGTGGGGGGAGGGCGTGTAGGAGGCAGTGTGGTGTGGTATCACCTGAAAGGGGTGATACAGCTCAGCTCAAGGCTCCATAAAACATGAGAATTGGCTGCTCTATGTGTGAGAAAACAGAAGGAACAAAATGGAAAGCTAAGACATGGAGAAGGATGGGATATCTGCATAGGAAAAGATGCAGCATGGAGACTCTCATGTCACTATACAGAGCAAGGTTGATTTCTGCATTGTTACCTTTGCAACCGTTGTCTGCCTTGGATGACTCTCCTCCCCCTCTCAAGTCACACTTGAACTGGCCTTTGAGGCAGACAGGTCTACTAGCAGTAATGCTGCTGACCATACCTGGAGCACCTCCAGACAGAATTCACATCTGACCCATCTGTGCTATCAGCTTCCAGGAAGCAGCAGGAGAGGACAAGGCAGTACGGTACTGAGAAAGTTCCAACGGGTAAAAAAAGACAAAGAGCAGAGAAGCACACTCACACAAGGGGAACAAGTCTAGTGCGGAGCCGGGCTAGTGGAGTGAGAGTGTGGGCTGCGTGCGTGCGTATGTGTGTGTGTGTGTGTGTGTGTGTGCAAGATGGGCATGCAGGGCACTGCGAGATGCAAGGCAGGGACAGAGCAAGTGTGCAAGGCATTGTGCGGTGCATGGGCAGGTTCAGAGTAGGTGTTCAGGGCATTGTGAAGTGCACGGGCAGGTGTGAAGTGCACGGGCAGGTGTGAAGTGCACAGGTGGTGCAGAGCATGTGTATAGGGCAGATGTCAGGTGCAAGGGCATGGACAGGGGCAGGGTAGGTGTGCAGGTCACTGTGCAGTGCACTGGCAGGGCAGGTGTTGAGCAGATGTGCAGGACAGGTGGAAGAGAGCCTTTCCTGGAAGACAGATGTGCATGACAGATGCATAAAGCATATGGGAAGCAGCCTGTGCATGTGGTGCATGTGTTCAGGGCTTGTACGCGGGAACCCGGTGAGGCGCGAGGCCGGCGGGCGCACTTGCCTGCGAAGGCGGCGGCGGCGGCGGCCTCATCGGGGCTGGGCAGAGCCTCGGTACCCATATCCATGTGCCCAGATTCGGCCGCCATCACCGCCACAGCGGTGACCCGCCGCGTCTCGCGCTCCGCCTCGGAGTCTGCGTCCTCCTCCGAGTCCTCGTCTCTGCTTAACACCGGCTCCTCCGCCTCGCTTTCCGCTGCGGCCGCGGCGGCCGCCGCCACAGCGGCAGCGGCCGCCACCGCTGCCGCCTCGGCCAGGCCCAGCTGTTTTGCCGCCGAGTCCGAGTCCTCCATACGGACTCCGCCGAGTCCGCCCGAAGGCGCTGTCCGGGACCGCCCGAAGCGCCAGGCACCGAGCCCGAAGCGGAGCCCGAAGAGGCCGCCCGAGTTGGGCCGAGGCCGCCCGAAGCCACCGCCCGAGCAGCGACCGAAGAGGCAGTCTGACGCCCGCCGAACCGAGCCGAAGCCGCCCGCAGAGCCGAGCTGATATCCCGAGTGTAGAACCGAAGAGCTCCGAAGTTTCCCGAAGTACAGAAGCGAGTTAGTACGAATGGTCCCGAAGCCTCACGAAAGCTTACGAGCGGTTCCTCCTCGCTGTCTAAGAGGCTGATCTGACTGTGGCCACTGCCCGACAGAGCTGGCCGGCTCTGGGCAGTTTCTCCCCTGCTTCCAACGAAGTTTGGGTTCGCAGACAGACCCTGGCGCCACTGGATTTTTCCAACCCCCTCTGGGGGGCGGTGAAAGCCGAACCCACACGAGGCCTAGCCGAACTCCGCCGAATGCCTCCGAGTAGAGTTCTCCGGAGCCTCAGTGCCCGCCTCCTTCTATCCGAAAGCTCCCGAGTATTGCCGGACGGGAGAATCGGGCCTCGGCCACGGTCGGACGCTCGCTGCAGCGCGCGGCGGGCGGAGCGAAGATGGCGGGAGGGTGCGGCCAAGAGGCTGCTGGGATTGTGGCGGACCCAGCGGCAAAATGGCGGCCGTGCGGGCAGGTGAGGCGGGCGGGGCTATGCGATCGCCGGGACCGTGTGGTCAAGCTGTCACGATGAGAGGCTGTTTGAGCTGGTTCTGCAACTCCTCTGATTGTCACCATGTTATTTCGGAACCGGGCCCACTATCCCGGATTTCTGCGCCGGAGTTGGAGAGCGAGAGGGGGGTGATGTCTTCCGGTTGGGCGTGAGGACACTTAGGGTATCCCGGCGGCTGTCCGGAAACTCTCTCTGTATTCCAGTGATATACCTGAGGCATACACTGGGATACACCCCTGTATACAACTATGTCACACCCTCTGTGACCCGGGGGTCCACCTGTGAATTACCCAGAGTACACTATGGTAGCATACGAACTACACCACCATATTTCACTAAAGCTGACATGCTTGGCATACCTATGGCTCATCCTGAGCACACCCATGGCATACCCGCTGCTCACCCCGAGTACGCCCTCGACACACCTATTTCTCATCTTTCGCTACACCTTGGCACACAGGACTAGCACATTGAGAATACCCAGGACAACCATAACATATATTCAGCTCACCCCTGGCATATCCACAATACACTCGTGAACCCCTGTTGCTCACCCTAGATGTAAGGATAAGTAAGAATTAAGTTTGTAGGGGAAAAAAATGATGCTTTAGTTGACCTTAAACAGCTAAAGCAGGCTTGTGCTAGAGACATGGCTATTAAATTCTGGGCACAGGATCCAGTCAATGACCACAGTTAGTTCAAGACAATAAACTACATGCTTTAGGCTGGGGTTTTGTAGCTAAGGGTAGGGGAAGGGTGCTTGTTAAGTGCATTCTAGATAAGTTAGCTGTTTTCCTTAGACAAACTGGTATTGGAGTTTCAGGGTCTTTTGTCTCTTTTTGCACCTGCGTGGTGTCTGGGCTAGAGATCGTCTGCTTTTCCTCTGGATTCTGGAGTCTGAAGTCAAGGTCAGCTGCTTTTCTTCCTCAATCCTCAAATACCTAGCTTTCTGGAACTTTGAGCTACAAAGTTCAGTCCCTTGCCTTTGATGTTTTTTTTTTTTTTTAACCAGGTATAGTTGTGACACACCCGATGTTCATCCTAGGGTACACCTTGTCACACCTGCAGTTTACCACACATTCATTTGTAGCATGCCTCTGGCATTCGCTAAGATACACGAAAGATATTCATAGCATACATTCAGCTCATCCCAAGCACACCTATAATTCTTCTCAGCACCTCCATAGCATACCTGAGGTATGCCTCGGGTACACCCATGGCATACCTGATACACACCTGACACCACCATGGCCTTATGTCAGCCTGGGTGAATACACACCCGAACATACACACACACACACACACACACACACACACACACACACACACACACACACCTGTGGCTAACTTAAGTCCCGGGCAGCTAGAAGGTGTTGTAGCCAATATTTCACCATGGCTGAGTCCCAGGCTAAATGAGGAGGTCTGAGCCCAGATGATATGGGCAGGCAGGGTCAAGTGCTAGCAATATGGGTCAGAAGCTGGTCTTAGCCAGCTCAGATCAGTGTCTGTCCACCCATCCATCCATCCATTTTCCCAATGTTCCTTAATGGAACAAATTTTAGAAATGTGATTACACTACACATGCAGCCTCACCTGCCAGGCACTTCCTACTGTATGCTTTGTTTAATAGCTACCACAAACTTGGGAATGCTATTGTTGTGTGTATGTTTATAGTAAAAAGGAAATCCTGGGGAAGAAAACAGTCTTGAAATTAAACCACATAAAGCACTCAGTTTCCAGTCTGGGCTTTTGGCCATGTCCTCTAATCCAGCAATTAAGAGGCTGAGTCAGGGATATGAGTTCCTGGCCAAACAGGTCAGAACTAAACAATGAGGCTTTATCTCCAAATTGAAACAAACAAAACAGTATAATCTTGCTGGGCAGTGGTGGCACACGCCTTTAATCCCAGCACTTGGGAAGCAGAGGCAGGCAGATTTCTGAGTTCGAGGCCAGCCTGGTCTACAGAGTGAGTTCCAGGACAGCCAAGGCTACACAGAGAAACCCTGTCTCAAAACAAAAACAAAAACAACAAAACAAAAAACCCAAAAAACTAACTAACTAACTAACTTACTAACTAAAGTAACATTATGCCATTTAAGGCTTTTTTTGTTTACTTTATTCTTTAATCTTTTTTTACAGTCCAGTCTTTATCCTACTCTCCCAGTCTGCCCTCTCACTGTTTCACATCCCATCCCCACCCCACCCCACCAGACCTCCCCACTCCCTGGGGCCTCAAGTCTCTTCTTTCACTGAGTCAGGACCCAGTTGAGGGTTTTATACAGTAGTTTTAAAATGTTTCATTGTGTGTATATGGAGGGGAACCCTTCAGTGCAAGGTGCTCAAAAAGCCAGAAGGCATTAGATTTCCTGGAGCTGGAGTTAGAGACATTTGTGGCTGCCTCACGTAGGTGCTGGGAACCAAACTTTGGTTCTTCCATAAGAACAGTCTGTGCTTTCACTGGCTGAACTCTCTCTCTCTCCCTCCAGGCCCCTATACAATATTTTTCCCCAAGTCTCAAATTTTTGATCTTTAACAATAAACAACCAGCAGATAAAATTTAAATACTTCTGCCACTTTTGGGGGGTATATGTGGCAGTGTTGGGGATTGAACCTGGGACCTTTGCAAGCTAGACAAGGGTTTTGTCTTTTATGTATATCCCAGCCCTGATCCTAGCTATTAGTAAAGGATCCAAAAAGAGGCTGGAGAGATGGCTCAGCTGTTAAGAGCACTAGCCACTCTTCTAGAAGACTCAGGTTCAATTCCCAGTACCCATATGTCAACTCATAACCATCTATAACTCCAAACCCAGGGGATTTAACACCCTCTTCTGGTCTCTGCTGACACTTTATGCGTGAGGTGCACAGACATACATGCAGTCAAAATATCTATACATATAAAAATAAGGGGACTGGAGAGATGGCTCAGTGGTTAAGAGCACTGACTGCTCTTATAGAGGTCCTGAGTTCAATTCCCAGCAACCACATGGTGGCTCACAACCATCTGAAATTGGATCCGATGCCCTCTTCTGGTGTGCCTAAGACAGCTACACTGTACTCGTATAAATGAAATAAATAAATCTTTAAAAAAAATAAAACAGCCGGGCAGTGATGGCGCATGCCTTTAATCCCAGCACTTGGGAGGCAAAGATAGGCGGATTTCTGAGTTCGAGGCCAGCCTGGTCTACAGAGTGAGTTCCAGGACAGCCAGGGCTACACAAAGAAATCCTGTCTCAAAAAATAATAAATAAATAAATAAATAAATAAATAAAATAAAGGGGGTTAATTAAAAAATGATTCAAAAGGAAGAAAACTCCAATGAAGGTAAAACCAACCCAAATATTGACGGGTATCTAGGTAGCCTAGTTTAGCTGTGGCCTGGAAAAGAACAGATCAGGTTGACTAGAGCAGCCTGTGGAAACATAATGCCACTCCAGCCACTCACCTGGCTTCCTGCTCCCACACGTGTGCCTGCTGGGATTCTGTCCAAAGGCTGTTACTAATGTCCTGTGTTTACCAGTTTATGACTTGCCCATGCAAGAGTCCACAGCTCCAGAGTAAGCAGCTTCAAGCTGGCCTTCAAAGTTAAGTGACCCATAGAAAAGTCAGCAAGGCATCACTTCCTTCTCTGCTTAAACTCTAGGGAGCACAGGGAACTAACAAGCCAAAGACGACAGAGCTTGGGTTCAGGTGCTGTTACACTGTCTCTGCTCAGAAGTCAGCCTCTTTTACAGGAGGCTTTGGCCAAATTCTGGTTTGTATGGTGTGCATGCACAAGTAGAGACGTGTACAGCATGAATGTGCAGCTGGTGTGATCCTCCAAACTGGCAGTCTGACCCAGGTCACATCACATCCAGGGAGGGGCCAGGCAGGTTTTCAAATATAAAACCTCAGATCCAGAGACACAGGGAAGCTCCACTACACCCTAGAGCTGACCCTCACAAGATGAGGGAAATAACACCTGTGTGGAGCAGGAGATGGTTTGAGAATCTGCATAGTTACATGGCTGCTTCAGAAAGTACTGCCCCCCCCCCGACAGTTATTTTGGGAAGTTAAGTAAATTCCAACAGAAAACAATGTCCTAGAAGGGATGGTTGTAGAGGCGACTCAAGACCCTAGCTGCAGCCATAGGTCACTTCCGTTTATAAACGTGGAGTCAGAGAACTAACATCCGCTGTGTTGCATCTTACTGGCTATCCTTTGTCTTCCAGGGAAAGGCTCCTTCAAGGTGGTATCCTGCTACTGCTTCCCAAGGCCTTGACCAAGCATAGCCCCTCAGGGCTGGACCACACTAAGACCTGGCACAGTCAAATTTCAGCCTTTTTGTGCCTTTCATGGCCCCCACTCCCATTTTTTTCCTTAAATCTGACTAGTCACTTATAAGAGGGAAAGGTGTCCCATGGTGTACTGGCTCTGTCGGCCCCCAGCTCAACCCTGTTCCTTTCACAGGCTTGGCACATTAAGGGGATGGCCACTTGCCTGCCACCAACCAAACCAACATGGCAGGAGGCAAAACCCCCATACTTTGAATGGCCAAGTGGTATATTTTCTCTAAAGAAAATTTCAAGGATCCTCTTTGTAATTTGTGATATGAATCAGAATAAAGAACTCCCTCTGTGCCCTACCAGGGTGGGAGGGGGCCAGCATCACTCCTGTGACCACCAGGTGCCCTCAGATGAGCGAGCACTCCAGGAGCCCATGTAGCAATAGAAGCCACAAGTAGTAGGGGCCAGTGGGTGGGTTCCATGTCCACCTGTAGGTACCCTTCTGTCAGAATTTCCCAGACCTGCTGATTTGCAACTATGAGTGAGTGGTAAATCCCACCTGGTGTATCCCATTGGTGAGCTTGAGGATCCTTGATTACTTACCAGCTCTCGTCAGTTCCTCTTCAGATGCTGTTTCACCTCAGTGCGCTGTACTATGCCCTGTACTTCATAGCTACACTCCTGATGATTGTATACAAAAGTAAGTGATGAGTGCCAGGCCCATCAAAGGAAATGTGCCCCTAATAAACTGATCTGAGTTCTGGCTGTGTGTGTTCCTAGGTCAGGTTTTCAGCTATCCTTGTAACTGTCTGGTCCTGGATCTGCTTCTCTTGCTTCTGATGGGAATTCTCGAAGTAGTTCAGCTATACCTAGGTGAGTTTTCAGTGAAACCATAAAATGCTTGTGGTCCCATAGGTGTTCTTTCAAGATTCCTGAACCTATAAGTATTAATCATTTTACAGTTTGGGTCTTGGACACACTTCCATTCAGGCAGCTTTACTGGGTGCTTTGCAGTATCACCTTGTGTTGTCATTAAGTATTAAGTATTCAGAAGCCTTGCTCCAAGACTAATTGACACTGGTAGCATCCTCCTGTCTGGAAGGATGTGTATACCACAGACCGGAAGCCCAGCCTAAAGCTAGAGCTCCAGAACACTCCTCTGGACTTCCCTCTTCCCTGTCGGCTTCTCCAGCCCTCAGGGAGAAAGTCTGGCAGAGAGGAAGTCTGGAGTTTTTGCCAGGTCCCTTGCAAGGACAGGGGATTTTGCCTCCCCAAGCCAGCTCGATATCACATCAGTTCCCACCTTAAGAGGCCAGTTGTCTGCCTGCTATCTATTTGTCTGTCTGTCTGTCTGTCTGTCTATCTATAGAGTCTCAATGGGTAAGGCTGGCCTTGAACTCCTGATCCTTCTGCCTCTTCCTTCTGAGTGTTGGGATTATAGGCATGCATCATCACGTCTAGTTATATTGTGCATTGATAGGGTCAAACCTAGGGCTCCTGAATGCTAGGTAAGCATTGTAATAACTGAAGTACATCCCTACCCCCTCCTCTTGTTTTGTTTTGTTTTCCCAAATCACACAGTTCATTTAGATCAGGGTTAGGGTCAGAACATGTAGATTTTCCTAATGGACAAGGAATGCAAAAGTAATACACAGAAGTCTTCCTGCCATAGCTGACTGCAGTGATGAGCACAGGTCTAGGTCTCTAGCTCTGCCCCTACTCCTTCTTATACTCACTCACAGACATAAGTAAAAGAGGTGCCACATCCAGGTCCATTGCACCGTCAGGCTCTGATCCTTCTCTTTGGCTTGGATCTGGTGCCTCCCACATACTCTGTTAGGAGTAGAGTGTCCTCTCTGGTCATTCTAGACAGAGCTACAGTGTCTGCTGCCATGGACTGTGCCGGAACTTGCACAGCCTGCTCAGTAGGCAGTGCTCTCATGGTCCACATAAATGTGCTGTGTCATGAAGAGTCAGGCCAACAACCCCTTATACTATCCAGTAGAGGGCTGTCAGCATTGGACCTCTCTAAGCCCTTAGTACTCAGCAGGCCCATGAGTAACCCCCATCCACTAGAGCCAACCTCATCAGACACCCAGGTCTAGGGTCAGCAAGCCTTCAGACACAACCCCAAGCAGCTGGGGTCAGCGGACCCTCCGGCACCCCTGGCAGCTGGTCAGCTACTGGCAGCTCCAAGTTGGCATTTTCCATGACTGACCCATTTGTTTGTAAAGTGGGCAGTTTTGTTTTTCATAAGTATTCATGAAATTTTCCAGAACCAGCCTGCTTTAGCCCAGACTAAAATATTTTTAGATATTTTAAACAAAATCCCTTTGATCCCACTTGGAGTTAGAAAAAAGTGGCAAATGCCCACAGTTTTCAAACCAAACTGTTTGTGTGCCTTAGGGAGTACAGAGTCTGAGCTTCCCCTGTGCCACTCTCGGACATGGAGCGGCCCCAATGGGCAGTGTTCACAGATCCCATGAATTTGTTGACCCTTGGCAAGCACAATACCTGGTGCTGGGCAGGCTGGTGAGCTGTCCTGCAGCACCTGCCTCACTTTATGTCTTCTTTCTTCTCTAGGCACAAAAGGCAATCTGACGGAGGCTGAAGTGCCACTGGCAGCCAGCCTGGCATTCACAGCAGTCTGTGGCCTCCTTTCTGTTCACTTCCTACTCTGGCAGACCTTGGTACTGTGGATAGACTCGGTCCTTAGCACCGTTCTCCTGGTGCTGCATGGGCTGGAGGCTGGCCTGCAAGTGGTGGTCATTGCTGGCTTCATCAGGTAGATGGGCCAGGGTAACCTGCACAGCAGTGCCCCTCCTTGGCCCAGACAAGGAGGCTGTCTTTTTTATTGATTGTCTATAGATGGTTTATACATCTTTTTAGTGGGGGGAGGGTACAGGAGCCAGGGAGAGACAAACTTAGAAGCTTGAAGATGGCCATCATGGACAAGAGTCTAGTGAATCCCGGAAATGTCTACTCAGGTCCTGTGGCTGGGGTGCTGGCTATAGGGAGACCACCAGTGATCCCCAGGGCAGTGGAAGGCAAAGCCTTTCAGGAAGTCATCGGCTGGGAGCAGCCCTGCATCTCCACCTTGTCTCAGTCCCAGAAACACAGCATCCTGGCAGGAGTGCTTGGCTGTGCTGGCCTGCCACCATGTGTTTTCTCACACAGGGATCACTGACTTCTGTGCTTCCCACACTGGCCCTGGGTCTCGTTCTGAGAGCTTGTTGTACTTAGCTGCCAGACCTTGGTCCCGGGCTAGGATCCCTCTGGAGCTGCAGGATGGCAGGCTTTGTGTTCTGGTGTCCCTCCAATTTGACTCCCCATCAGGCCAGCCCTGAATGAAACTGCTTGGTTTCCAAAAGGAAACAAAAGCAAATGTATTCCAGGTATGGTAGCACACAAACCGTTAGTCCCAGCACCCAGGAGGCAAAGATGGGTATATCTTTGTAAGTTCAAAGCCAACCTACGTGGTGTACATAGTTATTTGCAAGTCACCCAGGGTTACACAGTGAGACCTTGTCTAAAAAAAAAAAAGTACACAGAGAGCTGGATATTATGGCCATCTCAGTCACTGTCATGGGTGGGGGCTGGGGAAGTTCTAGGGAGCAGAAGACAGAATAAAAGAACAGCTTTTAGTCTAGGAGTCTGGGAGTCACAGTCTGTAGAGTGCCAAGTGAGTTCCATCTCCTGTTTTTCCTTTCCTAGCCCATTTCTCCACAAAAAGTATTTAAGCAGTATTGTTTTTACAGTTTCGTTGTTATGTGTTTTCTGTTTATGATGCTATGTTCAAATATCTAGCTTCTCTTTTAAAAAAATAAATAAGTAGTTATTCTGTCATGATTTTGTCTTCATTATAACTACCTACCTTCCCCAGGGTCCAGTATGAAAGAACCCCTCTGTCCCCCTTCTCTCCCTATCCCGGGACTTGTTCTGTAACCTCTACCTGGCTTCTCTCTACCCTGGTAACTAGCCAGGGGTCTCCCTGTGAAGTATGTTGAAGGTGGTAGGTTTCTGGGCCGTCCAGAGCCTTCTCCGGGACCAGGAAACCTTCTATACACATGGGTCCTTGGCTGGTCTCTCAGAGACCATGGTGAATACCAGAATGGCTTGGAGACATGCTCTACCTATCCCACATGCAGGCTTGGGAAGGACCAAGTCTAGAAAGCCTATGAGCACTTCCCAATGCAGTATCCCTGAGGCTTGAGCAAGTATAGCCTGGGTAGGCAGAATGGGCTAAGGCCAGTGGGTCTGGAGGGCTCAGCTACTCCCCTGCTCTTACTGGCCACGTGGACGTGGTACTTCACATGACCCAGAGTGGACATCAGTTACCACCACCAGCTTGGGCTGCCTCACGACAGAGTTTATGAAGACCGGTAACAGCACAAAGGAGCCTCACCTGAGCCACATTACATATTTTCCACCCTTTTACCCATCCCCAGCTCTGCCCAGGAATGTCAGGGTACACACATAAGCCTGCTCCTCCCATTACACAGCTGACCACTTGACCCCTGCCTGCTGGGCCAGGGCGAGGTTACAGGCAGAGCAAGATTGGACCAGTTCTGTGAGATCAGCAGTAAGGGCTATGAACCAGGAAGCTTCTCTGGGTTCAACAGGAGCTGGGCTTGGAGTCCACTTCTGCCACCCCTCTGTCCAGCTCACCTGTGGTGTCCCAAAGTGTGTCAAGTGGGCAACAAGCCAGGTCTGACAGTGCTGTTGGCCCTCTGAGGCAGAGCACCCAGTACCCTAGGAACTGTTAACTACCTGCCCAGGACAAACATGCTAGGGCCCTGCCCTTCTGAGACTGTAGCCTAGGACCCTGACTTCCTGGCAGCACCCATTTCCTCTGCCCCAACTCCAGGAACAATAGCCGGGGCCTTAGGGACCCTGTTCACAGAAGGGCAGTACCTTGGCTAGCAGGCCACAACTCTGTTTATTTCCTCCTAGCCAGCTAGTTGGCTGCTCTCAATTCACCCAAACCTGCCCCAAGCTGTCAAATAGCAAGGTGAGCAGGGT
>NW_022196904.1:130476931-130489819 GCF_008632895.1 Mastomys coucha
GGGTTGTCAACATGTTGGAGACAGGTGCTCTCTCTAGAGATAGCACATCCTTCAGGAGATGCTCTAGTGGACGGAGACTTTTAGAGCTCCTGTATGTGAAGGAGAGGGGTCCCCAGGACCCCAAATTCAAAAAGCCTTGGAGCCAATGCCTCAGGACTAAGAGCTCTGTCCCGGTGCTACTCGTGGGGTGGAGGGTACCTGATAGCGGCTTGATTGAGACTTTCCCAAGGCTGCAGGTTCATCCAGTCCTGCCTCTGCAGGCAGGCCGGTGTCCCCATCTGCTACTGCAGCTTGGCCAGTTAGAGCAGCTGGGGCCGCACCCTGCACTCCAGGACCAGCTGCAAAGGGGCCCCAGGTGCTTTGGGGACCGCTGGGAGGGCAGTCAGAGGCAGGCGAGGGAGGCGGAACCGCAGTTGGTGTGGTGGTGGGGAATGGTGCCCCAGGCCCGCCCCCTTCCTTCAGCCTCCCTGGTGCCCACTCCCGGGTGACTCCGTAACCTGTCGCTCAGGTTCCTCCTCTCCCAGCCCCGCCCCGGCCTATCCGGCCCAGCAGAGGTCCCGCCTGTCCCGGGAGAGGGAGCTCCACAGAGGCTCTGACAGGCAGCCAGGCGGACAAGCTGACCGAGGGGCCTAGCCAAGCACAGGCGCTGAGGGACGCAGCGCAGGTGAGTACTTGAGTCAAGGGATTTGCCAATCTGGGCCTCAGTTTCCCAGAATGGCCGTGGGATGTGGAGCTCTAGCTCGGGACTCAGGCGCTTGGCTTTGGAAAGCAACCCAGAACGGGGAGCTGAGGAGCACCTGAGTGTGAGGTTTGGGATGGCCCGGATCGCCGGACTCTGGACAGCTAAGCCTTGGTTTGGGGGGCTGCGGGTGTGGCGTGGGACGTAGGAACTTGCGGGAGAGGCTGGGTCTGACCCTTCCTTGGGCTTTTAGCACAAGAACCGCTCGGCTGAAGCGCGGTCGGTCCAGCGGGCGGCGGCCAGTGGTTCGTGATATTTTTAAGCCAGCGGTGTGTGACTCACTCGCCCTGGTCCCGGCCCCTTCCCAGCCCTGGGGCGGATGAGGGGAAACCTGGCAGTTGACAAGAGAGGTGGTGAGGAAGGGAGGGCCTTCATCCAGCAGGCTGGACCTCCTTCAGGATCCGACCTGGTATACCACCCAGTACCTGAAGGTTGGCCTTTTCTGGCTGTTTGAGCCCAAAAGAAACCCAGAGCCAGGGAAACATCAGGCTGAGTCAGTCTTCAGGTCAAAGTTGAAGTGTGGAGCCTCAGGGGATGAGGGTGGGAGCTGGGAGTAAGTGTGGGGGTTGGGGATCTGCTGGTGGGAGGGCCTGTGAACATCCATAGCTTGGCTGCTCAAGGTCCCTGAGACTGGCAAATCCGTGGTACTATCCCTGGAGACAGGAAAGGGGAAAGCATGCTCACAGCCTACCTCTGCTGGATCCCCTGTGCAGCCTTCCTTGGCTGTTGAGGAGACAGGGCACTTCTGGGGCATCTCCCACCCTAGACTCTCAGTGGTCCTACTTGTGCATGGACCTCTCCTGGAGCTGCCTATTATCCAGGTCTGGTTTGCTCATCGATCCCTCCCAGCCTGCCTGGCTCTCTTCAGATGCACCCATCCCTTCTCACCAATAGCTTTCTGGTTCTTCTCAGCCTCTGTTGCTCCCACCTGATGATTCCTGAACTTTGTCCCCAGATTAGGACCCAGCCAGGATCTAAGGGACTCCCCCCTTTCCCATTCCAGGACCACACCCAGCTCCCACAAGGAGAGCCAAGAGCCCAGGTGACTAAGCCGACCCCTCCCCAAGGTCACTCAGCATGTAGAGCTGGAATTTGAACTTGGAGCCAGTTCTTCCGCCCTTCTTGCCCTGCTAGGGCCTCCTCCCGTTCCACTGCTGAACCTACCAAACACACTAACACGCTGGGCCTCCCTTCAATCCGGAAAGTGGCTACTGTTAAGACAGACATTCAGCCTGAGCCCCCAGGCCTTCTGGACCTGGGTGTTTCAACTTCGCCACCAATGGATTGATAGGATTTCCTGCCTCCCTGCCCCACTTCAGCTATAGAGGCCTCCAGGGAGGGAGCCTTTTGCAGGGTAGAGGTAGCCCCAGTCCCTCCTACCTAGTCCTAAGGTCCTGGCCTAGATTTCCCCAAGGGCAGGGCTGCGTGTCCAAGCCTGTTCAGAGTCTGTGTGCCTTCAGGCCTGGGTCTGTAGCAGTTTGTTTTGTCCTGGTGTGTGTATTCCTGGCCCCACGTGCCTGGTGCCCTTGGCTGAGCTAGCCAGGAATCCCATTAAGCAAACACTAGGGCTCACCTACTGAGGTCATGAGCATTCCGGACATTCTCCATGGATAGGTGGACCTAGAAATCTGGCCCAGCCTCTTCTCACAGGCTAGGACCTGGGCTGGGGGTAGGGGTGCAGCAAGAAAGCTGGTCAAGGTAATAGCTAAGGCCAACAGTCCTCCCCTCCTAGCAAGAAGCCCTCAAGACCTGGTCAAACCAGAAAAGACTAGAATACTACAGGCCTACTCCTGAGCCCTCATACCAGTACCCTGCCTAGCTGGAGGCCCCAGCAGACTCAAATGCTGAAGCTGGGAAGGATGGTGGCCTTGCTAGTAATATCAGACAAAGGTAGACTGTGCATGTGGGTCCTCAGAAAGAGCTGGCCATAGGACTCCAGAAGGACAGCCAGAAATGTTATCTACCTGTCTTTCCAGTGGCGTAATGGCAGCCTGTCACTGAAGGTCTCTCTACATCCTTCATTTAAATGTCAGACTGGCCCAGATCAGCAGATTCTGTTGTGTCCAGAGAAGGACTCAGGTCTAGCCTATAAGGAAAGTTTGCTCAAATTCATGGTCATGCCTCAATTTCCCCAAAATGTAGCCAGGGGAGGTCATAGCTGGGAGTCCTGCTCCTGAAGAGTTCTTGTATATGGTCACCTGAGTTTGTATTGGGGGGGGGAATCATCCCCAAAACTTCTGCCCTATACTCCCAAGAGGGAGATAAGGGTTGTCTCTTTGCTGGATCTGGAGGAGCTGGCCTCTGTGGGCATGTCCACACATATATACAGGGGTCCCTAGGAGTAAAGCCTGGAGTCCATCTCTACTTTGTCTCCCTCCTGAGTCTGCAGCCTTACCCTCTCCTCTCTCACTACCTCAGAGTTTTTGAAGGAACCATCCTCTCTCAGAATCCTCCCCATCCAGCCTCTCCATCAGAGCCTCCCTTGCAGAGAACCAAAGGTCCTAACCCAGATGGGTCTCTCTCCATTGCCAACAACAGCATGGGTCTGGAGGACTCTGATTCCTAGAGATCCCCTGAGGAGTCTGGCCCAGCACTGAGAGTTCTAGCCCACGGAACAGATAGAAATGAGAGAGGAGACCCAGGACTAGCCTGGTCAGGAGAAAAGTGTCAGCTGAGCTCTTCTGTCTTTAGGTCTGCCTTCCCTGACACTGGCTACCACTGGGAACATCATGAGCCAGTCAGCATCCATGAGCTGCTGCCCAGGAGCTGCCAAGTAAGTGTTGTCCTACCGCTTCAAGTCCCCAGGGAGGGGTGTGACATGAGCCCTGCCCTCACCTCCCTCTCCTGCTGCAGTGGCAGTCTGGGCCGGTCTGATGGTGTGCCCAGGATGAGCGCAAAGGACCTGTTTGGTGAGTGAAGTTTAAGGATGGTATGGACTTAAGGAGGGTGAAGGTAACCATGGTGGTCTCACCTCTGCTTGCCCCAGGGCTGAGCCTGGGTAGTTCTAAGGGCTTAGAGGAGGCTCTGGACCCTAATTCACTGAGAACTTTGGATATCTATCCGCAAGGCTCCTGGCTACTAAACATTCTCCACTCTACTGTAAGGGGAGAGGCCTTTACGAATAATTCAGGGAGCATTAATATTGATTCTACTGTGCAGCCCTGCAATCCGATCAAGTAGGTGGGGTCAGATGTGACCCAGCTGCCAGGTATCTGCTCCAATGGACCAAGCTACTTCTGCTTGCCCATGCCCCTCCTCAACCATGCCCTTAATTTGTGCTTCTGGATGCTGGAAGTTGGAGTCCTGGAAAGCAAGAACCCCAGAGAGGAGGCACGTTCCCATGGTAGCTTGTAGGATAGGAAAGCCTTAGCCTGGGCCCCTTCCATAGAGTGGGCAGCTCCCATTAGATAGGACTAAATTTCCTGCCGTCACCCAAACAGATTGTCAGTGAGGGGCTGCCCCCTTCCATTCTGAATAAGTCTCTTGTCTTCTGAAGCTTCAGGTCCCCAGTGGGCCCTGTGATGGGGCCAAGCCAGAAGGTCTCCTGTGGATCCTCCCTGTCCCCACAGGAGCTTCCTAGCCTTCAGGGGTTCAAAGAGCAGCACCTCTCATCTCAACTCTGTTCTCCCCTGTGGCCCCTGGGGGTCAAGTCCCACTAGAACGGGTCTTACTCTTTGGGGTGCATGACATCTGTGTCTCCATCCAGAGCAGAGGAAGAAGTACTCCAACTCCAACGTCATCATGCACGAGACCTCACAGTACCACGTGCAGGTGAGGACCAGGAAATACACCCTGTATTTCCAGGGGCAGGTGAAGAAACTGAAGCTCAGGGAGAAGTGGGAAGAGAGAGCAAAGGATTGCCCTGCGCTGGTCCTGGACCCAGCCATAGCGGGGAAACAGCTTCCTGAGGGCTGAGGGAGTTCATAGCCATAGCAGGGCCTGCTGGGAACCTTCTCTGTTAGTTGGTACCCATGGCCCACACCACCCAGGGTGCTGAGACATCACCTATGTCCCTGGGAAGCTCAGAAAAGACCATGGAAGGAAGTTGTCATCTTGGCCCCAAAACAAGGAACTGTACTAGGAGGAACATGATGGAACAAAGCACTCTTTATTGAGAGCTACAGGGAGCCCGGATGGCATGGCTGAGTCTAGACATAACCCGTGCCCTTTGACCAGCTGCCAGCTTGAGTGGCCCTTCTCCTAGTCACCTCTAATTTGCACTGAGAATTCAAGAACTGCGCTTTAATGGCTTTCCTGAGACTGGGAGCTAACTGGGTTCCTCGCCATACACTAAGCTTGTAAGATGGTGGTGAGGAATGACGACAGAGAAGTAGAAAGAGAAGCCCCTGAGCAGCCAGCACGATCCGTGGCTCTCACGTACTGCTGGCTCTCTTCTGTCTCCTCGCCCCACACAGGACCCTTACCCCAGAAGTGAGGCAGGCCGCTATCCTCAGAACCTTAACTCCTTGTCTGTAGAATGGACCAAAAGAGCATCATAGCTCTGCTATGTTAGGTGATCAAGGTTCTGACTACCCACGGTTCTGACGTGGAACTTTGTCCTTCTTGGTGAGGAACTACATGGGACATCCAGCTTGGCTCCTGGACTTTGGTCTATCCTGCTTGACGCTACCCCACTGTTGCAGGAACCTCTCCTTCCTGCTCAGGGGCCAGCGAGGCAGAGGTTTCTTTCAGGTTTCTCTATTGCTCTCTGATGAAAAGAGTGAGGCCCAGAGAAAGAGGCTGAGAAACAACCAGAGCCATGGTTGCTTCTCCTGACTTTTTCCTGACTTTTTCTACAATAAATAAATGGAGGGTACAGTTCTGTTGCCATCAGAGTGGGACATAGAACAGTTCCACCTCTCTTCTAGGCGACTTTCAGAGCCCCTTAAGTCCAATGCCACCCCACCTTAATCCCTAGAAATACTGATCTGTCTGGCATCCCCAACACTTGCCTTTTTGAGAAGTTTACCCTGTACAGGGGAGATCCCGTGGTTCACAACCACCTTTGTTTCTTGCTTCATAAGCTTATTTTAAGAAAACCATGTTGAGAGGGTAGAAGGACTTTGCACTGTCCTCATCTCTTTCACAGCCCAATCCAGGCTTTCCTCCGATACAGCCCTGCCTCAGGTGTACAAGGATGCCCGGCTTTATAAAACAATTGTACATATTCTGGCTTTATAAAAATATTGTGCATATTGTTAGACATGTAGATTAGAAACAGCTTCCCCTATACTGGGCATAGTGGTACATGTCTTTAATCCCAGCACTTAGGAGGCAGAGGCAGAGGCAGGCAGATTTCTATGAGTTCAAGACCTGCTGATTTACATAGAGAGTTCCAAGACAAAGGACCTGTCTCAAAAAAAAAAAAAAAGTAATATTGGTGTCCCGATCCTTTAATCTCAGCGCTCAGGAGGCAAAGGAGGGCAGATCTGTGAGTTTGAAGCTAGCCTGGTCTACAGAGTGAATTTTGTGACAGCCAGAGCTATACAGAGAAACCGTGTCTCAAAACAAGCAAAAACAAAAAGCAAACCTTCCTCCAGTTGGTAATTTGTTAGCTAATGTGTGTCAACATCTTTTGATAAGCAGAGACATATTTGATTTGGAGATATCAAGCCATATACCCATTTTTCTTTTCTGGTTATTTTTTAATCTGCAAGTGAGAGGGCTAAGCCTACTACTGAAGATTTCTGTGTTTTCAAGGTAGCATAATCTTTTGCATCTAGACCCATGATCAACTTAATTTTGTTTTGTTTTATTTTTGAGGCCCTCTCTCTAATTAATTAAGTAAGCATGTTGCTGACATTTGATTGGTGTTGAGTCCAATCTATCAAGCTATTATCCGTTTAGGGATAATTGGCATCTTAACAATATTGTGTGTTCCCATCCACAAACGTGGGATGTTTCTCCATTTATTAAGATTTCTTTAAATTTTTAACAGTGTTTTCTGACTTTCACTTTGGTGGTCATGTTTATATTGAAATTATTCTTTAGCTTACAAATGGCATTGTGAGAGGTTTCCCTAGTACAATGGTTATCACATCATGTTCACCACATAAATAGGCATGTGGTTTTAATGTTGCTTTGGTTTTGGTTTGGGTTTATGACAGGGCTTTATTATGTGACCCTGATTGACCTGGAACTTGCTATTTAGACTAGGGTGGTTTCCATGGAACCCATCACCTTCCTCTGCTTTCCCCATGCCAGGACTGAAGGCATGTACCACCACACTTGGCACAAATGGCACTTTTTGTTGTTGTTGTTGTTTTGTTTTGCTTTTTACTTTTTCTGGTGTTGTTTTAAAATTTTTAGATTTATTTATGTTACAGTATGTTTGAGTGTTTTGCCATGTATGTATGTATGTATGTATGTATGTATGTGCAGCACATGCATGTCTGGTACCCATGGAGTACATTAAATTCCCTGGAACTATAATTACAGACAGTTGTGAGCTGCCATGTGGGTCCTGGGAATGGAACCAGGGTCCTCTGCAAGAACAAAAAGTGCTTTCAACCACTGAGCCATCTCTCCGGTCCCTTTTCATTTTTTGAAATTATAATATAATCATATCACTTCCCCCTTCCCTTTCCTTCCTCAAAATTCTCCCACATATCCCTTCCAGCTCTCTTTCGAACTCATGGCCTCTTTTTTCACTAATTGCTGTTACATATATAGATATGCATGCATATACATGTATATTCCTGAATATACAACTTAGTCTATACAGGATTACTGGTGTGTCTGTTTTCAGGGATGGCCGTTTGGTATGGGATAGCCTCTTGGTGTGCTGTGCCTTAGGGAAGACTATCTCTTCAGCCCTCAGCATTCCTCACTTGCCTATAGGTCTTTGCATAGGGTTGATACTGAGGCCTTGTGGGGTTTTCCCTGTCCACTTTGGCATGTTTGGTTTACTGTTGTTGTCCTTGTTAATCTCATGTTTGGCAGTCATGTTGGTGAGATGAGATGGGTGTAGCTTCTGACACTCCTAGGAGACACAGTCTCACAGCAAATCCTGATCCTCGTGCTCTTACACAGTTCTTTCTGCCCCTTCATCTGCAATGCTCCCTGAGCTTTAGGTGTGGGAGTTGTTTTATAGATTTATCACTGGGACCGGGGTTCACAGCTCTCCATTTTGACTGGTTGTAGTTTTCTGTAATGGTCTCCTTTTGCTGCAAAGGAAAGTGTCCTTGTTGAAGGATGAGAACTACACTTATCTGTGGGTATAAGGACAAATATTTAAAATGTAATTAAGGACTATGCTGGTGTAATAAAATGGCAGTTGTGGTTTCTCCGCCAAGATCCGTGACTTCACTAGTCCTGAGTAGCTGAGTAGGTTTTTCACTCCCTGGCATGATTTCCCTCTGTCCCTTCTCAAGTAGACAGCTGTGCTGACCACCAAGGTATGTGCACCATAGACTGTGTTTTTTAAATTTCATCTTCTAATTATCTGCCAATTATATAAGCTAAAAAAATAGAGCTTTAGTATGGTTGTCAAGTGTCACTTTGGTGAACTTAATGATTTCCTTGTAGACCAGACTTTCTTCACAGACGATTATATTGTTTGAAAAGAAATAGCTGGAGCTGGAGTGACAGCTAAGAGCTGAAGAATATTTCCTACCCTTTCAGAGGACCAGAATTTAGTCCCTAATACCTGCATTGGGCTACTCAGAAATATTTGTAAATTTAGATCAAGAGGATCTTGGCCCCTTTCTGGCCTCTGTGAGTACCTACGTACGTGCATATGTACGTATAGACACACACACACACACACACACACACACACACACACACACACACACGTGAGTTTTGTTGTTGTTGTTTTTTGTTTTAAAAAGAAGCTAGAGATGGTGGCATGCACCTTTAATCTCAGTCCTAAAGAGGGAAAGGCAGGTGATTTCTATGAGTTTGAGGCCAGCCTGGTCTACATAGAGAGTTGGGGAGCCACATACTGAGACCCTGTCTCAAAAAGTAAATCAAGAAATACGTGAATGAATAGATGAATAATTAATTTACTTAAAGGCCATTCTTTGTTTCTTATCCTTGGCCATTTGTTTTTCTTGCCTCCATTCTCTGGTTAAGACAACCCGTGCAGGCTGTATGGAAAAAGGGTAGATAGCCCATCCAACTATACAAAGAATATTCTATAGGTTTAGGTATCACATGCTTTTGGAGACACTCCTTTCATTTATTTTATCAAATGTTCTTTCTAATGCTATGGAGATTTGTTCACTGCTGTTAATATAAAGAACCATACTGAGCCGGGCAGTGGTGGCGCACACCTTTAATCCCAGCGCTTGGGAGGATTCAGCGCAGGCAGATTTCTGAGTTCAAGGCCAGCCTGGTCTACAGAGTGAGTTCCAGGACAGCCAAGGCGACACAGAGAAACCCTGTCTCGAAAAAAACAAAAAAAAAACAAAAAGAAAAAAATCTTTTTAAATGGTTTGGGGCTAGAGAAATGACAGAATGGTTAAAAGCACTAGCTGCTCTTGCAGAGGACCTGGGTTCAATTCCCAACACCCACATGATGGCTCACAAGCACCTACAACATTAGTTTCAAGAGATCTAATGCCCTCTTCTGCCCTCCACGGATAGCTGCATGCACATAAGAACTTCAAGCACACACACACATGCACAGGAAAACACATACACGAATGGATAGATAATAAACAAACAAACAAATAAATAAATACTTGTTTTTTCACATAGGCCCAGGCTGGCCTTAAACATACAGAGATCTGCCTTCTTCTGCCTCCTGAGTACCGAGACTAAAAAAAGGGTACCACCATACCCAGCCCTGAAATAAATAATAGTTCTTAATGGAGCTGGGGGTGTGGTTCAGTGGTAGGATACTTGCCTAGCAGACATGAGGTCCTGGATTCAATCCTCAGTACTGAAAAAACAAAAACAAAAAAAACAAAACAAAAAACCAAAACAAGTCAAAAGAAAAAGATACTTTGTATGTGTTCGCAGGCTGATTTGCTAACATTGAATTGAAGAATTTTTTAAAAATTTTGTATTAGTATTTACATGTAGGTTCATGTGTCCGTGTGTGTGTCCGAGGAGGGAGGTAAGGAAGGAAGCTGGAGTTCCAGGCAGTGGTGAGCTGCCTGATGTGGGTGCTGGGGACTGAGCTCTGTCCCTCTGTCCCTCTGCAAGGACAATGTGTCCTCCTGACCACCCTGAACTGTTTCTCCAGCACTGAAGACTTTTTAAAAGATAAATGTCTGTTAGTGATTCTGACCTCAACTTTCTATATAATAACAAAGACAGACTTACACATCAGGTTATGTTGACCTAAGCCAGTGGAGAACTTATCCTCTGTCCTTTACTTATTTATTTATTTTTTGTTTTGTTTTGTTTTTGGTTTTTTGGTTTTTTTCGAGACAGGGTTTCTCTGTATAGCTTGGCTGTCCTGGAACTCACTCTGTAGACCAGGCTGGCCTCAAACTCACTTTATTTTCAAAAAAAAAAAATATGTAGTGTATTGTTTCTTACAAAAATATTTGTTAGGATTTACCACTGAAGCCTTCTGAGTTCGAGCTTTCCTTTGGGGGCCAGGATCGATGTTTGGTTTTGGTTTTTGTTTTTTGGTTCCTTTCAAGACAGGGTTTTTCTGTAGCATTGGCTTGTTCTGGAACTCAGAGATCAACCTGCCTCTGCCCCTGAGTGCTGGGATTAAAGGTGTGCACCACCATGGCTGGCCTGTACAATTTCATTTGTAGAGAAGTTTCATTCTCAGGTCTGTTTGATTTTTAGTAATGTCCCTTCTTTCCTTTGGGTTTTTTGAATATCAGTGAGTATTTTTGTTTGCTTGTGTGTTTGGCTGGTTGGTTTTTGATTATCATTGTAGTTGTTTGTTTGTTTGTTATTGTCTTTGTTGTTTTTTTTACAGCAGAGTCTTTCAAGTTACTCCTAGATAGCTAGAATTTGCTATGTAGACCAGGGTGGCTTTGAACTTGTCCTGACTCTCCTGCTTCCACATGCCTCTGCCTCCCAGAGTGCTGTGATTGTAGGAATACATCACCCACCATGTCCTGCTCAAATGTTACTGTTGCCTCTATCCACTCTTGTTAAAGGGCTAACTTTGGGCTTTATTTAATTTTTTAATTGAATTTTCTGCGTTTACTGTTTACTAGTTTGTGGATTTTTGCCCCTAGTTCCCTTCCGTTTCCTTTGGGTCTTGTTTTATGTTGCTTTGTTTGCACTGTTTGTTTAGCTTCTGTGCTGGCGATGCAACCCAAGGCCTTGTGTATGCCAGATAAGATCCTGCCACTAAACCACACCCCCAGCAGGGTTTCTAGTTTGTTAAGGTAAAGGCTTAGATAATTGATCTTGAGTAATTTTCTTTCTTTATCAATTTTTAAACATTTTTTAAAAATTTAATGTATGAGTACTCTGCTGCATACACATCCGCAGGAGGCCAGGAGAGGGCATCAGATCCCATTATATAGCCTTGTGAGCTACCAGATGGATGCTTGGAACTAAACTCTGGTCCTCTGGGAGAGCAGCCAGTGCTCTTAACCGCTGAGCCATCTCTCTAGCCCCAAGTGCCTGCTTTTATTTTGTTTTGTTTTGTTAAGCCTAATATATTTGATAAAAGCTAGAGATTTCACTGAAACATTAGTGATATGTAAGTCTTTTAATTCAGCTCTAAATATGTTTTAATCTTCTTACATTTTCTTTGTGACTTCTTTTTGGTTTTCTTTTGCTTTTCTTTTCTTTTCTTTTTTTTTCTTTTTTCTTTTTTTTTTTTGGGGGGGGGTGTTTTCGAGACAGGGTTTCTCTGTGTAGCCTTGGCTGTCCTGGAACTCACTCTGTAGACCAGGCTGGCCTCAAACTCAGAAATCCGCCTGCCTCTGCCTCCCAAGTGCTGGGTTTAAAGGTACCTGCCACCACTGCCCGGCTATTTTTGGTTTTCTTTTTCTTTTTCTTTCTTTTATTTTTGAAACAAGGTCTTACTATGTATCCCTGGCTGACTTGGAACTCATAGACCAGGCTGTCCTGGAATTCATACAGACCCACCTCCCTCTCCCTCCCAAGTGCCAGGACTATGAGCCACTACCATTTGCCTGGGTGTGACTTCTTTTTTGACCCATAAGTCATTTTTTCTATATGCCATTCACTCATCCATTCATTTATTTATGTTTTTGAGGCAGGATTTCACTCTCTAGCCCAGACTGGCCTGGAATGCCTGCTTCCATCTCCCAAGCCGAGGGATCATAGCCATTCATCACCATGCCCAGCTTTGAGAATTCTTTTTTTTTCCTCTTGAGACAGGGTTTCTCTGTGTAGCCCTGGCTGTCCTGGAACTCACTCTGTAGACCAGGCTGGCCTCGAACTCTGAAATCTGCCTGCCTCTGCCTCCCAAGTGCTGGGATTAAAGGCATGCACCACCACTGCCCGACTCTTTTAAGTTTTAATTTATTTGTTTGATTGTTTTTGAGACAGGGCTCCATAGCGCCCAGACTAGCTAGCCTTGAACACTGTGTGGATGAAGAGTACCTTGAACTCCGGGTTCTTCTGTCTCTATCTTCCAAGTGTTGAGATTGCAGTCTTGCAGCACCACACCCTGTTGAAGTTTTTTGTATTAATCTCTGGTCTAATTCCACTAAGGTCAAAAAACTCTGTGCTTTCAGTCTTGTGGCCTTTCCTGGGACTCCCTTGGTTGCCTAGCAGCATGATTTTGTTTGGTTAATTGTGAGGCGTTTCGTTTCAGTGTTTACCCTGCCTGCTACAAATGGAAGACTCGTCTCCCATCCCACTGCGTTTCTGCCTACTCATTGTTGAACCTGTTTGCAGCCAGCAAGCTAAGCTGTACTCAGTCTTGCATCTGTGCAGGTTACCTACAGTAATTGTATAAGGGGCAGATTCATACAGATGTTTTTCAAGGTGCCACTAATTTGTCAGTAAAGAGGCGGGGCAGGAGCTGGATCAGGGCACTGCTTCTCTATGTCTAAACACACAAATGCAGCTGGCAGGGACTTTGGGCAATGGATAGGAGAATACATGGAAAAAGTCAATAGTCATTTCATTTTTGAAACAACAGTCTCCTAAGAGTGTCAGTTTACATTTTTTAAAGATTTATTAGCTGGGCGGTGGTGGCGCACGCCTTTAATCCCAGCACTTGGGAGGCAGAGACAGGTGGATTTCTG
>NW_022196904.1:130490263-130518326 GCF_008632895.1 Mastomys coucha
GCTGTACAGATAGTTGTGAGCCTTCATCTGGTTGTTGGGAATTGACTTTAGGACCTCTGCTCGCTCTGATCAGCCCAGCTGACTCAGGTCAGTCTCACTTGCTCAGTCCCTGACTGCTCCGGCCCAAAGAGTTATTTATTATTATATGTAAGTACACTGTAGCTATCTTCAGATGCACCAGAAGAGGCCGTCAGATCTCATTACAAGTGGTTGTGAGCCACCATGTGGTGCTGGGATTTGAACTCAGGACCTTCGGAAGAGTAAGAGGTGCTCTTACCCACTAAACCATCTCACCAGCCCCAGTTTGCATTTTTTTTATTCAGTCAGGCTTCCTGAATTTCACTTTGTTAAAAAATTACATTAGTGAGACTGGAGAGAACTCAGGTTTGTAAAGTTACACCAGGGACTGGAAAGATGGCTCAGAGTTTTTGCACTTACAGAGGACTTGGGTTCGATTCCAAGCACCCACATGGTGGTTCCTCTAGTTTTAGAGAATCTGATGCCCTCTTCTGACCTCCATGGGCACCAGGTACTGGTACACACACATATGCAGGCAAACACTCATGCACTATGTGTATATATAATATACACACATATATAATATACATACATATATTAATATACACACACACACACACATCAGGGTGTTGTGTCACATGCCTGTAATCCCAGCAGCATTTGGAAGATACGGATAGGAAGACCACTACAAGTTCAAAGCCAGCCTGGGCCACTTGTCAAATTCCAAACTAGCAAGAAAGAGCTACATAGCAACACCCTGTCAAAACAAACAAACAAGAAGAGATTATTCCTCATTTGGAACTAGAGATTTTTTTTTCATTTTCTCTTAATAAAGATCCACTCACTGTGCTTAAAAGAAAAAAAAAAGCCTGGCAGGGTGGCACACACCTTTAATCCCAGCAGAGACAGGTGGATCCCAGAGTTCAATGCCTTATCTACAGGCCAAGCTCTAGAACAGCCAGACCTACATAGTAGGACCCTGTCTTCAAAACCAAATGAGATAAAATAAAATATCTGAGCCATATGTTGGTTATGCATCTTTTTAATCCCAGCACTTGGGAGGCAGAAGCATTGGGTCTCTGAGTTTAATTCAACCTAGTTTACAGAGTGGATTCCAGGACAGCCAGAGATACACAGAAAACCTTTTCCCAACAAACAAACAAATAAATAAATAAATAAGCAAGCAAATAGATAGATATATAAATGAATAGAATAGATTAAGTGGCTGGGTGTGTACCCACTTGCTTCTCATTCCAACGCTTGGAAGGTAGAGGTAGGTGGGTCTCTGGGTTCCAGGCTAACCAGGACAACAGTGAGACCCTGACTCAAAATAAATAAATGAAATAATAAAATATAAAAATAAAAAAGTTACTTATAACCCAATGTGGTGGAACACACTTATAATCTCAGCACCAAGGAAGTTTGGGCAAGAGAGTTGCAAATTCAAGGGCCTGGGCCATATAGTGACATACTGTCTCAAAATCCTATTATAGGGCTAGAGGAATGGCTCAGGAGTTAAGAGTATTTACTATCTGCTCCTCCAGAGGTCCTGAGTTCAATTCCCAGCAACCATATGGTGTGGCTCACAATCATCTTTAATGAGATCGGATGCCCTCTTCTGTCATGCGGGCATACATCCAAATACAGCACTTATATACATAAATCTTTTTTTTTAACTGTACTAAAAAGTTGTAGACTTGGTGCTCCTTTCCTTCAGTCATTTTGTTAGGTGTTATCTTTTAATCTTGGTTTGATTTGGAATGGTTTATAATGGTTTGGTAGTTTGGAGGGATTGTTTTTTTCAAGAGAGGGTTTCTCTGTGTAGCCCTGGCTGTCCTGGAACTTGCTCTGTAGACCAGGCTGGCCTCTTAACTCACAGAAATCCAGTGCCTCTGCCTCCTGAGTGCTGGGATTAAGAGTCACTACCACTGTTTAACTGCATGTCACTCTCTTTATGTATATAAACAAAACTAGCCAAGGGCTGGAGAGATGGCTTTTCCAGACAACCCAAGTTTGGTTCCCAACACTTACAGCAGGCAGTTCACAACTCTCTATATCTCCAGCTCCAGGGACTCTGATGCCCTCCTCTGGACTCCCCTGACACCAGGCACAAACATGTTATACACATACATACATGTAGGCAAAACAGTCATACACATAAAATACAAATAAATTAAAGGAAATAAAAGGAAAACTAGCCAAAATCAAGGAGAGCTAAACCCCAGGAAACTGAGGCAGAAGGATTACTGGAAGTTTGAGGGCATTCTGAGCTACATGGTGAATTACAGGCCAACCTGGGCTACAGAGTGGGACCTCCTCTCAGAAAAGGGGTGAGGGGCTTGGGATGTGGCTCAGTGTGTAAAGTACTTACCTAATATGCACAAAGCCTTGGGTTTGATCCTCAGTACCACAGCCCCATACAGATATGGCAGCATAAGCCTGCAATCACATCACTTGGGAGAATCAGGAATACAAGGTCATACTCAGCTACATACCAAGTTTCAGTTTGAGATCAGCCTGAGTTAAATGTTTAATATATACATATATTATATATATATGAGAAACATTGTGTCAGTGGATGGCCTGAAACTTGCTATGTGGATCAGGCTGGCCTCAGCATCACAGAGATTTATCTGCCTGCCTCTGTCTCCTGAGTGCTGGGATCAAAAGCATGTACCACCATATCCAGTCAAGTCTGGAAAATGGTTTAATTTTATTATTTCACATGTATGGGTATTTTACCTGTATGTATGTATCTGTATGCTACATGTGTGACTCGTGGCTGTAGAGGCCTGAAGAGAGCATCAGGTCCCCCAGAACTGGAGTTACAGAGAGAGGATTGTCAGCAGCCATGTGGGTGCTGAGAACTGAACTCTGATCTGCAAGAGCAGCTACTGTTCTTAACCACTGACCCATCTCCCCTCTCCCAGTCTAAAAGTTCTTGAGGACTATAGTCAGCAATCATAAACCACAAAGACACACACCAGAGCAGAAAGACGACTTCTCCCACCTGAGGTGTAGCTGTGGCCCTTCAGGATCTCCAGTTGGCTGAGGCTCCCAGACTGCCTTCTCTTGTGCCCAGGGTTTAAGCAGTGCTTGGCTGTGACCTCTGACCTTTCCCTTAGCACCTGGCCACATTCATTATGGACAAGAGTGAGGCTATTGCATCAGTGGATGATGCCATCCGGAAGCTGGTACAGCTGAGTTCCAAGGAGAAGGTCTGGGCCCAGGAAGTTCTGCTGCAGGTGAACGACAAATCACTGCGACTGCTGGATGTTGAGTCTCAGGTACTGGTTGACAACAGCAGGTACAGGGAGCTGATGGACAGAGACAGGTCCAGATGTGCAGTTTATCCAGATGTGTGTGGCATGCTGGTCTGTGGAGGGGAATGGGGCTAAGGGCAGTCAGGGAGAGCTGGACCCAGCTGAGAATCTGGGCCACTTTTGGCAACCTAGACTGGCTTAGCTCTGCACCTGCTAGGTTGCTGAGCAACCAGGGCAGCACTGTTCTCTGCAAGAGCCTTGTTGGGTGTATCAAGCAAGACACAGCTGTGTCCCAGGGCCTGTGCTCTAGGGCATCCCCAATTAATGTCTATGTCCCCCTGTTCATGGGCCAAGTGTGGGCTGTGTTCCTGCTTTACACCTGTGAGTTACACATATGTTCCTATCTGGGGAGCATATTCCACATACCTTGGCCAGAAGAATCCATCGCTGGGGTGTCCGTCTGCTTCTCAGCCACATACATAGCATTCTGCGTCACGATGGTAGCCTACATCCATATCCATGGCCTGTCAGGCAAGGCTGACCCACCGTATACCCTCCCGCAGGAGGAGCTGGAGAACTTTCCGCTGCTCACTGTGCAGCACAGCCAGACAGTGCTAAACCAGCTGCGCTACCCCTCTGTGCTGCTGCTGGTGTGCCAGGACTCAGACCAGAACAAGCCCGACATCCACTTCTTTCACTGTGATGAGGTGGAGGTAAGGCAGACAGCCAGGGATGGGCATGATGCCAGTTGGCCAAGCTGACTTGACACCCCTATGTCCCCCTAGGCGGAACTTGTCCAGGAAGACATTGAGAGTGCCCTGGCTGACTATCGGCTGGGGAAGAAGATGCGGCCACAGACCCTAAAGTAGGCCCTGGGGGTGTAGAAAAGGAGGGATCCTGCCCTCTTGCTCGGGGCACAGTAGCCTGGGTTGTGGGGGCAGCAGGGTGGCAGCACCCAGCAGGAGGGTCATGGCCGGGCTGAGCTATCTCTTCCTCTGCCCTCTAGGGGACACCAGGAGAAGATCCGCCAGCGGCAGTCTATCTTGCCTCCTCCACAGAGCCCAGCCCCAATTCCCTTCCAGCGACAGCCTGGAGATTCCCCTCAGGCCAAGAACCGTGTTGGCCTGCCAGTGCCAGTGCCATTCAGTGAACCAGGTAGGCTGAGGGATGGGTGGGGATTCCACTTGGGGTTAACGGAGAAACCCTTCAGCAGCTGCTCTGTGCTCCCTCCCCCAACAGGCTATCGCCGCAGGGAATCCCAGGATGAAGAGCCGAGGGCTGTGCTGGCTCAGAGAATAGAGAAGGAGACTGTGAGTGCCCAGCCTTCCAAGGCTCTTTTCTGTCCGTGCCTGCTTCCCGTTGGCACTGGGTCTGGCTCATTGTTGCCAGAGTGTCCCCTCAGCAGGTGGGGATGATAATAGCTGACCCCTGGTCTCTGTTCTAACCTCAGCAAATCCTTAACTGTACCCTGGATGACATTGAATGGTTCGTGGCCCGACTGCAGAAGGCAGCTGAGGCTTTCAAGCAGTTGAACCAGCGGAAAAAGGGGAAGAAGAAGAACAAGAAGGGGCCAGCAGGTACTGACCAGAGTGATAAGGAAGGGGCTGGAGAACGCTGGGGCAAGAAATGGTGGGCACACACTAAGCTGGAGGGAAGGCTAGTCTGGAAGGGGACAGCATCCAACAGCAGGCAGGACTCCACGGGCACTCAGTAGGGTCCAAGGCTCACAACTTTCCACGTTTTGCCAGAGGGTGTCCTTACGCTTCGGGCACGTCCCCCCTCAGAGGGAGAGTTTGTTGACTGTTTCCAGAAAACCAAGCTGGCTATCAACCTGCTGGTGAGTCAGCCCCGCCCTGTGCTGGGAGTGCGGATGGGGTGTCACACAGGCCCACACACGCACATGCCATCTGTCACCTGCTTGTTCTTCCCACCCCCAGGCAAAGCTGCAGAAGCACATCCAAAACCCCAGTGCGGCTGAGCTGGTGCACTTCCTCTTCGGGCCTCTGGATCTGGTGACTGGGACTGGGACTGGGTGGGGTCAGGGGCCACAGAGTAATACAACATGGGTTTGGGGTGAAGGAAACAAGTGCCCACCTTAGCATACTCAAGCTCTGTCTGGGTTCCCAGGAGGCTACAGTCCCTCCCTGAGGGCCAGCCTGTAGAGCCGTGGAGGGTGGGGGTAGGCTGGGTCTGGTGGATTTGGTGGGCTGGGCTTCCCCACTGAAACTCACTCTGTCTAGATCATCAACACCTGTGGCGGCCCAGACATAGCACGCTCTGTCTCCAGCCCTTTGCTGTCCTCTGATGCTGTGAGCTTCTTGCGTGGCCACCTGGTCCCCAAAGAGATGACACTGTGGGAATCATTGGGGGAGACTTGGATGAGGCCTCGGTATGGATAGAGGGCAAGATATGAACTAAATAGAGGTCTCAGGGGGGTTGGTCCCAGCAGGGAATATGACTGACTTTCTGGACTGCTGACCACAGCTCTGAGTGGCCCCGGGAGCCACAGGTGCCACTCTATGTGCCCAAGTTCCGCAGCGGCTGGGAACCACCCCTGGATGTCCTACAGGAGGCTCCCTGGGAGGTAGAGGGACTGGCATCTGTGCCCAGTGATCAGGTCAGAACTCCAGCCCAGCCCATGCCCACCCCTCCCCAGAGCTCCTTCCCAGCCCACCTATGCTTCTAACCTCAAGGCTTCTAAAGCAACAATGTTCTCTCCCCAAACCCCTGCAATGCCAGGCCACCTTGGCTTACCACCTGACTGGGCATTTGGCCCTTTGTCCTCAATGGTGCTAGGTCACAGCATATTCATCAAGCTGTGTCCCTTGTCCCAAGACTGATCACAGTCACTCTAGCCCGTTCTCTACCCCACATCAAGCCCAGGCTCCCTGCTTTCCCCACAGCTGACCCCCAAAAGCCGACTATCCGTACGACATTCCCCAAAGCACAGCCTCTCTTCTGAGCCCCAAGCCCCTGAGGACATTGCACCACCAGGCAGCTCCCCACATGCTAATAGGTAAGTCCCCAGCGTGAGTGCCACACACTGTTGCATATGTGCTACCCCAACACAGTGTCAAATGCCCCATTCTGGTGTAAAATAGTTATTTTCCAAACGAGAGTCCAACATTCTTCTTGTTTTTCATATAATTTTCATTCTTATTGAAAATAGATTTTTCATACAAATATATTCTGATCATGGTTCCCCTCACCTAACTCCTGACAGATCCTCCCCACCTACCCACATCCCCACATCCATCTTGGGACAAGGGACACACCTTTATTTTTCTCTCTTGTAACAACAAAACACAGCAAACAAGAACAGGACAAAACAAGCAGAAAAAAGGAGAGAGCCAAGAAAAAGCACAAAAAAAGTATGAAAAATTCCATAAAAACACAAAATTGGAAACCATAATACATAAGCAGAGACCTGTGATGTAAGAGCAATGCCCAGGCAAAGCATCCCCTGACAAAACCCTCAAAAACAACAACAAAAAACCCACTGAGCTTGCTTTGTTAGCAACCAATTTTCTTCTTTTTTGGGGAGGGTGGTTCGAGACAGGGTTTCTCTGGGTAGCCCTGGCTGTCCTGGAACTCACTCTGTAGACCAGGCTGACCTCGAACTCAGAAATCCACCTGCCTCTGCCTCCCAAGTGCTGGGATTAAAGGTGTGCACCACTGGTGCCTGGCTACATTAGTTCTTTCTTTACTGTCTTGTTTCATAATCAGTGTTAGAAAGGAATGGAGATTGGATGTGGGGGCCCACACCTTTGGTCCCAGGACTCAGGAGGGAGAGGCAGGCAGATCTCTCTAAGACTCAGGGAGCCAATGGCTGCCTAGTGAGACCCTGTCAAAATTTTAATTAATTAAAATCAAGGCTAGAAACTCAATGAACCAAAAAAAGGAAAGAATAAAACAAACTGAACAGGAGCAGCTCTGCCACTGTGCTGCTGCTGGGGACTCAGACTGAGGGTCTCCGATTATCCCCTCCCTCTCTGTGCATCCCACATCTCACAGTGAATACAAGAGAAGCCCAAGAAATGGGGGTACCCTTCTTATCTCCCCCTCCTCTGGTTCTTACTCCTACCCGGGGTCTACCTGGTGGTCCTAGAGCTCCTTTTCTTTTTCTTTTCTTTTTTTTTTTTTTTTTTTTTTTTTTTTTTTTGGTTTTTCGAGACAGGGTTTCTCTGTATAGCCCAGGCTATCCTGGAACTCACTCTGTAGACCAGGCTGGCCTCGAACTCAGAAATCCACCTGCCTCTGCCTCACAAGTGCTGGGATTAAAGGCGTGTGCCACTACTGCCCGGCTCCCTAGGGCTCCTTTTCAAGGGCTAGAAACAAGAATTTCCAGCAAGTGGACCCCTTTCCTTGGGCTTCTTTAGCTTGGTATCCAGTGTCTGTACTAGGACCACATGTATGGAACATTCTCAGCCTATCAATACACTGGGCACAGACCTGAATCCCTCCTCCCTCCTCCCTCTCCAGTGTACCTGAGCATTATCCTGTGTCAGGGCCACACTGACCAGGAACGTGACCAGGCTGGGGGGAAACCATTAGCCAGAGCTCACCCCTGCTCCAAGGATGCAAGCGGGCTTCCAGAAAGGACACATAGTATCTCTAAGGGGCTGTAACTGAAAATATCCTAGCACTGTGGTCAACTGGGAATGTGTGACCCTGTCAATCCCTAGGCACACCTCTTGCTCTAGTCCCTCTGAGGAGCAAGGCAAGAGACTTCCCAAGATAGTTTGAGCTGGGCCAGCCTCTTGGAGTCTGTTCTGCCCCCCTCCTGCCTGCTGGAGTGTCACAGTTTCCACTCCCGGCTGATAAGCACAGCCTCTCTTCACTGAAACCCGGGCAGCAGAACGGGAGGCAGCTGCAGCTGGGAAGCAGCAAGAGGCTCCTGTCCAGCCCTGGGCCTCAGCTCTTCTTGGTCCTGCAGGGGCTACCAGCCGACGCCAGCCATGACCAACTACGTGAAGATCCTTTATGATTTCACAGCACGAAACGCCAATGAGCTGTCTGTGCTCAAGGATGAGATCCTAGAGGTAAGGACTCGGGCTATAGAGGGGAAGTGGGGCGTGCTCTGAGACCAGGGTCTGTAATCCACCCATCTTCCCAGGATGCTTGACCTGGGCTTCCTACTGGGCCTCCAGTGGCCTCTCTGTCCCCCATCATAGTCTGGCTGAGCCACCGAGCTGCCTTCTGATGTTTGGGGACTCCCTGAAGGTCTACCATAGTGGGTAGCGCTTTGGTAGAAGCCAGCAGGGGCTTGTCATTCATGCCCACCCAAGATTACTACCCTGGACCAACTTATTTGTGCCTAACCTGAATCCAGGCCACCTACTGAGGGACAGAAAGTGGAGCAGGCTGGGGGAAGCTCTGCATTCAAAATCAGGTTAAGAGGTACCCTATCTCCAGGTCTGGGGAGGCCAGGCAGGTACTGGATAGCCCATCAGGCCAAGACATGCCCAGAGGATGGAGAGCTGGGCTTGAGAAACCAGGATGATGCTTTGGCCCTCTATAAAGGGTTTGGCAAGTGGCCCCAGCATCTGACTCTAGCAGTACTTGAGGTCTGCACGAGGATGTTGATGAGTTTCACAGACATTTGGACACTTGGCAGGTGCTGGAGGATGGCCGGCAGTGGTGGAAGCTACGAAATCGCAGTGGCCAGGCGGGCTATGTGCCCTGCAACATCCTGGCTGAGGCTCGGCAGGAGGACGTGGGTGCCCCCTTGGAACAGGTGATCGCCTGCCACGGCTCCATTCTGTCTACAGCACAGTCTGAGCCCCTAAGGTCAGGGGTGCAGCTGGTCTCAATGTGATATTTGAATCTGATCCCTGGAAACCTGCTGCCCCCAAGCTGAGCCCAGGGCTGTGTGGGTTCCTGGGGTCCTATGCAAGGGAAGAAAGGGTTAGCCTACCCATCTGGGGTCCTGGGTAAATCCTAATATAAATATAAACCCCTCACCTTTCCCCTCACCTCTTCCTCACCCCTTGCAGTCTGGCCAGAAATACTGGGGTCCAGCCAGCCCCACCCACAAACTGCCCCCAATTTTCGCAGGGAACAAAGAAGGTAAGTAGATCCACTTTGGGGTTAGAAGTGCGGGGAGGCCGGGAGTGGGGGATAGGAAGGGGTAGGGGGGAGAGGCAAAGTGGAAGGGCTGAGAGCGTGCGCCCTACAGAGCTAATCCACCACATGGACGAGGTCAATGACGAACTCATGAAAAAGATCAGCCACATCAAGACTCAGCCGCAGCGCAACTTCCGCGTGGAGCGCAGCCAGCCCGTGCACCTGCCGCTTACCTTCGAGTCAGGTCCGGATGAGGTCCGCGCCTGGCTGGAAGCCAAGGCGTTCAGTGGCAGGTGAGCCCCGAGTGCACAGCCCGTGGGGCGGCGCCTGGAGGACAGTGCCACGCCCACGGCCCCGCCCTCACACCCACCTGCCCCTAGGATCGTGGAGAACCTGGGCATCTTGACGGGACCCCAGCTCTTCTCCCTCAACAAGGAGGAACTGAAAAAAGTGTGCGGGGAAGAGGGCAGTCGCGTGTACAGCCAGCTCACTGTTCAGAAGGCCTTCCTAGAGGTGAGCAGCTCCTGCCTGCTTCTGAGTTCCTTCGTGCCTGGGGTCACTGGAAAAAACAGAAAACAGCAGGGCCCTGACCTGTACCCCCTATTCCCCAAACCTCCCGGCTGAGGTCCAATCTCTTTTTCCTAGAAACAACAAAGTGGGTCGGAGCTGGAGAAGCTTTTGAACAAGATCAGGAGGGCTGAGGACAGCTATACCAACCAACACACTTCACCAGAGGCAGAAGGGGCGCCACACCTGTAGTGGGCCCAACCCGAATGCATGGAGTATTATTTTTATATGTGTATTATTTTATATCAAGGACACCGATGGGCTGGGTGTAACTGGTTTACCTGCCTCCAGGCAGAGTCCTGTACATGAGCCTAGCTACACCTGTGAGTGGCTCCTTTGCCACTCCAGTCCCAGCCCATACTCTCCTCCCCAAACCAAGGCCAGCCTCAGCCAAACCTGTACCTGGCAGTGCCAGTCCCTTCTCAACCTGCTGCCAAGGCCCCAGGACTCTCCAGGTGGACAAGGACTCTTCCCCTGGTCTTCTCAATGCACGTGGAGGTTCTTGTTCCTTAGGATGCTGGGCCCCAACTCCACAGCTCTCCCTTGTGTTTCTTGCTTCTAGATTCATTGTGTCCCTGCATCTGTTGTGCCCTAACTGCAGGATGGGCCTGAGCCCTCAGCTGGCCAGCTTGATGTCCTTGCCTACAGATTTGCCCACTCCCTTCACGCTGCTAGCATCCCAGGAACAACCTGGTCAGGGGGCTCCAGGACAGGAGGCCTTGGGTGACCTGCTGGTATAGTGTATGCTGTATTCTTTCCTTTTCAAGATCTAAGAATGCACCAGACATAGATTCTGACTTCAGATGCTCCATCCCACCCACCCAAAGAGCCTGTGATAACAGATGTCTCTGGCTATTTCTACCAGCCTTTATACTGGTGGCTGGGGAGTTTCCCAGCTCTGGATGGAGCCTCAGACCCAGAGATGAGAGTGGGGACTCCATTACTATGTCAATAAACCAGCTGTCTCCTAGCAACTTACATATCTGTTTCTTGGGGTAGAAGTGCTCCGACGCCAACCCCCAAACTGCCTCTTCTTCTTCCTCCTCCTTATCTCCTTGAATAGTGCTTGGCCATGAACTCTGAATCACCCTGCCTAAGCCTTCTGTGCTAGGATCCCACATGCAGATACCAAGCCTGGTCATGCCCTTCAAAGAGCTGTCCGCTAGAGAGAAACCCATCCACACAGGTAGTGCAATGGCCATGCCAGAGAACACCTCTCTCCTCCACACCCATCCAAAATGGCCCTAGGGACATTTCTGGGAGGGACTTGCGAGGGTGTCTAGACAGCCTTCCAACCAGCTGGCTTTCAAAGGGCCCATTCTGAGCAGGAGCAGAGGTCAACAGGCCCAGGAGCATGAATCAGAGGGGGATAAAGACATAATTTAAAAGACTGTTACAAGATGAGGGAGGTGTCAAAAAGAGAGCTAGGGCCTGAAAGACCTCACTGACAAGTTGGAGAGATGCCTAGGTATCATCTGATCTTTAAGGGGATCTGCCTGACCGGCCAGAGACTCTCATTTGATACAAGCCTTTGGTGCCATCTGCTGGTAGCTCTTTATGCATCTTTGGGTGACTTAGATGCCTTGCATCTGCTGTGGGGACTGTCCTGCATTCCAAATTGCTAGCGAATCAAATCCTGGCAAGGATCATCTGAATCTTCCGTGTACTGAGCAGAGACTGAGGTGCAGAGACTATGCTCCTCAGCTGATCCATGACCCAGCCAGACCTGGCCTCAGGTCTCAGAGGCTCCAGCCCCTCAGCTCAGACAAGCCCCAGGGGACCCAACCTTTCCAGCAGTCTTATTTCCAAGATGGCTGGCGTCACCCTTAGGGGGTCTCCAGGACCTGTATCTGCTTCTTCATCTAGCCCTACTAGCCCTTCCCCAGTCTTCTACACTTACTTTTGCTTCCACGTAGCTGAGGAGGCTCCAGACCTCTAAGCCCAAGCAGTCTCCCCTGCCCCAGAAGCTCCCACCTCCTCAGTCCCATGTGCTCGGGCCTCAGCTAAACAGCTGGCTCAGGCCCCTGAATTCTTGGAAGTTGTCCCTACTTCCCTCAAGGGCCTTCCACCACCTTCGAGGTCCTTTTTAAAAAGTAGAGAGCTGTCCGGGTAGTGGTGGCACACGCCTTTAATCCTAGCACTTGGGAGGCAGAGACAGGCGGATTTCTGAATTTGAGGCCAGCCTGGTCTACAGAGTGAGTTCCAGGACAGCCAGCCACAGCTATACAGAGAAACTCTGTCTTGAAAACACCAAAAGAGAGAGAGAAAGAGAGAGAGAGGGAGAGAGAGAGAGAGAGAGAGAGAGAGAGCTGGGTCTGGTAGCATACACATTTAATCCCAGAAATCAGGAAGCAGAGGCAGGAGGAGGATCTATGTGAATTAGAAGTCTGTCTACACAGCAAGTTTCAACCCAGCCAGGGTTACATAGTTTAAAAAGCAAACAAACAAAACAAAAACAAAAAAAGTAAAAAAACTTTACTTTTAAATATTTTTTAGATTCTTCTGTTTTTGTTTTATGTGTATGAATGTTTACCTGTACATGTTTTGAAAGACTCCGGCTAGAGTTCCCACTCAAGTCCTACGAGGCATGCACCCAAGAAAAACGAAAAGCCATCTTGATGTAAAAAAACATGAGGCATTTTTATTTCAGAACTCTGGTTCAACCCCCAATCTCACACAGGAGACCAGGAATTGACCACAAATCTCAGAGGTTAGGGGATTTTATAGGAAAAAGGTCTGGGGAGACAAAGGAATTGGTGTGGCTATACATGATTGGCTATTTTGAATGTCGTTCGTGCAGATCAGAGTTGAGAATTCTTAAAAAAAAAAGTGAAATTCCTAGCAAGAGGGGAGAGTGCTATTCAAAGTTCATACTGACCCTTAGCTAACACTTAAGAAAACCAAATGGCACAAGATCCATCACTCAATGTCTGGCCAGGCGTGTCTCAGGCGCTTCGGCCGGACACCTCCTTGCCTTATCTCTAAGATTTACACCCCTGGTCTGGGCTCTCCTAACAGCTTTTCCCTGTGGCCAGCCGCTTCTTGCAGGTCTGGCCCCTGTGGTTTTCAGTACTGGTCTCAAATTTAACTCTTTCAATCCCGGGCTTACGTGGGCAAGTACCTGCTAAATTTTTATATTCTTTTTCAGTTTGTATGTAGACCATATACACCACATGTGTACCTGCTACCCACAAAGGTCAGACTTATTCTCTGGATCCGGAGTTATAGATAGCTGTGGGTGCTGGAACCCCAACCCTGGTCCTCTGCAGCAGGAACCGTCCCTCATGGCTGAGTCAGCTCTCCTCATTAATTCTGTGAGGCACAATCTTTTTTCTTTTTTGGTTTTTCAAGACAGGGTTTCTCTGTGTAGCCCTGGCTGTCCTGGAACTCACTCTGTAGACCAGGCTGGCCTCGAACTCAGAAATCCACCTGTCTCTGTCTCCCAAGTGCTGGGATTAAAGGCTTGCCACCACAGTCCAGCCATGTGAGGCACAATCTTACATTGCAGGTCCTGACCTCATACTTTTGATGTGGCTGAGGATGGCCTTGAATTCCTAACGCCTCCACCTCTCAAGTGCTGGGATTATAGGCATGACCCAGTTTTATGTGTTGCTGGGGATAGAGGGAAATATTCTGCCGACAGAGCTACGTCCTGAACCCTCGGAACCTTTCAAAGAGAATAGCAGAGGACCACCCATCACAGGCACCTAGTGAAGAGATGGAAGTGTCACAGCCCCAGGGACCTTCTCTGACCTTTACTCTGCTCTGTGGGGTGCCACTATCCGTGGCCTGCCAATCAGAGATAACAAACAAGAATCATGCACCAAGCACTCTCCCCAGCATTGGGTGGCCTTAGTCAAGCTTGAAGAGGAAGGTCCAGATTCAAGAATAAAGAGACACAAAGAGCCCAGTTCAAGTGCAACTTTCCTAATTGTAACACACCCCACAATGATCCCTACCCAGCAAGTCAGCAAGAGAGAGGGAAAGGTTGCCACCACCTGTGGGAACCCAGCTGATGAGGGTCTGTCCATAGGTTGGGTAGATTTGCCCTGGACAAGAAGGAAGAATGAACTTAAAATCCCCAACCCTAGAGTTGGTTTCTAAGCAACTTAGCCAATAAGCTGTATGGAACTGCTGTAGCTACTGCTCTGTGCCTAGCTCCACCACCAGCAAATATTTCCATGAACAAGGCCCATCTCTGTCTGGGGACAAGCATGTCTTTGTGGTCTGCCAGCCTCCTGGCCACCCACAGGCCATGGTTGCCTGTGGTTACTCAAGCCATTCAAAACACAGGGCTTCCCATACCACTCAGAAAGGGCTTTCCCTTCTTTCTTAGAAAATGATATAAAATAGTTGACTTCTCAAGGTATTTGGAGGAATGACAGAAATGATGAGATGTTCTTTCTACCTGGGTGACCCAGCACAAGATGCACACATTACCTAGGGACAGTGATGCTTAGCCAAAGTGGCTAAATCTCTGTGCAAGTCCCATGAAGGGACCCTTGACATGGGTGAATGCTAAGAAAATACTTGACGTGTGGAGAAACAAAAAGCATCTACTCTGGCCCTAAAAATGAATGTTCCCCTGGGAGTATTGGATACAACACGACAAGCAAAACTGTCAAGTGTCTGAGAGAAAGCATGGAGAAGAGCTGTAGCCAAAGAACTTGGGCTCAAACAAGAAGACATGAATTTGAGTTCAAAGAGACAATGTGTGTATGCTGCTATGGGGCACAGAGCAGAGAGGAGTGATGGCCAAGCTATACAGCTCTGAACATACAAAGTGTAAGAGTCCCTTGCCAGGCATGGTGATTCATGCCTGTAATTTTTGCATTTGGAATGCTCAAGCAGGAGGATTACCATGAGTGTGAGGCCAGCATGGGCGTATAGTGCTACCCTGCCCCAAAGAACAACCAAAACCAAACTTCTTTTGTTGTTCACCTCTCCCCAAAGTATTGTCAAGAGACACATTACACACCAAGAGGTCTTAAGTCCAGACCTCACTATGGATGGTATCAGGGGCACAGCTGCTTAAAGACTTTCTTCAGGGTTTGAGGTAAAGGTGAGTAGCAGGAGGCAGAGAGAGCTTGGGGTCTAGTTCAAGGAGGACCTTTGGATACTTGGTTAGGACTAGGCATATAGGAGGCATAATCCCTTCATGTACAATGAGCACATAACTAAGGTGAGTTTCAAAACTCAGAGAGCCCTGCTAGGCTCTCCACCTACAGGTCCTGAGCAAGAACTTTCTGAGGGGCCGGAGAGATGGCTCAGTGGTTAAGAGAACAGGCTGCTCCTCTAGAAAAGTTGGGTTCCGCCCTTTCCTCCTCCCCACCTTGAGAACTAGGTCCATTGTTGCCCACCGCCCGAGATCTGCAAGCTGCGAACCCACGAGTTCCCACTTGGACTTTTGCAATCAGAGATAACAGCAATGGCCTCAAAATGGAAGACTACTACATCTTGGTATTCTCACCCAGTATATGCAAGATACTGGCAACATTATCATCATGCAATGCTTTGGATGAAAAGCCACCAGAATGCCTACAGAAAGTTCAGGGATTCCTATTTCACTTCCCCATGGTCCTTCCCTCCTGGAGTTCTTCCCTGGAACTCTCTTGCTTATGAGGCTGGGCCTCCTGGGAACTCTCAAGGCCAGCACATGGCATGGCAGGAGTCTCCCTACAGTGTTTACCATCTCAAAAGCTCTGGGCAGCCTCTGCATAACAGCAATAGAACCCAGGTATCCACAAGAGAAAATGAAACACTGTATGAGGAGGAGGAAGAAGAAGTAGAGTCGGATTCAGACGATGAAGTGGAGTGTGACCTGAGCAATATGGAAATCACAGAGGAGCTCCGACAGTACTTCGCACAGACTGAAAAGCACAGAGAAGAGAGAAGAGAGTGTGCAGGTCAGAGGACATACTTGCCAGAGTTGGTTTTCTCCTTCTACCATATGGGTCACCGAGATTGAACACTGGTCAACAGACTTGATGATAAGTGCCTTTACCCACCAAGCCAACACAAGAACACCATGGAGTACATTTCTTTCCTTGGTCTCCAGAAATAAATTTTAGCTTTTTTCAGAATTCAAAAAAAAAAAAGAAAAAAAAGAAAAGTTGGGTTCCGTTTCCAGCACCCATGTGACAGCTCACGACTGCCTCAGAATGAAATAATATAATATAATATACAAAAATCTTTCTGTAACTTCCCTAATAAGGCATTTGAAATCTCATCTCCTTGCTTTGAGTGCAACAGAAATGTGTGTGTGTGTGCGTGTGTGTGTGTGCACGTGCACACTCACATGCCTGAGTGCAAGAAGAGTCAGAGACCAGAGGTCGACACTGATTTCTTCTCTCTCTGCATTAGGGTAGAGGGTAGCAGTGGAGATACAACCTAGGCCCTTAGGCCCTTATATATGCTAAGTGTCCTGCTTAGTCTTTTTTTGTTTTGTTTTTGTTTTGTTTTGTTTTGGGGGGGGTTATTTTGGTTTTTCGAGACAGGGTTTCTTTGTATAGCCCTGGCTGTCCTGGAACTCACTCTGTAGACCAGGCTGGCCTCAAACTCAGAAATCTGCCTGCCTCTGCCTTCTAAGTACTGGGATTAAAGGCATGTGCCACCACCACCCCGTGTTTATTTTACTTTGTATATGAATGTTTTGCCTACATGCATATATGTGCACCATGTCTATGCCTGATGCACTCCTTGAAACTGGGGTGTTCCAAGTAGTTGAAAGCCATCTTGTGGGTACTGGAAATCAAACCTGGGTCCTCTGTAAGAGCAACAAATGTTCTTAATCACTGAATCATGTCTCTAACACACACACACACACACACACACACACACACGATCTGTCTTTATAGCCTTGGCTGTCCTGGAACTCTCTGTGTAGAGCAGGCTGGCCTCAAACTAAGAGAGACTTGTATTCCAAGTGCTATCAGCCTGCTTTCTTATACAACTCAGAACCATGTATGCAGGGATGGCACCTCCCACATCCATCATTAATTAAGAAAATGTCCCACAGGCTTACCCACAGGTAAATCTGGTGGACTACTTCCACAATCAGTGTTTTCTCTTCTCAAATGAATCTAACTCAAGTAAAGTTGACAAAAAGACTAAGCAGGAGAGCAGGGCAGTGGTGGCGCACGCCTTTAATCCCAGCACTTGGGAGGCAGAGGCAGGTGGATTTCTGAGTTTGAAGCCACAAAAAAATCTTTTTTTGAAAGAAAGAAAGAAGGCTGAGCGAGGTATGAGGAATACACCATTAAGCAGCACTCCTCTGTGGTGGCTTGCTTCTTCTTCAGTTCCTGCCTTAGTGTGGTGGTTTGAATAAAAATGGCTCCCATAGGTCCATAGTGAGTGGCACTAACAGTAGGTGTAGCTTTGTTGGAGGAAGTGCATCACTAGGGAGTGGGATTTGAGGTCTCCAATGCTTAAGCCTGGCCAGTGTGTCACTGTCACTTCCTGCTGCCTGTGGAACTCGGATGTAGAACTCTCAGCTCCTTTTCCAGCACCATGTCTGCCTGCATGCCACTGTGTTTCCTACCATGACCATAATGGACTAAACCTCTGAGACTGTAAGCCAGCCCCAATTAAAGTGTTCTCCGTTATAAGAGTTGTCCTGGTCACGGAGTCTTTTCACAGCAATAAAACTTAGCTACCCTGATCATGGATTGTAACCTGGATGCCAAATGAGCCCTTCCTCCCAAAGTTGTTTTGGGTCATGGTGTTTTATCACAGCCATTAGAAACCTAAGATACTGATCAGCCCTCTACCACTGAGCTGGATCCCCAGACCTGTCCACCATATTTTCTGAGATAGTTCTCTCACTAAAACTGGAGCTCGTTTCTTTAGCTATCCGGGGCAGTGAGACCTTGGGATTTACCTCTGTGCATCCCCAGTTCTGTAGTCGCAGGTATGCCATAGCTACAGATGCCTCACCCTGTTTCTTATGTGGATGCTGAGGATCTGAGCTGAAAACAAAACCCAAGGCATCATGCATGCTAAGTAAGCCTTGCCTACTGAGTTACATCATCACCCAGACCTCATTTTCCTTCTCTTTATCTTCTATGTCAAGCCTTCTCATTCCTCTTCTTAGGATGGGGGCCCCTGTGCATTCTTACAGGTAGACAACATCTTGGGCTCTCGAGGCTGCATGCCTTCCCACCACCAGGGCAATCCTTTCATCTGCTGATGCTGTTCATGCCTTACTTGATTTCTGAGTTGACCTGCGTGGTAAGGTCTCAGCTATTCATCTAGCAACCAGGGTTCAAATTCAAGGTGCCCCGGAGGATACAGTACCTATGCAGGCTGAACAAGGCGAATTGCAGCAACTGTGATCATAGGTCCTCGGTTCTCCCTCCCTCCCACCTTCCTCCTAAACATAGCTCCCCTGCTTCCTACAGCCCAGGGCTTTGGCAACACTTCTTCCTCCTAGTAAATAGAAGTTAGGAGAGGGCAGTGATGAGGACAAATTCCTATGCTGGACCCCAAGAGATCAAGTTAAATACTCAAATGAACCCACTCAGCTAGAGTTCACATTGGACCTGTGGGGACCTCACTTGCAACACCAGTCAGGCCAGCTCTGTGGCAGGAAGAGGAAGATGGTCTTGCACAAAAGAAACCAGAAGTCTCCAATTTCTCTGTACGCTCAGAAGGAATGCAACTTCAAAACAACCATTTAATTCTCCCATCTGTTCTACTTCCTCGTTACTGGAGTTTTTAGGGTCAAAGCTGGGCTTGGCCACTGGGCCTAAATATACCAATTAAAGAGACAGTAATAGTTCAAAAAGCAGAGAAAGGAGATTTATTTCATTGTGGTTACATTAAGAATCATAAGTGCCGGCAGTTGTAGTGCACACCTTTAATCCCAGCACTTGGGAGGCAGAGGCAGGCAGATTTCTGAGTTCAAGGCCAGCCTGGTCTACAGAGTGAGTTCCAGGACAGCCAGGGCTACACAGAGAAACCCTGTCTCAAAAAACAAAAACAAAAAAACAACAAAAAAGAAATCATAAGTAAAGCAGACCAGTGATCCCTCACCTCCACCTTCATGAACTTGTAATGCCCAAAATTAACCTGTAAACAGCACCTGCCCAAGGACCAGGTAACTTCCTGGAATGCTGGGAGTTGTAGTTCTTGGAAAATAATAACGCCTCATGGGAAAGTAGAGTGGCCTATATGTTTGTCCTCATTAAAAAAAACTCTGTCTTGAGGCCATTCTGCTGGGAAATCCTAGGGAGGGGTTCTGATCATAGTCCATCTCTTGGTCAATATTTAATAAAGCTTGCTTTTCAGGCTGGAGAGATGGTTCAGAGGTTAAGAACACTGTCTGCTCTTCCAGGGGTCCTGAGTTCATTTCCCAGCAACCACTTGATGGCTCATAACCATCTATAATAAGATCTGGTGCCCTCTTCTTGTGGGCAGGCATACATGCAAGCAAACTGCTGTATACATAATAAATAAGTAAATCTTTTTAAAAAAGAAAAAAGTCTTGCTTTAAATGTAGCCCAAAATGGTAGAAATGGTTTTTTCTCTGGCAAATGTCAGGTTTAGCAGACTGACTTGATGTTTAGGTTCAAAGTGTGGTCTGAGAAATTGTCATAACACCAGGGCTTCAGAAGTTCACTTTGCTTCCCTTATGCCATGTGGTAGCTAGACTGCATCCCTTGACACAGGACATAGTCACTGGAGAGGAGGGAGCCTCGATTGAGAAAATTCCTCCATCAGACTGGCCTGTAGGCAAGCCTGTAGAGAGCAGCTTCTTAATTAGTGATTGATGGGGGAGGGCTCCAGACCGAAACAGGAAGAATAGACCTTGCAGGTTAAGGGTTCTGTCTGCAGTTAAGGTGGTTAAGAATAAGTTCCTGTTTGTCTTGGGTTAAGTCCTTGCAAGTTAAGGTTTCTATTTGTAAATAAGAGTAAGTTCTCGTTTCTTAGATCTGGTGTAAACTGCTTACCAGCCCATTCACAGGATATAAACCTTGCCTTTGTTCCATCCCTTTCATTGTGTTTTTCTAACAACACCAACTCTCCTGTTGAACCCCCTGATCTCTCCCATAAAAGGGACTTCAAGAGGCCAGTAAGGGCTACTCTCTCAAATCCCAACTTAGGGTGAGACATCGGGCTAGCCAGTCCTGGGTACATCCAAAATAGGGCTTGTTTTAAGTGGACAACCTTAGATTTGGTCATTTTTCCTTGCGATTCTCAAGTTTAGCATGGGCCCAGCTTGTGGGTTATGCCACCTGTGGGATGGTTGTCCTAGGTTCTATAAGAAAGCAAGCTGATTAGAACCTGAGGAACAAGACAGTAAGCAGTGCTCCTCCATGGCTTCTGCATCAGCGGCCTCCTCCAGGTTCCTGCCCTGCTTGAGTTCCTTCAGGATGAACAGTGTTGTGCAAGTGTAACCCAAATAAGCCCTCTCCTCCTCAGCTTACTTTTGGTCATGGTGTTTCATCACAGCAATAGTAACATTGACTAAGACACCCCAAAATGGGGTTCCTCCATAATTCTTTCAAGGTTTTGGGTTTTTTGTTTGTTTGGTTGGTTGGTTGATTAGTTGGTTGGTTGGTTGGTTGGTTGGGCTTTTTTGTATTTGTTTTTGTTTTGTTGTTTTGAAACAAGGTCTATTGTAACCCTGAGTGTCTTGTCGCCGGATTCTCTAGACCAGGTTGGCCTGAAACTCTGAGATCCACCTGCTTCTGCTCCTTGAGCTGGGACCAATGTCTGTGGTATCAACCCAGCCAGAATTCTTAATTCTTTGGAGCACATTGTTTCAATACTATTTCAAGTTCCTGTACCTTCTTATAGTATCTTCTTATCCTGCCAGGATAAGTACACCCTTCTCTCTTCTACTGGGCCCACCTCAGCCTACTCTGGCTTACAAAAGAAATACTACCTTGTCCCAAGCAATCCTTAGGGCCAGGTGGTGGTAGAGCATGCCTTCAGTCTCAGAGGCAGAAGCCTGTAAATCTCTGTGAGTTTGAGGCCAGCCTGGTGTAGAGATCTAGAGATCGAGTTCCAGGATGGCCAGGGCTATGCAGAGAAACCCTGTCTCAAATAAATAAATAAATAAATAAATAAATAAATAAATAAATAAGAGCTTGTGCATATATGATTATGTGCTGAGAGGATCATGAGATCATGTCATACAACCTGGATTTTTTTCAATATGTATTTATTTGTTTATATGAATGTCTTGCCTGCATCTGTGCTTGTGCATCCTGGTGCTCTTAGAAGTCAGAAGAGGATATGAGATCCCCTGGAATGGGAGTTACAGATGGTTGTAAGCTGCCGTGTAGATGCTGAAAATCAAAACCTGGTCTTCTGCAACAAGTGCTCTTAACTGCTGAGCCATCTCTCCAGCCCCCTTACTTAGGTTTCTATTAAACTTTTATTATAGAGAACTCACCAGAGATGACAGTTTATAGCCACTCGAAAGTCTTTATTGGAGTTGGGTGGAGTGGTGTACACCTTTAATTCCAGCACTCAGGGGGCAGAGGCATGTGGATCTCTGAGTTCAAGGCCAGCCTGGTCTGGTTTCTTAACACTGACTCAGACTGCTGGTGGCCTCTGCACAGGCTCATTAGTCACAGGGTTTGTTAGTCATGTCCCTGACATGCCGCACAGCCCTCTTTAAGGTGAAAGGCACAGAGATAAGTCAATGTCCTGAATGCTTCCTCCTGAGTCACTGTGGATTTCAGAAGCCAACTGGTTGTTAAAAAAATAAGTCCCTAAGACCAGGACTGAAACTACCACTCCGGTAAAGGCAGCCTGAGGGCGCGATAAAAACAAGGGGGAAGTTACTTAGGGTGGCAAGGGTCAACCTGAGACAGACTTGCTGTTCTGTTTGGGTGCTGAAAGCATTTGGTTTTCCTCCTAACTCGGCTGGTGACTGTGTCTTCTCCCCTGGTCCTAATTTGATTGGCTGGTCTGAAGAGTCTGAACACCCGCACTGAAGGAGGAAGGGGAAAAGGATCTCTAGCTCCAGGCCATCAAATTCCTGGAAGGGTGTGGAGGGCCCTGCGTGTAACCAAAGGTTTTACCGGATGGAGGGATCAAAAAAAAAAAAGATTTGCATAAAAATCTTAACAAGGTGGGCTGGAGAGATGGCTCAGTGCTAAAGAGCACTGGCTGTTCTTCCAGAGGTCCTGAGTTCAATTCCCACCAACCACATGGTGGCTCACAACCATCTATAATGGGATCTGATGCCCTCTTCTGGCGTGTCTGAAGACAGTGGCAGAGTACTCATATACATTTAATTAATTAATTAATTAATTAATTAATTAAATCTTATAAAGTGGTGGGGAGGCAATAAAAATATTTGAGTTCATTGTCTAAAATACAAGTTTTACAATATTTGAAAGAAAAAAATACATATTTAAGGAGCTTGAAAGTGTCTTGTCCCCCAAGAAATTCCTTTTCCCAAGGTTGGGCATTTAGATAAAAGCCATGCTCCCCTTAGAGACTTGAAGAAAGTTCCTGCTTGCTAAAAGGGGGAGGGGGGTCATCCTCGTTATCAGGCAATGGGAACACGAAGCTCTTCCATTAACATATTACTATGGTGCCTATTAACTTGTCAATGTCCTAGGCTCCCTCAGTCCCTGCTCACAACCCCCCCATTCCCATTTAACCCTGGTAATCTACACACACACACATACACATACACATACACAGAGCTTCTCCTTGCTCTCCAGGAAAACAGCCTTAGCCGGTTGGAATAAATTTTTCCCTTCCTCCCCACGGAGCACCTATTTTGGTCTCTTTAACCGCACTCATTTTCATTCAGAAAGAACCTTCAGTGGTTAAGAGACTTTTTTTCTGCTTTTTACTACTTCCTTGCCTCTTTAGTTGACCTGTTGAGGATCAGTGTGAACCTGATGGTTACTGGGTCTAGCTTGTTAGAGTTGCCATAGCCCGGGCAGGCTGTGACCCTATTAATCCAGGCAAATGCCTCTCTCTGCTCTTCCCAGTGTGGCTACATAGATGAAGTGTTTCACCATTCCCTGCTCTTTAATTAGCACTGGAATGGGCGGGCGGCCAAGCTTAGCCTATGGAGGCTACCACAGCTTTTGTCCTAAAACCCCAGTTCCAGGTTGAAATGGGAAACCTTGAATAAACCCTGTTGTGCTGCTGGTTTTCATCCAGTGTGAGAGAGAGGTCACCCACTCAGCCTTTAGTTCCTGTCAGTGTGGCCACAGATCACACCTCTGGCACATGGGACACCATGGTAACTGGTACCTACTGGGTGAGCAAGTTGTTTCAGGAAGCTGGAGGCCACTTTTGTCTAACTCAAATAGACTGAAATCACCACTCTTTATGACAGACTTGGTGACCTTGAATGGCAAAGTGTCACGCTCCACCCTGAAACACCTTTAACCTGATAGAAAAGAAACATTGGACTAGTGAAACTGATGCTATATTGGATTTACTAATAAACTGGCTTACGAAATATTAAGTCACACAAAGCAGAATTTAGCTTAAAAAAAAAAAAAGCTGCCTCCAATATGACTGGCAGATAGTAGTGTACTGACCAGGCTTGTTGGAAACTATAGGAAAGAATGTTTTGCACCATAACTGACATTTAGGTGACATTTAGGTGAGAGAGTTTCTGCTAATGTTGGTTCACCAAGACTGACCTCCAATTAGGCTCCATCCCCATAACAATAAAAGACAACCCTGACCTACAACCAGCCATTAGGCCCTACTCTTATCTAAGAACTTGCCTCTCAGGGGCAGCTCAAGGGGGCAGTCCAGGGTCACAACCATCATTAAGTCCTGGTCTGCCATTAAGTCCCCAGAGCTCTTATTAGGAAATCACAATCCTGCTAAGTGGGCAAGATGGACCCGGGTAACAACTGCTGGAAAAGAACAACATAGGTGTATTTAAGGATAATTCTGGCCATACCTTTGCTGTGTAAATCTTCCATCTGCCGATTGTCCAGACTTGTAGTCTCCTGTCTGTTTAACTCGCTCAAAGTGTGACCTGGAGCCAGAACCTGAAGGAGTCTTAAGAAAGGCAGCTTCTGTGGGCTGTATAAGCCTCAGGCCTATGTAAGTTGTTAACATTGTCTGTTCCAGCGGCTGGGCATGCTGGTGCAGCGCTTAGAGGTAGATCCCTTGGCAGGTGCATCTCTGTGAATTTGAGGCCAGCCTGGTCTACATAGTGAGTTCAGGATGGGCACAGTATAACTCTGCCTCAGAAAACAAACCAAAGCAAACTTTCTGTTCCAGGCTGGCTCCCTTTTGTACCTCAGCCAAAACCAGTCACGTGCTATTATTAAAGAGTTCTTTTTTTTTTTTAAATTAATCTTTATGTGGAGTGATTTCTCACTGGGAAGGCATATTAATTCTACAACAACGATCTTCAGAACACACTCATAACTGGAGTTTTTAGGCTTAAAGCTCCTGTTCGGACAACCCCAATAAGCTAGGTTCTGCCATCACCCCAACATGCAGATCAAAGAAAGTGAGCATAATGCCTGAGAGAGGGACATGTGTTCAGTGTGACCACATTAGGAAGAAAGACACACCAAGGGCATGGGGACCCACAGTCTGTCTTCCAGGCACTAAAGAGCTTCAGGTTTAAGCAGAAGGAGAAAACTGGGGCAAGAGGCATTCCTAATGACGCAGTCCCCCGGTCTGTGTGTGGTCCTGCCCATCACTCTCAGCTCTAGATGGCAAGGTGGTCTGAACAAGTCTCCATCACTTCAGCTCCAAGTTGCAGCCTGGCCTTCAGGGATATTGCTTTCAACTGGTTCCTGTCTTGGCAGGTTCCACTCTTCCCGGAATCCAAGGTTGTAATGGTCAATAAGTAATGAAAAAACATCACCACCACCTCATACACACATGCTCACGAATGTGCACTCACACGCACACACGGAAAAATCTGAGATCAGGTAGACTGTATGCTCTGATGGAGATATACCAGCTACGTGGAGATTCAGCACATTTATTTTATACGGGCAAAGCAAGAAGCAGGTTAACCTCTGTAGGGGTCCCTGTTAGGGAACAGTCTAGGGCCCCAGTCATCAAGGGGAAAAGAAACTATAGTTAATACTTTCTGTATACCTGTCAACATATATTCTCAGACCAGAGGAAGGCCTTTTGACACACACACACACACACACACACACACACACCACAGCCTGATCCAAGGAAGGCCTTGTGTCAGAGGTCTGAGGCATCAGCATGCTTGATGGAATGTGCTCCTGTCAACAATACTCATTCATACAAAGTAGACCCACTCCCCATACTGCGGGTTTAGCAATGACTTATCTCTGTCTTGAAGGGGATGAGATGGGCTAGACAGAGATTCCTGAGTGACAGGCTGACCACTGCAGAGGTAAGCAGGTGACTTGAGGTAAAGGAGACAAACATTTACTCTTCATCTCCAATCTACTACCAACATAAAAGAGCTCTCACCTCAGAGAATAAAAGGGCATCTACTCTGAGCCATAAATGAGTGTGTCAGGATCCCAAGGAGGTGTAGTTACAGGAATCTTTGTAGTCAGAGGACAAAAGTCATTGGAGAGACGGCTCAGCAGTTAAGAGCACTTCCTGCTCTTCCAGAAGACCCAACTTTGGTCCCTAACGCTATATGAGGTGGCTCACAACACAACAGCTCCAGGGGGATCTGACACACACACACACACAAAACACAAAACCATGGATTATCTACATACACAAAAAAACATGGTTTATACACACAAAAAAACATGGCTTATACACACACAAATAAAAATAAAATTAAATTTAAAAAGAAAGAAAGACTACCTTCCAGAGGTGGAGAGATGGCTCAGCGGTTAAGAGCACTGACTGCTCTTCCAGAGGTCCTGAGTTCAATTCCCACCAACCACATGGTGGCTCACAACCATCTGTAATAGGATCTGATGCCCTCTTCTGGTGTGTCTGAAGACAGCTCAGTATACTCATATACATAAAATAAATTAAAAAAAAAAAAAGATTACCTTCCAAGGCTGGGGTTGTAGCTCAGTTGGTAGAGTGCTTGCTTAGCATTCACAAAGACCTGGGTCTGACCTCCAGTATACTTTAAACTGGGTGTGATGGCACAGTGCTAGAATCCCACATGACCCCAGCCTCATGTTTCCCCACCATCCCTACCATCTGTACCTGATGTAATACTGACATGGACATAAAACAAGAGCTTCTCATACCTAAAGTTAAAATAATCATAACAGAAGAGCAGGGCAGTGGTAGCACACACCTTTAATTCCAGCACTTGGGAGGCAGAGGCGGGCGGATTTCTGAGTTCGAGGCCAGCCTGGTCTACAGAGTGAGTTCCAGGACAGCCAGGGCTACACAAAGAAATTCTTTGCCACGCACACTTGCGTGATGGCGGTATTTGAGGTGAAAACTTCAAGGAAAGTCAGTCTCCCGCCTCCGCATTGTCGCCTGGCACCCCAAACTCAGAGGTGGCCCAGATATGTCCTCGTACTAGTGTGCTAGGAACTCACCAAGATATCATTTTCTTACAGCTAGCAAGAGAAAATTCGGACATTGCTTTCTGACCTTCACCAATGTTTCTAGCTATCCTAGTTTAATGTTTTAAGTACTAGAGAGTAATTGAAAGGTTTCTCTCACTCTAAGACATTAGCTGAAAGTGTTAGGTCAAGATTCTCTGCCTGCCTCCAGCAAGAACCAGAGAATTGGCATAAGAATACCTCAACTGAGAGGGCTCCACCCCTCTTCCTCCTGCTTCACACCTAGCTACCAGACCCTGCTGACCTTGGTGTGTGGGGGTCGTTTTGCCTACGTGACTTCAGTCTAGCACTAGGACTGGGGGAAGAAAGACTTAGACTCACATGTAGGACTAGCACTAGAACTTAGATGGGCTAGGACTCAGATTCATGTATCTCTCGCAGTCCCCTGGGCCCAGAGCACTTGGGCCCGGGGGATGTAGCACCAGTTCAGAGGAGATAGCTGTTGTTTTAGACCCAGTATGTTTTAGATAGCCTCAGAGGTACTTCAACTGTTGAGCTGCCAGATTTTTCATTTTATCTTTTACAATGATTGTAAAAGCCTCATGTAATATTTAAAGAAATACACTCAGATTTTACACCACCCATGTGTAGTCTGTTTGTCAAAGCCGAATCCCATCCCGTGCCCACCTGGCCAGAATCCCTTGTCCCGCGGAACAGGGACCCCCGTGAGAAATCCCGGTCCGTGGCAATTCTATCTCGAAAAAAACAAAACAAAACAAAAATCAGAACAGGAGAGTTGTCCTAGTTTCATTTTGTTTCTTCTATGTGACAAAAACAATTTAGGGGAAAGGGGGTTTATTTCAGGGCACCATTCCAGATTATAGTCCAAACATAGCTGGAAGGTCACAAGAGACAAGAGCTTCAAACAGCTGGTCCCAGCATATCCACCCACACCACAGGCAAAGAGATATTGTGGTGGTTTGGATATGCTGGGTCCATGGGAAGTAGTGCACTATTAAGGAGGTGTATCCTTGTTGGAAGTGAGTCTGTGGGGATGGGCTTTGACATCCTATGCTTAAGCTCCACCTAGGGCAGAAGAGCCTCTTTCCTGGCTCAATATGTACAACTTCAGATCAATATGTACAACTCTTGGCTCCTCCAACAGCACGTCGGTCTGCATACTGCCATGCTTCCCACCATGATGATAATGGACTGATCTTCTGAAACCATAAGCCAGCCCAATTAAATGTTTTCTTTTATAAGAGTTGCCTTAGCCATGGTGTCTCTTCACAGCAATGGAAACCCAAACTAAGACAGATAGGTAGGCATATTCATGCCTTCTCAATTGTGCTTAACTCTATTTCTCCATTTTATATAGTTCAGGACTCTTGCCTAGGGAGTAGTGCTGCCCACAAAGGGCTTTGCCCATCTCTACCTCTTTTGTTCTGGGATGTTTATAAGGATGCTATAGATGACAACTCTGGTCTATATGCTTGCATATCAAGCACTTTATCAACTGAGCCATCTCCATAGTTCCAATACAGTTCAATTAAAGTTCTTTCCCAGGCTAAGTATAGTGGCACAAGCCTTTGATCCCAGCACATGGAAAACAGAGGCAGGTGGATCTCTAAGTTCAAAGCTAGCCTGTTCTACATATCGAGTCCAGATATACAGAGAAATCCTATCTCAAAAATAAATAAATAGCTCTTTTCTCCT
>NW_022196904.1:130518956-130552697 GCF_008632895.1 Mastomys coucha
CCCCCCGTTTTGTGTTTTGAGTCAAAGTTTTTTGCTATAGCCCTGGCTGTCATGAAACTCACTATAGAGGCCAGGCTGGCCTCAAACTCAGAGATCCACCTGCCTCTGCCTCCTGAGTGCTGGGATTAAAACCACTTGGCACCACACCCAGCTTATTTATTTTGTATGCGCACGTGGTAAGAGAAGATCTTTGGTGTGGCATACAGGTGGGAGTAAGAAGACAGCTTGAAGGAATTAATTCTTTCCTTCCACTGTGTGGATTCAGGGGACTGATCTCAGGTCCTCAGACTTCGTGGTATGTGACTTTATACCCACTAAATCGTCTTGCCATCTAACCTATCTCAAAGGCCAGTGTGTGTGTGTGTGTGTGTGTGTGTGTGTGTGTGTGTGTACATACACGCATGTTTGTGCCATGGTGCAAATGTAAAGGTTAAAAGACAACTTGCGTGGCCGGGCGGTGGTGGTGCACGCCTTTAATCCCAGCACTTGGGAGGCAGAGGCAGGTGGATTTCTGAGTTCTAGGCCAGCCTGGTCTACGGAGTGAGCTCCAGGACAGTTAGAACTATACAGAGAAACCCTGTCTTCAAAACCAAAAACAAAACCAAGCCAAAAAGACAGCATGTAGGACTCCCACAGAGCTCTCCCAGCTCCACCCAGGCTGCCTGTGAATAAACTCTTTCTTCTCCACAGTCATCCTTTTGGTGACTGGCGCTGTGTGGCAGGCAGTGTGGCCTGCCAAGAGACGGGATGTATGCCAGGCAATGTACTAAGAACCAAGGAAGCGCCACTTCATTGCTGTAGGATTTCACGTGGTCAGGAGTGTCACCTTTGTAAACCCAAATGTGCCACCAGCTCCAGCAACTTCTAGGGTTACCAGAGCATCAAGATTCCTTCACAGCAGGCTGCTCAAGGGAAGAACAATTCTGGTGATTCCTTGAGTAAGCAAAAGGGTCAGGTATGAAGTCCTGAGGCACTTCTTTCTTCTACTCAGTCCAACCCTGACCAGTTAAGTTTCTGAGTGACAGGCAGACTCACCCAGCAAGATCTCTCTTCCCTTTCTGACACAGCACCTCTGCCTTCCTCTGCAAAAGGGAACTGAGGGCCAAGTGTGGTAGCACAAATTTACCCAAACACTTGGGAAGTGGAGGCAGAGCTATCAGGAGTTCAAGGTCATCCTCAGCTACATATCAAGTTCGAGGTTAGCCTGGAATACCTAAAACCCTGTATCAAAAAAAGGAGAGATGAAGCCAGAAGGTGGTGGGGCCCACCTTTAATCTGAGCACTCTTAAAGCACTTTAAAAGAAGGATCTTTGACTTCAAGTCCAGCCTGGTGTACAGAGCAAGTTCCAGGACAGTCAGGGATACATGGAAAAACTCTGTCTTGACCTCCCCACCATCACCAGAGGGGGAGGATGAGTGGGAACTGAGCTAGACACATCCACTTGTTAGCTCTGCTTGCTCCAAACTGATAGGAGAGCATGTTGAGGCTCCTTTGGCCAAAAGGTGAAGGATGTGGGCTTGCATCACACAGAGAGTGTACCTCCAAACAAGCCTGGGCTTCTGCTGAACTCAGGGTTTCCCTCCTGGCTATCGAGGCTTCTACATTCTGTTTCTAGGAGATCGTGTAAATGAGAAGCCCCTGAGCAGCCACCACCTCACTTCTTCTGCCCTGTATGGCCGGCCCGCTATCTCCTCCAAACTCAATCCCAGCCCTGTGTGCCCCTCCACCTTTGTTGTGGGACTTCTGCTGGAGCAATATGAACATCTACTAACCCCAGAGAGGACACTGAGAACAGACCCCCCCAAATAATGATTCTACCCAAATAGAGACTGGCAAACCCATGAGTTGATTGGGATCACTTACAGATTGGGGGTGGCTCCAAATGGTTGCATCACCCCAAAAGTCCCACACTAGTGTAGGTGACCACGTCCTCAAATCTGCAAGGATGGAGCCCCCCTTTTAGTTAACCTTCTATTTCCTAGCTACTTAAGCCCCTGCATCTGGGAAGGGCAAGGGAGGGAGAGCATGGCTGCGCTCTCAGGTGCAGGTTTGATAACCACCACCTTTCTATGTTAACAGAGCCAGCTCCCTGAGAATACAGATTGGGTAATCACAAATGCTCTGGTTTCCGGATGACAACAACCATATTCTACATGTAGGGCAGATTTCCACAACACTTCTCATTTCTCCAGCCCCTACATTCTTTCTCCCCCTCTAAGAATTCAAGGCTGGAGTTCGTTTGAGGCCAGCCTGGTCTACAGAGTGAGTTCCAGGACATCCAGAACTACACAGAGAAACCCTGTCTCGAAAAACCCAAAAGAGAGGGAGAGGGAGAGAGAGAGAGAGAGAGAGAGAGAGAGAGAGAGAGAGAGAGAGAGAGAGAGTTCACGGCTGTACCTGTACTTTGTACCTTGTATGGACTGAGTTACTCACACTCACATACACACAATTTTTTTTTTGTTGTTTTGCTTTTTAATGCTGTGTGTATGTGGTGTGTGTGTGTGTGTGCTGTACTCCTTGGAGCTGAAGATGCCTGACCCTGACATGGGTGCTAGAAACTAAATTCTGGCCCTCTACAAAGTGCAGTGGGGCCTCTCAGTTACCCTGTCTCCAGCCCCCATTTTCACTTCTTTAAGTGGATTCACATAGCTTTAAGAGCTTTTATTTTCTAACAGTGAGCCATGGTGGCACATGCCTTTAATCCCAGCACATGGGGAGCAGAGGTAGACAGATCTCTGAGTTTGAGGCCAGCTTGGTCTACAGAGTGAGTTCCAGAACAGCCAGGGATACACAGAGAAACCGTGTCTCAACCCCTGCTCTACGCCCCACTCCACCCCCCCCCCAAATAAAACAATGAACAAACAAAGGTTCAATAAAGCACAAAGGATCCTTTTTTGTTTTTTTTTTTAAATCAATTGCTGTACAGTGTGGGGGAGATGGGACACTACTTTATTTAGCTCTCTATAATACATAATTGTTCCCTGAGAGCTATCCTGCATCCTCAGGCTGGGGCACTGTGCATCTTTCTGTCTTTGAGGGATCTGGCAGGGTAGGCTGTTGTGACTCTGTTTGAGGTTATGCTCAGGCCTCTTGCAGCCACTGAGATTCCATGTGTTTGACAAGCTCTGGTCCAGCACACTGTGAGCCACCCTAGGCTGAGCCAACAATCCCACATCAAACCCTCAGAGGAGGTAACTGCCCATCCCTGGGACAAGCTCAACCCTTTTACTTGCCCTGCTTCCAGCTCCTCACTTAACTACTTTCCCTCTTGCCCAGATATTTCTAGACCCTGCCAGGAACTAAGGCACACCTGACCTCAACAGTCACCCAAATTTAGATAATCTGCATATTAATATGGAACCTGTAAGTCCTCACCTTGACACATGGACTCTGGGTATGCTGAGTGTCACTTTGGGCACTCTCCTAGGAAAACTGATGGGACAGACCACACCCCACAAAGTCTTCCTCCACAGCATCAGGCACAGCAGGAATCTCCCCCCCTCACTCCCCCACCCCCACCTGGTGAACTTCCAGGCTTCACTTGACTTCCTGTCAACTTACCCCCAGAGACTCTAGCTCAACACAAGCTTCCACACATTTGCTCTCCAGGGCCCTACAATGTCCCTGTTCTTTCGCTTCCTCTTGAGTTCTTTAGCACCTTACAAAGCTGATTTACATGCTAGTCTCAGTCATTCAAATCCAGCAGAGACTTTCCTACCTGTAAAGATGTCCCACAACGTGGGGCTCTGCAGAGCTACTAAAGCCACAGACACATCCCAAGGCCCCTGCTGAGTCAACTTCTTTCTCAGCTCTCCAGTGAGAATCACATCTGACCTGGTAAACTGGGCATGGAACACCACCTCTCCCACGTCTGATTTGCTCTATTCTCCTCCAATACTGGGTATTCACGGGCACGTCAGCCAGCAATGATCAAGTGTCCTTAGTGACTTCTATAAGGCAGCCCTTCAGAAACTGACTATTCTGGTATGGCCTCAGATTATGCAGCTTTTGTCTCAAGGAGGGAGGATCAGAAATATTACACAGTCTCTGTGTTCGCAGCACTCAGACTGATCCCATCCCCACACTGATACCCCATACCCGCGACCTTACAACCCAAGCAACTTTTATTGCTTTTTAAAAACTTTTGTTAATTTATTTTAAATTTTATTTTTTTAAAAAAGAATTATTTATTTATCTTTATGTATATGAGTACACTGTAGCTGTTTTCAGACACACCAGAAGAGGGCATCAGATCCCATTAAAGATGGCTGTGAGCCACCACATGGTTGCTGGGTATTGAACCCAGGACCTTTGGAAGAGCAGTCAGAGTGCTCTTAACCGCTGAGTCATCTTTCCAGCCCAATTTGTTTTAAATTTTAAAGATTTTAAACCTTTAAGCCGGGCAGTGGTAGTACTCGCCTTTAATCCCAGCACTTGGGAGGCAGAGACAGGCAGATTTCTGAGTTGGAGGCCAGCCTGGTCTACAGAGTGAGTTCCAGGACAGCCAGGGCTATACAGAGAAACTCTGTCTAGAAAACAAACAAACAAAAAAAAAGTTTTTAGGGGCTGGAGAGATGGCTTAGCAATTCAGACCACTGACTGCTCTTCCGAAGGTCCGGAGTTCAAATCCCAGCAACCACATGGTGGCTCACAACCATCCGTAATAAGATCTGACGCCCTCTTCTGGGGTGTCTGAAGACAGCTACAGTGTACTTACATAGAATTAATAAATAAATAAAAAAAAAGTTTTTAAACTTTTTATTGGTTCTTTGTGAATTTCACATCACGTACCTCAATCCCACCCACCTTCCTGTCCCCTCATACTCATCCTCCACCCTTTCAGCCTCCCCATCAACAGAGAAAAGACATTCCCATTGTGGAAGCTGTAGTGTGTCACAGTGTGTCCTGCACCATACCCTTTTGTTCACATTTCTTTTTCTCTCTTTCTTTCTCTCTCTCTCTCTCTCTCTCTCTCTCTCTCTCTCTCTCTCTCTCTCTCTCTTTCTTTCTTTCTTTTTTTCGAGACAGGGTTTCTCTGTGTAGCCTTGGCTGTCCTGGAACTCACTCTATAGACCAGGCTGGCCTCGAACTCAAGAGATCTGCCTGCCTCTGCCTCCCAAGTGCTGGGATTAAAGGCATGCGCCCCCACTGCTCGGCACATTTCTTGGCTTACGAATGTTCATTGCAATGAGTCATTGGCCTGGTACGAGGCCTCTGGTTACTCTATCAGTAACCTCACTGGAATCTCACTGGCTGGGACTCCTCTAGGATATCTTGTTGGTGCCCTTTGTCATGGAAATCCTGTAGTTTTAGATCTATAGGACTGGCTCCTTCATGTTTTCCAGCAGTTCATCCATGGGGTAGATGTTGGGATGGGCCAATCCAAAGCCCTGGATCTGGGCCTGAGAGGTATCTCAGCTGTGAGCTGACTCCAGCTCCTGCCTCTGGCTGGTTCTCCTGCTATACCCTAAGTGAGGCACAGGGCCTACCCTCCCAAGTGATGCGGCTGGTAAGGAATGTGACCAGTTCTCCCATTCTCCTGACCTCAGGGCTCTTGCCTGTCAGAGTAGGTGAGGAACTAGGGAGGGGAGACCAGCAGAGCAGAAAAGAGACAGGGCCAGTTCTCCTGCATTTACATCCTGGGAGGCTGGCTCACCTTCACCCCTCATGTCCAGGGCCAACTCTGCTGTGCTGCCCAGGCAAGGTGCAGGGCATTGCTCTTCTGCCTGTAGTAGGTGATAATGGGCAGAAGGTGTGGTGGTGGTGGTGGGGGGCATCTCTCTTTTGCCTGTGTCACTGCATGGCAGACAAACGGCAGGGCCAGCTTCCCCGTGTTCACATTCTTGGGGCCTGCTTGCCTACCCCTCTGCCAACAAGGTCTGCCCTACTGTGCTCCCTAGGTGAGGGACAGGGCCTCCTCTCCTGCTTTCATGATCCCAGGGCCAGGTTTCCCACCTGCCCCAGGTGATAAGGGGTGAGGGGGAAGGAGGGTATCTCTCTCGTGTCCACACCACCATACAGGAGGTAAATAAGTGGCAGGGCCAGTTCTACCATGCTCATACCTTTGGGGCTAGCTCACCTTTAGTTTCAGCAGTGGGCTGGGCCACCTCTGCACAACCCTCAGACATTGACATGTCCCAGGTAGAAGCCCAGACCAGGGATATCCATCTGGCCCTTGGTGGCAACAGACTCCTGTGGACATGAACCCAGATGTGGCCCTGATGGTAGCCCAGACCAGGACCTCCCCTCACCACCATAGTCCCAAGTGGCATCACTGGCCACCCACAACAGGATGTTCCCCACTACTACCCAGTCTCCAGTCCTGCCCCTTCTCTCAGAACCCACATCCCTCTGCTTCTTCCTCTCCTTCATTTCTCCACCATCCACCTGCTCCTTCGAATGGTGCCTGGGATCTCTGAGTGTCTGGGACCATCTCAGGAGTGGTTTCAGGGTTGCAATGTCCCTCCCGTGCATTATGGCACTGAGCAGGAGGTGGGAGTGGATCCCTAGGCATGTGCAGCTCCAGACTGGTGGTCATCTCAGGCTAGCCCCCACTGGGCCCCATGATACCTGTCGGGTGGTTGTCTCAGGCTTGTTCCTTGCCCCAGCCACCTGAGAGGTCCCATGTGAGGGTCATCATCTGTCTTGGGCTCACTCCTGCCTGAGGCCTACGGTCCCAGGCGGGGTTCCTCTAGTCTGGTGGCTGTCTCAGGCTAGCTCCTGTCTGGGTATCCTGGAGCCGGACTGGTGGCTGTCTCAGGCTCGATATTTTTCAGAGAGTGTTAGGCTACAAATCGTTTAGATGTTCACAGGACAGAACACTAAGAGTTAGATGTTCCCTCTCCTCTCTGCCACCTACAGAAACACACGTGGCACAGTAGCCACACCTGCAATGTCCCTAGGGGACAATGGTACATTTTAATTTTTTATTTACTTAAATTTTAAATTTAATTTGTTTAAATTTTTTATTTTTATTTTTTATTTTTTTAAAGATTTATTTTTTTTACGTGTATGAGTACACCGTAGCTGTACAGATGGCCGTGAGCTACCATCATGTGTGCTGGGAATTGAACTCAGGACCTCTACCTGCCCTGCTTGTTCTGGCCCTGCTTGCTCCTGTGTAATACACTGTAGCTGTCTTCAGAAGCACCAGAAGAGGGTGTCAGATCTCATTATGGGTGGTTGTGAGCCACTATGTGGTTGCTGGGATCCGAACTCAGGACCTTCAGAAGAGCAGTCAGTGCTCTTACCCGCTGAGCCATCTCACCAGCCCCTTATTTTTTATTTTTATGTGTATGAATGTTTTGGCAGCATATATGTATGTGTGCCATATATATTCCTGGAGCCTATAGAGGTTACCCTAGAGTTGGAGTTACAGTTGTGAACCACCATGTGGGTACTGGGAACCAATCCCAGGCCCTCTGCAAGAGCATATCTTCAGTCCCTCATCACTTATTTTAAAAGTCTTCTCCCAGTTCAGAGGCAGAATATTCCCTGGCCATTGGTTTTCTGTAATGAGCACAGTTAAAGACTCCTCCCCCACCCCACCCCACCCCGTGTCCCCCATCTAAACCCCCGGAGCTCTGACAGGTAGAATCTTCTATGACTTCTAACTTGCTCTCTCCCTTTCCCATTAATTCTTCCCAGGGGAAAAACTTTAGCAGAGTTAATTCACACTGCTTACCCATTGCACCTCCCCCAGTCATGCAAAGCAGAGCCAATGGCTTTAGCTCATTTTTTTTAAAAAAAATGTTTATTCGTCTTTATTTTATGTGCGTTGGTGGTTTGCCTGCATGGCTGTCAAGACGTCAGACCCCTGGAATTCGAGCAACAGAGAGTTGTGAGGGGCCATGTGGGTGCTGAGAATTGAACCCAGGTCTGTCTGGAAGAGCAGCTAGTGCTCTTAAACCACTGAGCCATCTCTCCGGCCTCAGCCTTTTTGCTCATTTTATCTCCCTCCCTCCCACCCCTGCTTTTCCTACCAGTTCAGATGCTAGTGTGAAAGACAATATCCAGATATCATTTCCCTAACATGACCAAATTCTAGACAGCTGAGTCTCAGTTTTATATCTCATCAGCTCTACAGCAAAGCCCACTGAGGCGGTGCCTCAGCATGCTCCTCACTCCGCCTCTTACTGTCTTAGGGTTATTATTGCTGTGTCGAGACACCACAACCTGAGTCTCAGTTTTATATCTCATCAGCTCTACAGCAAAGCCCACTGAGGCAGTGCCTCAGCATGTTCCTCACTCCGCCCCTTACTGTCTTAAGGTTATTATTGCTGTGTCAAGACACCACAACCAAAAGCGACTTGGGGAGGAAAGGGCTTGTCTCACTCGGAAGTTCACATAACTATTCATCACCAGAAGGAGTAGGGTAAGGAACTCAATCAAGCAGGGCAGGAACCTGGAGGTAGAAGCTGATGCATAAGCCATATAGGGGCTATTTACTGGCTTGTTCAGCCTGCTTTCTTATAGAACCCAGGACCACCAGGGAAGGGTAGCTCTTCCCACAATGGACTGGGCCCTCCCATTAAGAAAATACCCTACAGGGTTGCCTATAGCCCAGTCTCATGGAGGCATTTTCTCTGTTGAGGCTTCCTTCTCTCAGATGACTCTAGCATGTGCCAGGTTGACTTAAAGCTAGCTAGCACACTTACATACTACTCTAAACACTGTAATATATCTTCTATTCCATGTAGTTTGGGAACATCCTCACAGAGATGTGGTGGGTCCCACTTCTTAAGAAGGCATGCCACCTCATACCAAAGTCTGTACATTACAACTTAGGCTGTCCTGAAATCCATATAGAGTACAGACTGGCCTTAAACTTATGGTAGTACTCTTGTCTCAGTCACCTAAGGACTGAGATTATAGGAATGAGCCACCATACTGAGCTAAATCTTTTTTCTTTCTTTTTTCTTCTAGTTCAGTGGTTTTTTTTTGTTGGTGGTGGTTTTGGCTTTTCAAAAACAGGGTTTCTCTGTGTAGCCCTGGCTGTTCTGGAACTCCCTCTGTAGACCAGGCTGGCCTCGATCTCAGAAATCCGCCTGCCCCTGCCTCCCAAGTGCTGAGATTAAAGGCCTGTGCCACCATTGCCCAGCCTAAATAAATCTTAAAAAACAAAAAACAAAAACAAAAACAAAAACAAAACAACCAATAAACTCATTGCTTCCCCAAGGGGAACTCTGGTAGAATCAAACTTTATTTTTTGTCACTGGAACCCTACAGGGGAAGGGTAGATGGGAGATAATCCTTCAACTCAAAGCAATAATTGTCTCAACAGATATGAGCAAACATTTACCCCAATTAGGGCACTGATAACAGATCAAAGGAACAATCAAATCCCAGTTCACCTTGGTGAACGAGTAAATGATTGGTCTTACAGGAGCAGGGGTGACACAAACAAATGCTTCACCAACAATGACCATCCCAGGATAGGTTGGTGACTTCCTGAAAGCTCCATAGGTGGAGTCCCCTTCAGTTAGCCTAACCTTCTAGCAGAAAGGTTCTCAGCCTTCCTAATTCTGCAGCCTTTTTTTTTTTTTTTTTCAAGACAGGGTTTCTCGGGCTGGAGAGGATAGCTCAGTGGGTAAGAGCACTGACTGCTCTTCCAAAGGTCCTGAGTTCGGATCCCAGCAAGCACATGGTGGCTCACAACCACCCGTAATGAGATCTGACGCCCTCTTTTGGTTCCTCTGAAGACAGCTACAGTGTATTACGCCAGAGAGAGCGGGCCAGGGCCATCCTGAGTTCAATTCCCAGCAGCCACATAATGGCTCATGGCCATCTGTACAGCTACAGTGTACTCATACACATAAAATAAATAAATAAATCTTAAAAAAAAAAAAAAAAGACAGGGTTTCTCTGTGTAGCCCTGGTTGTCCTGGAACTCACTCTGTAGACCAGGCTGGCCTCCAACTCAGAGATCCACCTGCCTCTACTTCCCAAGTGCTGGGATTAAAGTGCGCCACCACTGCTCGGCTTTTTTGTTTTTTTTCGAGAAAGGGTTTCTCTGTGTAGCCCTTGCTGTCCTGGAACTCACTATGTAGACCAGGCTGGCCTCGAACTCAGAAATCTGCCCGCCTCTGTCTGGCATTCTTATTAATGACTGAAGTTGCGACAGTCCCCATCTCAACTTCCTCAAACTGCTGCTTATTCGGGACAGACTTCCAGGGGAGATGCAAAGTCATGGGCAAGGGGAGGGGTCACCCAGCAGCTTAAGGCAACACCAGAACCACTCCATCTGGGAAGCAGAAACTGGTGGCTTTGCCAGAAGTTGCCCAGGAGGCCATACACCTGTAGGATTCTCAGACTGCGCTTCAGCTTGTCTGCTTGTAGGCAGGGGCTGCACCGAGGTTGCCTTATCACGATCGGCGGAGGGAGGGCGCAGCTCCCAGTCCCTAAATTGGGAGTAGGGGTGTCCCACAGCTGGAGAAAGGGTGAACTTCGAGGTTCCACCGAGGGGGAGATAGAACACGCACAGTTGAAGGCAAGGACCCGCTCAAGGATTATCATGGGTCTGGAGCGAGAGCGCTGCAGAGTCTCATCCATCCGCAAGCCGTTTGGGTCTGAGGCGCGCGTCTCTGTAGAACCCGTTGTCTGTTCATTCTACGCATTCGAGCTCTAGAGAGGTAAGACGACTCGGTTCCATTCTTCTTGAACTGGTACGAAATAAGCAGGCGCTACTAAGGAAGAGAACTCGGGACAGCAGGCGTGGTCTATGGCAAGGTCTCCAAGTACATGGGCGGGGCTCGTCTTCTGGCTTCATTTAGCTTTGCTCTGATTGGCCAGGACGCGCGGGGCATTGTGGGTTAGCACGCACCAGCTACCGCCTCAGCTGTACGCGTTTCGCCATGTCGGGGTCCCCGGTAAAGCGCCAGAGGATGGAGTCCGCCTTGGACCAGCTCAAGCAGTTCACCACCGTGGTGGCCGACACGGGTGATTTCAACGGTAAGAGGGCGCGGCGCATGGGCTCATAAAAAGCTGCTGTGCCCCCAATTTTAGAACCAGCACCGGTGTGGGTGCCAGGGGCGGGGCCTCGCGGACGCTGGAGCCGGGATTGGTGAGTTTGCGGAACCTTCAAGGATCAATAAACCCTGGGCTACTGGTGATCCTGGGAACCCGGCGCGAAACCTCGGTGGATGGAGATAGTCCGAGAAAGTCTCCCTGACCCCGGGTGTCCCCACCCCCACCCCCAATTCCCTATGATGACACAAGGCTCAACTTTGGAGCCAGTTCGGTCTGCAAGACTAGGACGGCTTCTCTGGACACCATCTGCTTTTCGCAGCCTATTGCACTGGTTTTCCACGTGCACCTGCTTACTGTCTGTGGGCAGTACACAGCATGGCTGGAGTCAGACCAGATGCACACACTAAATCAAATGGTTATCATTGTCAAACTTCCTTTTCTTTTGAGACAGGGTCTCGCAGTGTAGCCCAGGCTGTCCTGGAACTCCTGGTAATCCTTCTGTCTTAGCTTAGTGCTGGATCAGGCAGTGCCACCATGCGCTGCTTCAGTACTCAGATTTTCCGGGACGTGGTGGGAACTCGGAAAACATAAGTGGAAAGGCTTGTGCAGTTAGTCTAGCTCTCAACCTCGTAGAGTGGTGTAGGTGATCTCACATGTGCCGTGAGAAAGAGACCTTCAGGAAATGCTCCGTGTGAGCCCAGTACAAAAGCACCTTCTGCTCTTTTCTGCTTTCTCACGGTGACTTGAGAAACAGGGTTTAATTCCTCATGAGTAAGTGCATTGTTTATCTCAGAGAGTCAGAGAGAGTGATTAGGCATATTTGGGCTGCTCAGATATAAAGAACAGACTTGATGTGGGTCTAATAGCAAACCAATCTGACACAAGCTATGTTTGTCAGAGAGCTTTCAGAAATCCATCTGGGAAGTCCTGAGGTTTTCCCAACGTGTATGGAGTGCAGAGTTTACCGGCTAATGTTTATGAAGAGAGCGAATGCCTGCCTGCGTTTGGGAGGCAGAGGCAGGCACGTCTTTATGTGTTCGAGGCCAGCCTGGTCTACATGGTTCCATGCAAGCCTGAGCTACATAGTGAGAGCCTGTCTCAAACAAGAAAAAGCACATTCATTGATAGTGTAGCTTAAAACAAGTTAAATAATTGTAAACACTATGTCAGATACAAAGTCTGTTTGATAGTGAAGGCTTCTTTTGGTGTTTGCTTGTTTGTTTGAAGACAGGGTTTCTCTGTATAGCCCTGACTTTTCTGGAACTTGATTTGTAGAGCAGGCTGGCCTCGAACTCACAGAGATCTGCCTGCCTCTGCCTCCTAAGTGTTGGAATCAACATTGTGCACCACCCCTGCCCAGCTCTCATGGGGGTTCTTCACTCCTTGAGTATCACATACTCCTGAAAATAGAATTTTCAGCTGGGCAGTGGTGGTGCATGCCTTTAATTCCAGCACTTGGGAGGCAGAGGCAGGTGGATTTCTGAGATCGAGGCCAGCCTGGTCTACTGAGTGAGTTCCAGGACAGCCAGGGATATACAGAGAAACCCTGTCTCAAAAACAAAAAAAGAAAAGAAAAAAGAAAGTTGAATTTTCAGGACTTTTGACCCCCTCATTTTCCTCTGAACCTCAGGGTCTTTGGGCCTTAATGCTCATCTGTAGGGGAAGGATAGGGATCAGGCTCAGCCATCACACCTGCTAGAACAGGTACCCTACCAGTGAACTGTGTCTCCAGCCTGGGGTCTGTAGTTTTATATGATAAAAGCAATGTTTCCTGTGCACCCTTCAGAGAATTCACACCTCAGCCAACACCCCTGCAGAGCACATTTTCCCCTACTTATTTTGAAATAACCTCAGACTCCTGAGATGTTGCAAAAGTAGCCCATACACCCTTTGCCCAGTTTCCCTAGTGATGTCCAAATCAGGAAGCAAGACACCAGAATGAGCCATGCGTTGCACTGCCTGCAGGCTGGCCTGCTCTGGTTATCTCTGCAGCTGTTTCATAACTTGTAGACTTATGCTAGCACCGTGAGGACACAGAACTATCCTGTTGTTGTTATCAAAAGACGTTATGTGCGCCAGGCAGTGGTGGCACACACCTTTAATCCCAGCATTTAGGAGGCAGAGGCAGGCAGATTTTTGAGTTTGAGGCCAGCCTGGTCTACAGAGTGAGTTCCTGGACAGCCAGGGCTACACAGAGAAACCCTGTCTCGAAAAACCAAAAAAGATGTTATGTGCATGGTGGTGCAGACCTATAATATTATCCTAACGCTGGGGAGCAGGGCAGGAGGACTACAAGTCTGAGATGACCCTGTAGTGTTAGCTATATAGGATCCTGGTATGTTGGTCTGGAAAAGAAAAAGGTTTTTTTTTGGTGGGGGGGGGGTTTCCAAGACAGGGTTTATCCTCTGTGTAGCCCTGGCTGTCCTGGAACTCACTCTGTAGACCAGAAATCCAAGTGCTGGGATTAAAGGTGTGTGCCATCACTGCATTTTTAAAAAGTTAGGCAAGCTCATGTCCTCCTGTCCTGGTAACTGGACATCTGTGCATCCGCTGTCCATGTGCTTGTTCATTTTGATAACTGAGGTGATTGGGGCCAAGTCACACCTCGTTGGCTTTTCTGAATTCCTGAGGAAAAAAAAAAACCAATATGTTAAAAGAGCCAAAACAACTGGGCATAATATGCTCACTGTGTTCCCCCCTCCCCCCCACACACACAGAGAGCATGTCTGCCAGTGGTCTAGGGCTAGAGCACCCCCTGCTGGCTGTTGGGCAGTAGTGGAGCATGTTCTTCCAGCATCCTCATAGTTCCAATCCTAGTCACTGCAAATGAGCTCTTATGGGGAATGATCGTTCTAGGGTGCTTAGTTTTTGTTGTTGTTGCTTGTTTGTTTTGTTTTGTTAGATAGGGTCTCACTGTGTAGGCCTGGCTAGCCTGGAACCTGCTGTGTAGACCAAGCTGACCTCAAACTCTGGCTTGTTTTTTAAATTTTACTATTTAAAATGTTGCAAGTTTAGAAAAGAAAAAAAAAATCACATACCGAATTGGTTTGTTTGTTTGTTTTATTTTGAGACATAATCCTACTATGTAGTCCTGATTGTAGACAAAGCAGGCCTTGAACTCACAGATTTCAAGACACAAGACCTGTGTCTGCTTCCAGAGTGTTGGGATTAAAGCCAGGTGCCACCGCACCAAGCTTCTGGTGTGTTCTTTTGTGACAAGGTCTTGCTCTGTAACCCAAGCTGACCTTAAGCCCTCAGCCATCTGAGCTAGGATCATAGTCTGTGCGGCTGTGGCCAGCTCACGTATGTGGGCTGAGTACTGTCTTCGTCTTGAAGGCTGTCTTGTGGCCAGCCTCTGAAACTGCTGTGAGTATTGTCACTGTGATCCACTTGGGATCGCTGCAGGGCACCGTTTTCCATCTCTGGTAATAGCTGTTTTTGGTCGCTGTGACAAACACCGAGAGAAGGATGTAAGATGGGACGATTTGTTTTGTCCCAGAGTTCCTAAGGTTTCAGTCCATCGTGATGGAGAGAGCACAGATAAAGCAGAGGAGCTCCTCTCATGGCAGACAGGAAACAGGGAGAGGATGTCTGCTAGCAAGCTAGGACCTCTAGTCTATAGGATAGGCTATCCCTTAGCTATCCTCTTAGAAACACAGACAAGCCAGAGGTAACTAGATCCGGATGCTTCTTGGTCCATTCCAGCAGACAAGATTAACCATCCCATCTGCGTATGAAAATTTCTTTCCTAGCCATCGATGAGTACAAGCCCCAGGATGCCACCACCAACCCATCCCTGATCCTGGCTGCAGCTCAGATGCCTGCCTACCAGGAGCTGGTGGAGGAGGCCATTGCCTACGGCAAGAAGCTGGGTGGGTGAGTATGGCTGATGGAGAGCTGAGAAGATCCCACTCCTCACTCACTGTGTCTCCATGGCTCCGAGTCTTCCCGATATGAACACGTCCAGCTGAGATGTAGAACATTCAGGAACTTCCAGGCTCCAGCCTCTGACAGGCTCAACAGTTCTGGCAGCTACGCTTCGCTTTCTGGTTGTTGTTACTTTCTTCAGTTTTTTGTTTTTGTTTGGTTAGGATTTTGTTTTGATTTGTTTTGTTTTATTGATTGAATGATTGATTCTTTCATTGGTTCATTGATTGATTGATTCATTTGTTCATTTAGTTTGGTTTTTGGAGACAGAGTCTCTATGTAGCCATGGAGATCCTGAATGTTATTTTTTTTTTTTTAAATGTACTTTTTTTTTTTTAAAGATTTATTTGTTATTATATGTAAGTACACTGTTGCTGTCTTCAGACATACCAGAAGAGGGCGTCAGATCTCATTATGAGTGGTTGTGAGCCACCATGTGGTTGCTGGGATTTGAACTCAGGACCTTTGGAAGAGCAGTCAGTGCTCTTACCCGCTGAGCCATCTCACCAGCCCCCTGAATGTTATTTAGACCAGTCTGGCCTCATAGAGATCCACCTGCCTCTGCCTCCTGCGTGCTGAGATTAGAGGGATGTACCACCTTGCCCAGCTGTCATTACTTTTTTTTTTTTTTTTTTTGGTTTTTTTGAGACAGGAAGGCTGGCCTTGAACTCAGAAATCTGCCTGCCTCTGCCTCCCAAGTGCTGGAATTAAAGGCATGCAACACCACTGCCCGGCTTTTGCCATTATTTTTTAACAAGTCTAACGGATTTTAATAAAGTGTGTATTGGGATAGTCATTACCACAATCTCTGATCCTCTCTACTTCCTTGTCTGTGTCCTCGACTTCTTTCTTGTTTGTATTAGACACCAGGCATTACTATGTAACCAGGATACTTTTAAGCATGCCTGCTCTCAAGTGCTCAGATAACATTGTGTGTCACTGTGGGGGCCTCTAATCTTTTTCTTGTTCCTATAGTTTTAATTCTTCCACATTATCACATGGGTCATAAACGTGTAGTTCTTTTTGATATGCTAATTGCACATATTTATGAGGTATGGTGTGATAATTTTATACTGTAAATAATCTGTGGTCAAATCAAGTTAGTTGCCATCTCATTCTCCTTTCTTGGGAGTATTGTTTCTTGTGGTTGCATAAAAAGATAATTTTATGCAAATGCCAAAGAATAGAGTTTAGTCTGAAAGATGAAAGATAGTGGTGTACACTTTTAAACTCAGGAGGCACAAGCAGGCAGATCTCTGAGTTGGAAGCCAGCCTTGTCACAAATTGAGTTTTAGGATAGCCAGGACTATACAGAGAAGCCCTGTCTCAGAGTGAGAGAGAGAGAGAGAGAGAGAGAGAGAGAGAGAGAGAGAGAGAGAGAGAGAGAGAGAGAGTTAGTTTTGAAGACGATGGTGTGATTCCCAACAATATAATTTAATGCTGTTGAACAGTAAACTTGAAATGTTTAAGATGTCATAGTTTATGGGATAGCTGGTTCACTATAATAAAACAGTGGTTTGTTTTGGGACTGCCTGCCTGTCTTCCTTTTTCCCAGGCTGGCCTTAAACTTGGAACCTTCCTGCTTCTGCCCTTAGAGTCCTGCAACTAGTAGCATCCGCTTAGTGAGTTTGAGACTAGCCTGCTCTATAGTAGTGAGTTCCAGGACAGTCAGAGCCTAATAGGGAGACCCTGTCTCAAACAAAATAAAACAAACAAAGTAGCATGTGCTTTTATACCCATCCTGGGGAGGGTGAAGGGAAAGATTGATCAGCAAGAGTCAGAATTGGTCTTACAGGTTACCCCAAAGGCTTCAGAGTTTCTAACACAACTTTCCCTTCTGAATTCAGGCCACAAGAGGAGCAGATTAAAAATGCCATTGATAAACTTTTTGTCCTGTTTGGAGCAGAAATACTAAAGAAGATTCCAGGCCGTGTGTCCACAGAAGTTGATGCAAGGTATGTTGGGTAGAGTGGGGGGGGGGGGGGGGGGGGGGGGGGGGGGGGGGGTCAGGTTCCTGGTGGCATCAGTTTGCCCTTGAGATTCCTCACAATCACTTGGTGTTGTAATACACATTCTGTTGGAGGACTGTATAAAACTGATGGCCTGGAGCTCTCTGACTAATGGCTGGGCTTGAGTCTGTGTCTTATGAAAATATATTTGTACTAAGGGGTCCAGAAATTTGGTCTCTTTGTTGTTAATTTTTTTGTGTTTTCAAGACAGAGTCTCACTGTGTAGCTCTGGCTGTCCTAGGATTCACCGTGTAAACCAAGTTGGCTTCCTTTGAACTCAGAGAGATCCACCTGCCTTTTCCTCCCGTGTGCTAGGATTAAAAGCATGTGCCAATAAGTCTGGCAATTTGCTTTTTTTAATTGTTTTATTTTGTTTTTTAAGACTGGATTTCTCTGTGGTATAGCCTTGGCTGTCCTGCAACTTGCTCTGTAGACCAGACTGGCCTCAAACTCACAGAAATCCACCTATTCTGCCTCCCAAGTGCTGAGAGATTAAAAGCATGTGCCACCACCATCTGGCTTTTAAAAATTTTTTTATAATTATTTTATTTTATTTTATTTTGTTTGTTTATTTTATTTTTTTCCAGACAGGGTTTCTCTGTGTAGTCCTGGCTGTCCTGGAACTCATGTAGACCAGGCTGGCCTTAACTCAGAAATCCGCCTGCCTCTGCCTCCCAAGTGCTGGGATTAAAGGCATGTGCTACCACTGCCCAGCTATTTTTACTTTATGTGTTGTTGTTTTCGTTATTTAATGTGTATGAGTGTTTTGTCTGCATGTGTGTCAGGTACATGAAGAGCCTTTGGAAACCTGAGAGGGTGTTGGATCCCCTGGAACTGAAGTTATAGACAGTTGTAAGCCACCAAATGGATACTGGGAATTAAACCTAGGTCCTCTTAATTTGTTTTGAGACAGAGTCTCATATAGCCTCAACTGACCATAGCCTTACTATGTAGCTGAGAATGACCGTGATGCTGTGGTCCTCCTGTCCTAACCTGCTGGAATTTCACAAGTGCACCAACATACTTAGTTCATGTGATGTTGGGGATTTGGGCTTTGTACGTGACAGGCAATGCTTGACCAACTCAGCATATCCATGAACCCATTTTTCTGTTTGTTTTTTTAAGACCAAAGTCTCTTTTTCAAAATGTTATTTACTTTTATGTGTATGAGTATTTGTCTACGTGATGTATTTATACCACATATGTGCCTGATGCTGGTGGAGGGCAAAGAGGGCATAAGATCCTCTGGAACTGGAGTTACACAATGTTGTGAGCTGCCATATGGATGCTGGGAACCAAACCTGGGCCCTCTGCGAGAGCAGCAGTGTCATGTGTACCACAGGCTGATCTTGAACTTGTGATTCTCCTGTCTCAGTCTCCTGAGTGCTGGTTACAAGGTTTGGCTAGCTCACCTGCTTCTGAAATCAGGTCTCAAGTTGCTGATTCCAGAGGAAGTAGGGGAAGGGTTTGCCGGTGAGCCACTCAGCTGTAGGATACTGATGTGATCTGACATGCTCTGACATGCTCCCTGTCTTGCAGGCTTTCCTTTGATAAGGATGCAATGGTGGCCCGAGCCAGGCGCCTCATTGAGCTTTACAAAGAAGCTGGAATCAACAAAGACAGAATTCTCATCAAATTATCATCAACCTGGGAGGGAATTCAGGCTGGAAAGTAAGTGTCCCCTGCATGGAGGCAGCTTCAGATTCTGTTTCTGCCCCTGAGCAGCAAGAACCAGTTTCTGGGGGTCCTTGAAAGAAGCCTGGGCTCTGCTCCAGTGTTAGCTCAGACTGCTACTTGCCGGTTAAAGAGGTGTGTCTTTCTATCACTGGTTCTCAGTGAGGGGCAGTGAGGCCTAAATTTATGTAAGTTTTTAACAAATTATCATACACGTAGTGTGCTCTGAGTAGAAGAGAATGCAAAATGGCAGAAAGAGTCAGCCTCCTCTCTGATGCCTCTCCTACAGGTTATCAGTCCTGGTTGGTGCAGGGTAACTGGGCAATAGAGAGACTCACTTCCTGTCTACCCACACGGGCTCCTTCCCCGCCCAGAACCACTGATTTTTCTTCATTTGTTTCTTCTGGATGTCATATAAGTAGAGGCAGGTGATAGGATCATGTCCTTGCATATTTCTCTTGTCGGGCATTGGATCTGTTACCACTTTGAGGCTGTTTGAGATTAGTGCCACGGACACAGGCCTATATCCATTTTGGTGCGGGCATGGTTTTCTTTTTTCTTGGGGAGATGCAGAGAAGTAGGCTGACTGAGTCACGTAGTCAGTATAGGCAGAGACTCTCTCCTCTGCTGAGCCAGCATGGTGTAAACTCCACTTGTGCTGAGATACTGAAGTAGTCACATGGTAGAGACACCCCTGAAGCACGCCTGGGAAGGGAACTTGGCCCAAGAGTACTGGGCCAAGGAGAAAAACTGTGCTTGCTGCAGGGTAACTCCAGGCAGAACTAGGTCCCAATCACCCTTGTTAATGACCCACTACTTCTAGCCTAGGAGTAAAGCCCATAGGAACTCTAAGAGGGAAGGGACCCTGTTATAATGCTGGAGCAGATGTAGACCTCAGAGCTACATATTGCCTTTGTCTGCTGTGCAATATAGACCTGAGGAAGGGAATCCTGGTCAGTCCTTGTCCAGACCCATCCCTGCTAAGTCTCAGGCTTGTTCTTAACAGTGCACAGCCCTGTTCCTGCTCCCCACAATTGAGGAGCATGGGTGCCAGTGCTTAGCCTGAGGCTGCACTCAGCCGCCCTGCCCCTCTTGTCCACAGGGAGCTGGAGGAGCAGCATGGCATCCACTGCAACATGACACTGCTTTTCTCCTTCGCCCAGGCTGTGGCCTGTGCAGAAGCGGGCGTGACACTTATCTCTCCCTTTGTGGGGCGCATCCTTGACTGGCATGTGGCAAACACAGACAAGAAATCCTATGAGCCCCAGGAGGACCCTGGTGAGCTACCCTTTCCGATCACAGGGGTTGGGGGTGGGGGGCAGGGAAACTCCTGTGTTGAGGAGTAGGACTAGGGGAACCAAGTCAGGGTGGGGTTGGACAGCAGCTCAGGACGGCTCTAGTGCCATCCTGGAACATGCGTGGGTCTCCTCCAGGGGTGAAGAGTGTCACCAAAATCTACAACTACTACAAGAAGTTTGGCTACAAGACCATTGTCATGGGCGCCTCCTTCCGTAACACGGGTGAGATCAAAGCACTGGCAGGCTGTGATTTCCTCACCATCTCTCCGAAGCTCCTGGGTGAGCTGCTCAAGGATAATAGCAAGCTGGCACCTACGCTTTCTGTCAAAGCGGGTAAGGCCAGGGGTGAGCACTAGTCCTGATGGGGATGGGAGATAGCTTAAGTCCAAGGGTAAGGCAGGCATGGAGAGCTGTGGTATCCCCTAGCCCAGACCAGTGACTTGGAGAAGATACATCTGGACGAGAAGGCCTTCCGTTGGCTGCACAATGAGGATCAAATGGCTGTGGAGAAGCTCTCCGATGGGATCCGCAAATTTGCTGCTGATGCCATAAAGTTGGAGCGGATGCTCACGGTGAGTTCCTGAGTGGGTGGGCAGCTTTGGGTCTTTTCCTTCACCCGGGGGCAGAGTTAAAAGTTACTGCACTAGCCTGGCATGGTGACATACATCTATAGTCCCATCACTTTGGAGAGTGAGGCAAGAGGGTCATGTTCAGTAGCGTGGGCCAGGAATGCTAGCACAGGCCTTTAACACACACACACACACACACACAAACGGGAGGGCGGTATGAATGTGTTTTTTTCTTGAGACCTGGGACCTTGGTGGGTCTTGGCTGGGGTGCTCCCATGACTCTTGCTCTGCTCATTTCCAGGAACGAATGTTCAGCGCTGAGAATGGGAAGTAGTGCAGCATGCAGCACCTGAGGCTGGACCCCAGACCTGCACTGCCTTTGAGCTGGGTCCTAATTGCACATGGCTGGTGACGAATGAATCTTGCATTTTTTAGTGATTGGAGAAGGGATGGATCATAGGATTCTGATTTTATGTGAAATTTTGTCTAATTCATTAAAGCAGTTGCTTTTCCTATGCTGTTTCATTTCACCGTCTTTGTCACCACCCGCCTAAGTACCATTTGTCCCCGTGTTGGCTGAGACTGGGAGATGAACTCCAGGCCATCAGCATGATGTAGGCGATGTGACCCTCACCTCCCTCTTCTAAGCCCCACTGCACCACAGCTGGGACGTGAGATGGCAGAAGTCATTGATTTTGGTACTGGGACTCTGTCCAACCCTGGTGTCCCTATGCCCTGCTTGGTCTTAGAGGGAGCACTAGCAAAATTGGAAGATAAATGCTTGGCTCTGCTCCTGGGGGCCAAGAGCTGACCAGAGTGCTACAGAGCCTGGCCTTTACACTGCCCAAGTCAGTCCAGCAGTTTATTCCCTTCACCCAAGTGCTTTGTCTAGTGTAGCCAGGTTCTGAAGAGCAGTGGCACCACCTTATCGGACAGCATAGTACACAGTATCAGTTCTGAAAGGGCATGGAACCATGCACATACCTATAATCCTAGTACTTGGAAGACAGCAACCAGACTGTCCACATCTGAGGAGAGCCTGGTCTACTTAGTGAGTTCCAGGACTACATTGAAACCCTATCTTTAAAAACAAAAATAAAGGGCTGGGGAGATGGCTCAGCAGTTAAGAGCACTGACTCTTCTTCCTCAGGTCCTGGGTTCAATTCCCAGAAACCACATGATGGCTCACAACCATGTGTAATGGGATCTAATGTCCTCTTCTGGTGTGTCTGAAGATCGCTACAGTGTGCTCATATATACAATAAATGAATAAATCTTTAAAAAATAAAAATAAATAAAAATCGGGGCTGGAGAGACAGCTCAATTGTTAGAGTACTGGCTGCTCTTCCAGAGTACCTGAGCTCAATTCCCAACAGGTCATAATTAACTATAACCTAGTTCCAGAAGATCTGGCACCCTCATGTAGGCATAAGGCAACACACCAATGCACATTAAACAAATCTTTAAAAAAAGAAAAAGAATTGGGAGGCAGAGACAGGCGGATTTCTGAGTTTGAGGCCAGCCTGGTCTACAGAGTGAGTTCCAGGACAGCCAGGGCTACACAGAGAAACCTTGTCTCGAAAAACCAAAAAAAAAAAAGAAAAAGATAAGCAAGACACTGGTGGTGCATGCCTTTAATCCCAGCATCCAGGAAGTAGATGAAGATCTTTTGAGACCAGCCTGGTCTTCAGAGTGAGTTCCAGGACAACCAGGGCTAATACAGAGAAACTTTGTTTCAGCAAACAAAAACAGTATTAAATACCATGTGTGTATGTAAATGGGCATGCACACCAGGGCGTACTTATTTAAGTCAGAGGACAACTTTCAGGATTCCATGGTTCAAACTCCAGTGTGGTACTCACTGGCTCAGCCAATTGGCCAGCCCCTTTTCATCTTTTTTTTTTTAAAGATTTTATTTATTTATATTATGGATATGATTGCTCTATCTGCATGTACACCTACATACCAGAAGAGGGAGGGCATCAGACACCATTACAGATGGTTGTGAGCCACCATGTGGCTGCTGGAAATTGAACTCAGGACCTCTGGAAGAGCAGTCAGTGCTCTTAACTGCTGAGCCACTTTTCCAGCCCCACCTCCTCCCTTTTCATCCTTTATTGTAATTCTGCCATCAACATCTGTGTAAAGTTTCATTTCTCTTGAGCTGTTCTAAATGTGCTTGCAAACATACTGAGCTCAGCTGCCACTTTTCTAGGGTTTTCATTTTCGTTTCTCCAGCCTGCTGTCCCCTCCTTCTTCTAGGACTTGGAGCAAAGGCCTGGTACTATCAGAGTCCACCTCACCTGCTACAGCCATGTGAAGCTGCAGTTTACACTAGGAAACTTAGGTGGGCATTGGTGGCCCATGCCTTTAATCCCAGCAGTCCAGAGGCAGAAGTGTGTGGGTCTTCAAGTTTGAGGGCAACCTGGCCTACAAAAGAGAGTTCAAGACAGCTAGGGCTACATAGAAACTGTCTCAACAAACAAGATATGAAGTTCCTATAGAGCCAGCCAATTGGAAACTCTCAGACCCCATCAGCATGGTATCAACCTCTCAGGTGTCTGAAGCTGTCCCCTTAGTAAGGCTAAAACCTTGGCTCCAAGTAAAGATGTTAAGTGGGACTTGGGCTTCGTGAAAGATTCAGTAAACTCTGAAGAGGTTCCGGAGAGCACTTACCTCTTCCAAAGAGGTCTGAGCCAGGTGGTCCCTATCAGACACATCTGCAACACTATGACCTTGGACTTAAAGCTTCAGGAAGTATGTGGAATATATTTGTTGTTTGCAGACCATCCGGCCTCTCTGAATAAGCCAAGTCTAGGGCACAACCTCAGATTTCTAAGGTTTTGTCCAGAAATACCCATCATTCCATGGTGTTCATGGCAGATGGGAGCAGTGCAAGGCCAGGGAGGAATCCAGGAACAGGTGTGCTCTCCTCTTCCTTCCTTCCACTTTGTTCTGGACTTTTCTCATTAAAGACTGTTAACCACCAAAAGGTATTCCTCCAGGTCTTTGGCACTAGTGTAACTCTAGAGCTTGGGATGTCCAACAGTGAGGTAGAGATGGAAGTTGAGAGGTTCAAGTTACTTAGGTCTATTCCAGGCAAGAAGGCTGCTCACCAGAGGCTGCAGGCCAGGCCAGGTATCCCAGGATTGACAGGACACAACCATGTCCAGGAGGGAGATAGCCACATGGCCATATCAGTTCCTTGGCAAAAGCCTGTCCAGGCTCTGGGAGACAGGACTCATGGCTACCCTGCTCTATATGACTTAAGCCCATCTGTGGCCATTCCTTCTAGGAGTAGATGAAATGACTGGGCTGAGGCTTCTGTAAGCCAGAGGCCATTGGACAGACTGAGGGATAACAGCAGTTTAAGGATCTCAAGGTGTGACACTAATATTTTTTTCATGCCATGTGAACAGGGTGACATCACTGTGTCTACTTAAAGGGCCCAGGACTATACCAGGTTGAGCTGACACCTCTATTACCTTCAAAATCACAGGCCGGCAATAGTTAAACGAGGACAGACTTCTTCAGCAAGAATTCTGCCTCTTTAGGGATAGGATAACATACACTGTTCACTTTTAAAAAGATGAGTTCATAGCCAGGTGATGGCACATGCCTTTAATCCCAGCACTTGGGAGGCAGAGGCAGGTAGATCTCTGAGTTCCAGGCCAGCCTGGTCTACAGAGTGAGTTTTAGGACAGCCAGAGATACACAGAGAAACCCTGTTTCAAAAAAGGGGTAGGGGGAGAGGGAGGACGCTGGAGAGATGGCTCAATGGTTAAGAGCACAGACTGCTCTTCCAGAGGACCTGGGTTCAATTCCCAGCACCTACATGGCAGCTTACAAATGTCTGGAACTCTAGTTTCAGGGTATCCCACACCTTCATAAAGACATATGTTCAAGCAAAACACCATTGCGTAGGAAATATAAAAATAAAAAGTTTAAAAAAAAAAAAGGGAAGATGAGAGTTCAGAGCAAGCTCCAGCCTGTGGTCTGTTCATAGCAGACCTATAAGCAGCTGAAGGCATAGAAATAGCCGAAAGGGCACAGGAGAGGAGCACTCCATTCTAAGACCCCACAGCAACCCAGCAGTGGTGGCGCATGTCTTTAATCCCAGCGCTTGGGAGGCAGAGAGAGGCAGACGGGTTTCTGAGTTTGAGGCCAGCCTAGTCAACAGAGTGAGTTCCAGGACAGCCAGGGCTATACAGAGAAACCCTGTCTCAAAAAAACAAAACAAAACAAAAAAACCCACAGCTGACTACATCCTGTGGACAATTCTTCTTGGAATGGTCAATTTGGAGTTCTCAGGGACTGCCTGGCCAGCCAAGACACTGTGTGCTGGGGTGGAGGAAAGCGTGCTGAGTCTACATTAGAACTCCACAAAACAAACAGAAAAACCAAGAACAAGACAAACCCCTGTTCCCTCCCCCCTCCCCCTGCTCGCCACCCCACTCTCTCCTTGCTCACTGGCCCTGGCATTCCCCTACACTGGGGCATAGAATCTTCACAGGGTCAAGGGCCTCTCCTCCCACTGATGACCGATTTGGCCATCCTCTGCTATACATATGCTGCTGGAGCCATGAGTCCCACCATGTGTACTCTTTGGTTGGTGGTTTAGTCCCTGGGAGCTCTGAGGGTACTAGTTAGTTCACTCCTGGGGGCCTCCAGCATTCCACAAGGTCCCGATGGAGGCTTGAGTGTCCCATCGAGTAAGGATCAGCAGAAGAAGCCACAGTGAGTTCAGTCCTTGTCTCTAGGCCACCAGGACAGCATCCAAGCTTACTTCCTATAGGATGAAAACATGGTCCGGGCTCAGCACCAGCAGGCAGAGTGTCACAGACAAAACTGTCCAGCAGAGGGAGCCAGTCACAAAGCAGGAATCCACCCAAACCCTTGCCCAGGAACCTCACCGGCTACCACAGAGGAAGAGCAGGTTCTGGACAGCAGGAACGGTGGAATTAGCATTCTGGCCAGTGATCAGATGGCGGTCCAGCACCACATGCACAGCGTCAGGCTCACTGGCTAAGGCAAAAGACACAAGCCTTAGGCACACAACGACTAGGCCCAGACCCACTCCCACCCACGGGGGAGCTGTGAACACTAGGGGGTCAATAAGGCACCCAAGACACAGCAGGTCCCCTTACCCATCTAAGTGAAGGAGCACCAACTTGGACTCACCACTGAAGCCAGCACCGGAGTCCTTCACAAAGTCCTCAACGATCAATGGTAGGCGGGAAAAGCCAGGTGCTCTGATGAGCTCGTACACAGAAGGCTGCAAGGGAAAGGCCTGAGTCAGACCAGCTAGTAGCTCTACCCGGTCCAGTGCCCTCTTGTCTGAAGGACCAACCCCAGGGACCAGGCAGGTCCAATCAGTTCAACAGCCTTAGTTGCTACATGGGGAGATAGGGGTAATGGCAAAGCTCGGTCACCTTTTGGGGACTTAAGCCACTATGGCTTAGAGTGCCTGGCTCCTCCAGCATCAAGACATATGTGACCAAAATGAGATGGGCTGGTATCCTCTGGAAGGATTCCCTTGGTGGGTTCCATAATGTCCAGGTAAGGGGCTGAGGCTCACCCCAGAGCGTCCCAGTGCTTGCCCTCTTACACTTAGCACACATCACCCAGGCAGGGAGAGAACTGTTCTAGCAGCAAAGGGCGCCTGTAGGAATCTCCTCCTGGTTCAGGCAGGGGTAAGGAGTCAACACAAACAGGACACTGGCTTGTCTACGAGGCACTCACCCCCGTCAGACTGTAGCCCTGGAACACCCAGGACCTATCTTCATTGGTAGCACAGCACAGGGCAGCAACGCCATGGCCAATGGCACAGATGGGTTCTAAAAAGCAGCAAAATACTCTAAGGCCCTGGATGCTGTCCTGGGTAGGGACCCCTCCCAAGTGTCCCCTCACCCAAGGTGGATGCTTCAAGACTAGCGTAGAGGCCATACTGCCTCAGCTTTGAGACATGTGCAAGCATGCAGAACTCCCAGTCTATGTACCAGCCACTGCTTCAAACTGCAGAGAGAAGGGGGTTGTTCTCCCAGGGGGACATCTTGCTCTGCAATGGGGCTACCCTGGTTTTTTCTCCATAGGCAAGCTAATGGCCAATGCATTCCTATTGCCGAGGTGGCTAGGAACAATTGCTGCCTGTCTCAGCCCAGAAGACCGGCTCTCACCAACAAAGGACTGTATGGAGCCTGTCTGCATGCTAGTCTCTAATGAGCATCCTGTCCCAGCCTACAGATGTACTTATCACAACAGATGTTGCCCACTCCCACCAGGAATCCAGACAGCATCCTGACCAGTCTACCATGGAAAAGGCTAAGAGGCCATGGTCACCAGCCCTCTCTCCGCCTAAAAAGGCCCATAGCACATTGACTGACAGTACACACATTATATTTAGTGGGATCCCTCTGTTGTGCACATGATCACAGAGCCAACTTATCTGTGTGCAGCTCAGAGCCACTGCAGCTCTCTACTCCTATCTGATGGGCTGCTGAAATCACCAGGCATGCCCAGTCTTGAACATTAAACCCTGTACTCAATATCCACTCCATAACTCCCTTCCAAGCCTACAGTCTAGCTCCCTGTCACCCACTGTTTTGGTTTCTCCCTCCTACTTCCCACCCAATGTCTGCCTGCTAGCCTGTTCTGCAGTTTCTTGTCACCCACTGCTCTCAGAGCGGAAGTGCTGCAGTATTCGAGCCAGGGACCCACTGCTGGCAAGGTCAGCCAGGGCGCCAGGACAGCTAGGAATCAGGAGGGCATGGTACCGGGCACCTGGGGGAAAAACACAGGTCAAATAAGGGCATGGCCAAGACACAGTGCCCTCCACGGGGACCCACTGTCTAGAAGTCACCACAGACCATGTTTCCAACCTACCGTCTATTGACTCAAGCTTAGCAGGACTGGCATATGCCTTGAGGCGGAAGTCTTGTACCCAACGTGCATTGTTCTCAGTCACATCCACAAAGTCCAAGGCCTTTCCCTACAGAAGCAGGGTCAACACTGGGATCTCCCCCACATTTGGATGGCAGAGAAATCAGAAAGGCTAACAGACTTAAAAAGAACAGGGTACAAACACCCTCCTAAATAGCACTTTTACTGGCTGGCTCAGACAGGAAGCCTCCAGTGGCTATGGAGAGAGATCACGTACAAAGAAGGCCCAGACAGCCAAACCCCTAGTGTGTAGAGCCCAGTGCTACTCAACCCTGAGGTCTTTCCATACCTTGATCCCCCATGGTCTCCAGTCTCCTACAGTAGCAACAACTGTCCCACCCAGCTCATGACTTCAAAACAGTCAAAGTCACAAATACACAATACACACTTGCTGTGACCCATTTATATCCTATGTCCCCAGGGCCATAATGTAAGAATCAAGAACCTCTCCTATTAGGAGCAAATAAAAATGTGCAGGACCCTCACACTAGGGCCAAGCCTTAGCTTTCACTCAAAGATGGCCTACAAAAGTACAAACCTCAATGAAAAATAACCAACCAAACAAACAAACAAACAAACAAAAAAACCTCCCTGAACACAGGTAGTCAGAGTGCAGGGAACGGGGATGGTGACTTAAAGATGCCTCCAAGACTGGCCGTAGATCCCCTTATCTGGAGGTAGCTCCCTCCTGGCTCTATCAATTACTGAGGGCTCTCCACACTCTCCTAGCCTCAACCCAGGAGAGGAGAACAGCTCAGTGTTCCCTGAGAATGGTGACTACTCACCCCTGGGGTGGCCACCTGTAGGTTGAAGGCAGCACTCGCCAGTGTGAAACAGTGGACGAAGGACTGGGCTGACACACCTGCAATAGAGGCAAGGGCATGATAGGGCTGCCTGGCCCATCCATACTCTTCAGAAACCGTTCCAATGCTCGTGGGGATCATTCTGGTACCAGAACCAGCCTTAGGGGCAGTCCATTTTACCCACCCCAGGGTCTACTCCCTGGGGGCAGGACAGCAGCCCTTCAGGTTCAGGAATACGTAACAGAGAGGAGCTGCTCAGAGGTCCACAGCAAGTCTATTATTTTACCCAGCTCTGGCCACTGGCCCCTGAAAGACGTGCAGGTGCTCCAATGGTTCTGAAGCCTCCCAGGACAGGCTCTCTGCTTGACCTAGCAACTCTACCTTCAGGCCCCCAGCTCACCTTAACTGTCCACCAACCCCACTACACCCTTGGCTGCATCCTACTCTTTCCCACTACAGGTACTTCCAAACGTAAACATTTGTCGTGCATGCTCTTACAGATCCACCAGGATCCAAGGTCCCCATAACCTGGGAAGAGCCACAGTGAACATGTCAGAGGTAAGGGCAGCAGGAGAAATCCGCCTGCCTCTGCCTCCCAAGTGCTGCGATCAAAGGCGTGCGCCACCACTGCTCAATTGGCTTGTAGATTTTGTTTTGGTTTAGATTTTGAGTCAAGACCTATGTACTCCTGCTTGCCCGGAACTTGCTATATAAGTTCCAGAATGGCCTCAAACTTCTGGAGATCCATCTGCCTCTGCCTCCTGAGTGCTGGGAGTAAAGACCATTTTTAGTTCCTCAATCCCTTACTTTCCAACTCTCTCAAGTAAGGCCTATCTAGGAGCAGCTCTCGATTCTCTTAACCCTCTATTCCAGGTAGAAGCAGCACCCTCAGGCTTCTCTCATCTCCACCTCGGACGCTTCATTGTGGAACCCAGAAGTTCATCAGTACAAGATCCCAAGGTACCTTCTGGCTCACACTCACTTGCAGAAGGGCTCCACCTCCCCACAGTGACTATTTTGGGCCAGTCGGTTCCCTAAGGACCCGTGAAGTAATCATCTACTCAACGCCCCAGACACACACCGGGCAGTTGAAACCCATATGAAGCCAACAGACCCCTTCTGTGTGAGGGTCCCTTCTGTGCAGCTCTTTCGAGCAGCCTCTTTCAGGATCGTTTCCTGGAGGTGCACGAAGATAAACCCAAGATTGGGGGTACAGAGATGCAGAAACCATGGGCAGGGTACCAAGTCCCTGCAGCTGACCCAGGGGCAGGGTCATCTCTGCAGCCGCTGGCCATCCCTGTCTGCCGACGCAGACAACATAGTAGGCCTGCGCCAGAGAAACAGGTGCAGGGTCCCAGAATCCCAACTCCATAAGCACAAACGTTGGCCCAGAGTCAGGACTGCAGGCCATTGAGCTAACCTTCGGAAGCGCCGCTGGCCACCAGGAGACAGGCAGGCCTACTTGGCAGCCGCTCGGACGCCATGGCTACGACCCAGGCTGCTGTTTGCGCGAGGGACAGGGTGGGGAGGGGCTCGCCTGCAGGGGAATGCGCGTGCGTGCGGCACGAAGGGCGGGGCTCGTCGGCTGGCTGCAAGACCGGGTTGGGGAACAACGCGGAACACGCTTGAAGATGTGAGCAGCTTGCGCGTGCGCAAGGCCTAGAGACTGGACAAGGGCGTGCGAGGGGCGGGGACGGAGCGGGGACAGAGCGGGCACAGTGCTTCTGGGGGAGGAGGCGGAGGCGGGATACGCTACGGGTCGCCGAGTGATTGTTGCTCGAATGGTGGCTACCGGTACAGGATTGTGGCCTTAGGGTACTTGTCAGTTGAGTGCAGTGGTGTAGGCAGACGTTCCTGAGTCCTAGTCTGTCGCAGGGCTACTTACTACACCTTGGGTCTTTGCCCGCAAGTTGAGCCCAGCTAAGTGTGTCGGTGAGCTAAGACAGGTCGGGCGGACAGGGTGAGGAGCACGGAGTTGGGTCGCATGTGGGCGGGTCTTGCTCTGCGGGTTTGGGAAGATCCTAAAGATGCCTGGATCCTTTGAGTTTTGTATGTTCCTATAGAGGATGGAATGTCACTTCCTGAACTGTGGACGCCTCTGGGGCTTGATGTTGAGTTTCTTGAGGAAAAGACCAGATTGTTTGGGTTGGGAAGGCCAACCTGTATCTAAAAGTGATTTACGCTGTAGTGCATGATTGTGGGACTCCTGCTGGGGCCTAGGAAAAGGAACCTGGAGCCCAGGGCTCTGTGTTGTCTGAGTGGTGATGTTTGAAGATTCACAGACTACAAGCTTGACCTAGCCACAAGGAGAGCCTTCTGGAGCTGTAGACTGCCCCATCCTTATTAAATCCCCATCTGTTGACATGAAGCCCAGACACTGAAAGGGTCAGTCAGACTGGCTAGTGTCCCACATACTCACACAGTTCCACCTTTGTGCTGCCTCCAAAGTAACACTAAGGCACCAGAAATGGCAGAGCCAGCAGTAGACTTGAGTCTTGAGGAGAAAAGTATTTCTGTTTAATTCAACACCCAGGTATTAGGTATAAGTTTGTAAAGAGACTACCATGCCAGCCAAGTGTCTGGACAGGACAAATTTTACTCTTGAGGGAGAGTATGCCGTACTGGAGGAAAAAATGAACGAACAGCACACCAGGACAGGAAGTGCATTTGATTTTATTCTAACTCAGCTGGTGGCTGTGTCTTTTGCCCACTGACTTGATAGAAAAGACTAATATTTGCTGGGTGTGGTAGTCTACACCTTTAATCCCAGCACTCAGAGACAGGGCAGGTGGATCTCTGAGTTCAAGGCCAGCCTGGTCTACAAAGGGAGTTTCAGGACAGCCAGAGCTACACAGAAACCCTATCTTTAATAATAATAATAATAATAATAATAATAATAATAATAATAATAATAATAAGCCTGGTATTTGATATTTCTTTTTGTTTGTTTGTTTGTTTGTTTTCGAGGCAGGGTTTCTCTGTATAGCCCTGGCTGTCTTGGAACTCAACTTTGTAGACCAGGCTGACCTCGAACTCAGAAATCCGCCTGCCTCTGTCTCCCAAGTGCTGGGATTAAAGGCGCTTGCCACTACCCTGCAGCTGATTTTTCTGAAACAGGTTCCAGTCCTGAAGCAGGAACTGAAGTACAGATCAAGACAGTGAAAGAACACTGCTTGCTGGCCTTTTTAAGCTACCTTTCTTTGCTTTTGTTCTTGTTTGGTTGTTTCTTTGTTCTGAGACAGGGTTTCTCTGTGTAGCCCTGGCTGTCCTGTAACTCACTCTGTAGACCAGGCTGGCTTCTGACAGAGATCTCACTGTGAGTGCCACCTACCATCACCCAGCTTTAGCTACTGTGTGTGCCTCCCCTGACATGTGAGTCACATAGCTGGGTGATGCACACATATCTAAGTAGTTCTATGACCTGTGTCCCCAGTGGCATGCTTGTGAGTAAGCAGAATGTCTGGTTTCCAGTCGAGCCTATGAGAATGCTCAGAACCCACATGGAGTTCAGCACTCAGGACTAAATAGGCAGATGTGACAGACAAGCAGTGGTTGGCCTGAAGCCATGCTCTGGAACCTGACTTCCCTAGGCCCCCTTCCCTTTGTCTCCTGTGATCAGTGGGAGGGATTCGAGGTCCTAGCACGTTGCCTTGGGTCAGGCCCTAGTGTAGAGTTACCTGCCAAATTGTTGCTGGATGAGCAACAGCCTGGATCCTAGGTGCTCAGGTAGGTGGACTGGTACATTGGCCCCTGGGGAACTTCCTGCTACAGTGACTGGGCCCTGCCCCTTTACCCCAGTAACATCCTTCAGGGCTGACATCTGGGCCTGGACACCTGAACAAGATCAGGGCCACTGTGGGGATTAATGGGCAGGTTTTGCCACTTGAGGAAGAGAGCACTGTAGGCTTCTGGGGTGTCCCTGGACAAGACCCATGACCCCATCATGAGGGAGGCTTAGTGCCCTATCCTGCCCTGTGGAGCTTTCTCCCCGTCTCCTTCGTGGACACTGGCCCTGATTGTGAGGCTTCTACACCTGAGCCCTAGACATAATGTACTAGGGCATCAGATCTATCAGCAAGTACCCATGTGGGTTCTTGGGTAGGGGAGCGTTGAGGACTACATATGTAGGGTCAGCTTGTGTTTAGCAAATCTGGAACTCTTTGATATCAATGGCATGTTGGGCATCCAGAAAGAGGCACTCAAGCAAGGCATAGTGGTGCAAGCCTTTAACTCTAGCCCTTGAGAGGCAGAAGCAGGTGGATCTCTGTGCGGCCGGTTTGATCTAGATAGTGAGCTTCAGAACAGTTAGAATTACAGAGAACCTGTCGAGAAAAGGAAAGAAAACAAGGCAGTCGCTTCTCTTCCGTATCCGGAACCTGCTTCTACTGGAATGTAAGGATATGTGCGCGTCCTAGGAGACTCCTGCCCTTCTGGGCTGACCAGTGCTGCAAGGCCACCTCCCCCTGTCACCCCTGCTGCCTCTGTGGTTCCTGTTTCAGAGCAGGCCATTTCCAGGCCAGCTATGCACATCTAGGAGCTTCTTTTTGTCAAACTCACAACCTTCTTAAAGCCTGGGGCACCAGCTGCAGCGTCTGCTAGGGGCGGCCTCCCTGAGAACACCCTCACCCTTCACGTGGGTGTTGTCCTGAGTGCCCCTCTGTTAGTTCAGGTAACTATCACGTGCTCCTTGGATATGAGGACTGAGTGTTCTGGGACATGAGGTTCTTTTGGGTTGGGGTTGGGGAATCAAAATCCTTGCCATGTAAACACTTCTCAGGGTGGAGGGTGAGGACCTGCCTAGAGATGAGAGGCAGCCCTCAAGTGACCTTCAAGACCCAGAGGAAGCCCTTTTCCCCATTAGGGCTCAGGTGGGGTTCTCCTGGACCAAGTAGGCTGGGTGAGGTCTGGAGCCTTAAATGGAAGTCATGCAAAGCTGTACTAAGCAAGCAGAGAGCAGCCGGCAGCCTTGCTGTCTGTAGGGTATGGGGTTGTGAAGGTTCTGCCACCTAAGGTGGGTCCTCTGCAATGTCAGTGTGCTAAGCTGCTGGCCAGCCAGATTCTGTCTAATATGTTGGCAGGTGATGGCGCTGGGGCCGTAAGAAGGGCGATGTGGCCAGGAAGTCGGCACAAAGGGTCCCTGTGAGTATCAAGTCTAGGGGCTTCATTCTGATACCCCTAGATCCATGGAGCTGGTGGGGGCACATGAGAAGACATCACAGGTGTGTGCCCCTCTCTCACTGAATAGCTTATCTAATCAGGAGACAGCCTCCTCATCTGCCCTCTGAGGATTTAACTGCACCATGTTCTTTTTTCCTTCTTGGAATTGTAAGGCCAACAAATAAAATCAGTCACCATGAAGAAGCAAAGAAGGTTCTGTTCTGGCCCAAAGAATAAGAGAAACTTGAAGAGAGCTCAAATCCACTTCTCAGCCCCGGCAGCTAAAGGTCCTAGATACAGCTCAGATAGAACACAGGGGTGTTGGTGGAAGTGAGTGTCTAGGCACAGGTAAAGATGTCCCCACCCTGCCATTCTTTTTTTTTTTTTTTTTTTTTT
>NW_022196904.1:130552754-130553452 GCF_008632895.1 Mastomys coucha
CCTGGAACTCACTCTGTAGACCAGGCTGGCCTTGAACTCAGAAATCTGCTTGCCTCTGCCTCCCAAGGCCATTCTTTTCAGTTACTGTATAGCCCAGAGTGAGTACTGGGATTGGGATTACAGGTGTGGATTTTCTAAGAATTGGTGCTGGTTCTTTCTGATCCTCTTAGTCTTTTTCCACCCTGTCATAGGGCTTGTCATGACTCACGGCATTAAAGAGCAGAACCTCTACTGAGGAGATACAGAGCAATTAGATGGGTGCAAGCGTAAAGGTGAGTGGCTGGTTTACACGCCTCAATTGTAGCAGAAACCTCGATGCTCTGCTTTTGTCTCCTGCTGTCGCTGAGGGCTGAGTGGGCAGCTGGCCAACTTCCTTATTTCCAGGATGCAGAAAGCCTGGCTCATGGATTGTAAACCACTCCAGAACACACCAACAAGCTGCTGCACCAGCTGAGACTGGCCTATCCAACCTGGAGATGGGTAGAACCACATCTTTTTTTGTTTTGTTTTGTTTTTCGAGACAGGGTTTCTCTGTATAGCCTTGGCTGTCCTGGAACTCACTTTGTAGACCAGGCTGGCCTGGAACTCAGAAATTCGATTGCCTCTGCCTTCCAGGTGCTGGGATTAAAGGCGTGTGCCACCAAAGAATTTCAGGTTTTGGTTTTTTTTTGTTTGTTTGTGGTTTTTTTTTTTTTTTT
>NW_022196904.1:130553592-130556923 GCF_008632895.1 Mastomys coucha
CCAGGCTGGCCTTGAACTCAGAAATCTGCCTGCCTCTGCCTCCCAAGTGCTGGGATTAAAGGCGTGCGTGCACCGCCGCCGCCGCCGCCGCCACCACCACTACCACCACCACCACCACCACCACCACCCGGGCCCCCCCTTTTTTTTTTAAGATTTACTTATTTATTATATGTAAGTACACTGTAACTGTCTTCACACACTAGAAGAGAGCATCAGATCTCATTACGGATGGCTGTGAGCCACCATGTGGTTTCTGGGATTTGAACTCAGGACCTCTGAAAGAGTAGTCCGTGCCATCTCTCCAGTCCAGCATCTCTTTTTTTAATTAATTTATTCATTTACTTTAAAAAAAAAAAAGCATGCCTGGAGGCCAGAAGAAGACACCAGATCTCATTATAGAAGGTTGTGAGCCACCATGTGGTTGCTGGGAATTGAATTCAAGACCTCTGGAAGAAGCCGGGCGGTGGTGACGCATGCCTTTAATCCCAGCACTTGGGAGGCAGAGGCAGGCAGATTTCTGAGTTCGAGGCCAGCCTGATCTACTGAGTGAGTTCCAAGACAGCCAGGGCTATATAGAGAAACCCTGTCTCCAAAAACCAAAAACCAAAAAAGACCTCTGGAAGAGCAGACAGTGCTCTTAACCTCTGAGCCATCTCTCCAGTCCTGTTCATTTACTTCCTTCTCCCTCCTCCTTTCCTCCCTTCCACCCACCCCACTATATCTTAGTCTCTCTTGCCCTCTAAACCTAAACTTTTTTTTATTTTAAGATTTATTTTATTTATTATATGTAAGTATACTGTAGCTGTCTTCAGACACCCCAGAAGAGGGCATCAGATCTCATTACAGATGGTTGTGAGCCACCATGTGGTTGCTGGGATTTGAACTCAGGACCTTTGGAAGAACAGTTAGTGCTCTTAACCACCGAGCCATCTCTCCAGCCCCTAAACTTAATCTTCTTGTTGGGACCCCAGTGATAGACTTGGGAAGCCTCTAAACACCATTGTTATCCTCTCCGTTAAATAAATCTCAGATTTTCACTATTTCTTTTGTTTAGTTTTGAGACTGGGTCTCTCTGTAGCCTTGGTTCTTCTGGAACTCTGGAATCAGGCTGACCTCAGACTTACAGAGATCCACTTGCCTCTGTGTGTGTGTGTGTGTGTGTGTGAGAGAGAGAGAGAGAGAGAGAGAGAGAGAGAAAGAGAAAAAGAGAGAGAGATTGCAAGTACTGAATGTAAGCCCAGGGTGGGGTGTTGTGTTTTTTTAAATGTATGTTCTGGGGTTGCACTTAGGATTTCAAGGTAAGTACTTGTTAGCTGAGTTATCTCCCCAGCTCCTTACTTGCTTTCCTGGGGCATACTGAGGATGGTTTGTTAGGACTGTCAAAGGCCAGACTTTGAAACAGTTTGGTAAGGCTGCTGACGCAAAACAGGGCTTTCACTTCAAAGTGAATAAGAGATGTTTGTTCTAAACCAAATACAAGTGACCATGGTCCAGGAACACCAATCAGGTTGTCCTCACTGGGTTCCAGTGTAGGAGTGGGTACATGAACTATAGTTCTAAAATCATAAATGGAGGCATTTTCCAGATACATTGGTGTGGGAGGGGCACTGGATAGGAAGGTAGATAGCCAGGAAATCTCTGCTGTAGATTTCAGATGTTATCTCCATTCATCTGATAACATTCTTTGCCTTGGAGTTGGTAGGCGGGAGAGTTAATCGGTCCAAAGGTTCTTCCTGATAGAAGGATAGACACAGAAGTGGACAATGAGTAACTATAAAGGGAGCTAAAGATAGCCCCAGATGATTTGGCTCTGGATCTGGGACGTTCCCACTCTACACATTAATCATGAGGTCCTACTTGTTCAGTAAGCCTTGTAGAATCTTTTTTTTTAATTATTTTTCTTTTTATGCATTGGTGTTTTGTCTTTATGAAGGAATCAGCCCACCTGGCACTGGAGTTAATGTGGAGATGCTGGAAATTGAACAAGGGTCGTGTAGAAGAACAGCCAGTTATCTTAACACTGAGCGCTCTCCCTTGCCCTGCTTTGTGGAATCCTTAATGTACGAGTGGCTTTTTTTTTTTTTTTGGGATCTTGAGTTTTCAGGGCCAAGCAAAATTGTTCTTTCTTCCTGCCCCCTTCCCCACCTCACCATCTACATCTAAGGGTGTGAAGGTCCAAGAAACACTGAAAGAAGAATCCAATCTTGAGTCGTATGCAAAGACAAAGAAAGAACGTGTGTTCTGCAGAAACAGCTAGCATACAGGAGTCAACCACCCAAGCAAAATGGCGGCCCAAGGGAAGCTCACAGTCCCCTGTTAAAGCCAGTTAGGGGTTTTCCAGGTGTGGTTGGGTCACCATCAAGATTGGTTGAGTTATGGGCTGGTGAGATGGCTCAGCAGGTAAGAGCACCGACTGCTCTTCTGAAGGTCGTGAGTTCAAATCCCAGCAACCACATGGTGGCTCACAACCACCCATAATGAAATCTGATGCCCTCTTCTGGTGTATCTGAAGACAGCTACAGTGAACTCATTTATAATAATAATAAATAAAAAAAAATTTAAAAAAATTTAAAAAAAAAGATTGGTTGAGTTGATGGTACTAGATATTTGTATATTTCTGATTGGTTTGTACCTCAAGGGAGAGGGGGTTACCTTATAGGGATTTTTTTTCCCTATCTCTTGTAAGCCCCAAGCCAGATGTTGGGGCAGTTGCTAATTGGCTGCCCTTTTTCTGCAGTTTTTCTAAGAAGCCTGGTCTGCCCTCGAAATTGAAGTTTAAGGCCTAACATGGCTGCCTGTTCTAAAATGGAGTGAGTTAGGTCCTCTCAGGGAAGGCTGAGAAGTGATCACCTCACCGTCAAGCTGAGGAGGCCTTCTAAGGTTCCCTCAATGAACTGCATATGTGCTAGAGAGTGCCCACCCCACTCTGCCCTGCAGGAACCCTATGTGTGTCCGTGGCTCAAGACAGGGACAGGTAAACTGTTTTATGCTGGCACAGGTGCTCAGAAAAGACAAATGCCGATGGTCAGAGCTCATAGGGCTCGGGAGCCTGGTGGGACATTGATTTAAAATAGGTACTTAGGGGCTGCTTTTGCTGAGCCTGTGAGACAGCTCAGTGAGTAAAGGCCACCAAGCCTGACCACCTGAATTCCATTCCTAGGAGCCACATGATGGCTGAAGAGAATGGACTCCCACAAGTTCTTCTTGATCTGCATGTGTATATATACACACAAAATAGAAATACACTTTTTAAAGTGTAAAAGAAACATTTTAACTAAAAAGCATTCCCCACTTGGGCCCACGATGGTTGCTTTTTTTTTTTTTTTTTTTT
>NW_022196904.1:130558092-130638291 GCF_008632895.1 Mastomys coucha
TTCTGAGTTCAAGGCCAGCCTGGTCTATAGAGTGAGTTCCAGGACAGCCAGGGCTACACAGAGAAACTGTCTTGAAAAACCAAAAAAAGGGCTGGTGAGATGGCTCAGCGGGTAAGAGCACTGACTGCTCTTCCCAAGGTCCTGAGTTCAAATCCCAGCAACCACATGGTGGCTCACAACCACCTATAACGAGGTTTGATGCCCTTTTCTGGTGCGTCTGAAGACAGCGACAGTGTACAGTGTACTTGTAATAAATAAATAATAAATCTTAAAAAAAGAAAAAAGAAAAACCAAAAAAGAAAAAAAATAACACCTCCAGGTGGGGGTGGGGTGGTAATGGTGACACACACCTTTAATCCCAGCACCTGGGAGGCAGAGGAAGGCAGATCTCTGAGTTCCAGACCAGCCAAGGCTACACAGAGGAAACCCTGTCTTGGAAAACCAAAGCAAGCAAACAAACAAACAACGCAGCTTCAGGAGGATCAGGCTGCCCCGGGAGCAGAAGTGACCACTCCTGAGAATCACTGCCCCCTCACTCACTGACTTCTTTGAACCACTCTGCAGCACCAGAGATGAGCCGGTGGCTGGAGGGACCACTTCTAGACAAGGACTGTTTAGTTATGCAAACATCGTGCCTCTTACCCAGTTCTTAACATAAACCTAAAATCCATGTCAGTTCCCCCAAAAGGGCTTGAGAGTCACTGGGCTTCTTAACCTCTTCCTCTAATCACCATGACTGAATCTTCTCTGTTCTCACCATTGCTTAGCACTTCAGTGGTCCAAGCAACTGGTGTGGCCTATGGGGTGTAAGATTAAGTTTTCAGCCGGGTGGTGGTGGCACACGCCTTTAATTCCAGCACTTGGGAGTCAGAGGCAGGCAAATTTCTGAGTTTGAGGCCAGCCTGGTCTACAGAGTGAGTTCCAGGACAGCCAGAGCTACACAGGGAAACCCTATCTCAAAAAAGAAAAAACAAAAAAACAAAAAACAAAAGAAGAAAAAAACAACAAAAAAAGATTAAGTTTTCAAACTGTACTGTGAGAATTTAGCTATTAGTTAAATTCAGTGGGAGACCGGCTCCCAGAACCTAGAAACAATGGGAGACCAGCAGCTCCCAGAACCCAGAAACAAGGAGACCTGGACGACCTGGCAAAGAGAAGGTAACAAATGACTGCCAGGTGGCTAACCTGCCCCTGAACCCTAGTGAGAGCCAGCACCAATCAGAAACCACCCCGTATCTTCCCCTTACCCCAGTCTTCCCTTTTGCCCCAGCAACTGCACAGGAATAAAAAGCTGCCTAAGACCTTGCTCGGGGCCGGATTCCTCTACCCCTTCGAGGAATATGAGTCTCGCCTCAGCTACCTGGAATAAAAAGCCTCTTGCAGATTGCATCAAGTCCGTGTCTTGGTGGTGTGTGGGGTCGTCGCTCCCAGCCCAAGGGCACCTCTGTGAAGGTGACGTGATCTTATCAGAACGTTTCAGTTCTGTGGATCAGTGTGTGATTTGGCATACACAAGTATGTTTGGTTTCATTTGTTTTTCCCTACACAGGATATCTTTCTGTACCCCTAGCCATCCTGGAACTCACTTTCTAGATCAGGCTGGTCTCAAATTCACAAAGATATGCTTGCCTCTGCCTCCTAAGGGCTGGGATTAAAGGTGTGCACCACCACAGCCTGGTGATGTTTCTTTAAAATATACTGAATATTTTCTATATCTGCATTTGTTTAGACTATGAAAGTTGTGATAAAAATCATTTAAATCAGCCCTCCCACGGCTGAGCGTCTGTTTCCTTTTCTGGGATGCTCCTTACTGTACTCAAGTTTAAGGTCCTGTGAAGTTTTAGAGCCTCTCCTCTGGGACCTCTGCCACCTCCACCTCAGGCACTTCCTCAAGGTAGGCAAGTGTCACTACTAGGTGACATCCCAACCCTCATTTTCTTTCTTTCTTTTTTTTTTTTTTCGAGACAGGGTTTCTCTTTGTAGCCTTGGCTGTCCTGGAACTCACTCCGTAGACCAGGCTGGCCTCAAACTCAGAAATCCACCTGCCTCTGCCTCCCAAGTTCTGGGATTAAAGGCATGCACCACCACTGCCTGGCTCCAACCCTCATTTTCACCAGGATCTCACTAAGTTTTCCTTTATAGTTCAGTCTGCCCTCAAATTTATGATTCCCCTGACTTGTCCTAGTTGCTCCAGCAATTTCTTTCTTTCTTTCTTTCTTTTTTTTTTTTTAATTTAGGCATGTGAGTACTCTATCTGCATCCACACCTGCATGCCAGAATAAGGCATCAGATCACTTTACAGATGGTTGTGAGCCATTATATGGTTGCTGGGAACTGAACTCAGGACTTTTGAAAAACAACCAGTGCTCTTAACAACTGAGTCATCTCTCCAGCCACAGCTCTTTCTGTTTTAGTCCCAAGCTAGTCTCATGTTATAGCCCAGGCTGTCTGAGACTCTCCTCCCTCTAACTCTGCCTCCTAAAGGCTGGGATTGTAAATGTTTGTCTCAGCAGGGCATGATGGTGCATGCATGCCTTTAATCCCAGCATTTGGGAGGCAGAGGCAGGTAGATTTCTGAGTTTGAGGCCAGCCTGGTCTACAGTGAGCTCCAGGACAGCCAGGGCTATACAGGGAAACCCTGTCTCAAAAAAAAAACAAAATAAAAAATAAAAAAATAAAAAAATAAATGTTTGTTTCCATGATTATTTTGTTCCCTGATTCTTTTTTTTTGGGGGGGGGGGGAGTGGTTTCAAGACAGGGTTTCTCTGTGTAGCCTTGGCTGTCCTGTAACTCACTCTATAGACCAGGCTGGCCTTGAACTCAGAAATCCACCTGCCTCTGACTCCCAAGTGCTGGAATTAAAGGCGTGTGCCACCACCACCCGGCAGGCGGATTTCTGAGTTTGAGGCCAGCCTGGTCTACAGAGTGAGTTCCAGGACAGCCAGAGGTATACGGAGAAACTGTCTCAAAAAAACCAACCTCCCCCCACCCCCCCAAAAAAAACAACAACAAAAAAAGTGTCAGCTCTCAGTAGTTCACCACAGCAGACACTCACAGTCACAGCTGCAGCCTCCCAGTGCGATACAATACCTGGAGTGCTTCTGAGTTTTAAGTGCAAGGCAAAGGAGGGATGGATGAGAGTATTGGGTGAGGCAGCAAATGTCTGCCAGGCCAGGCAGGGCAGCCGTGGCACCTGCAGGGCAGATGAGCTGGAGGTGGCTGTGTTTCTGTCATGTCCAGAGCCCTCTTCAGGAATCCCTGAATCAGGCAGGTGCCAGCCTAGACTTGAAAGAGGCAGTCTGTACGGGCAGTGGTCTAAGGGAGGCCAGGAAGAGTGGTCTTAAGGCGAAGTGTTCATTCCAGATGTCTTCACCCTGTTGTTGTTGTCCAGAATCGGATGGGATGTGTTATGCAGGCAGACCTACTACTCTGAGCAGAGTGGTTACCAAGAGATTGGAAAATAAAAACCACCAGCTCAAACAAAGCCTTGGGAGGAGCAGGTCCACAAGCTTACCTGGCAGCCTCAGCGGCCGCCCCTAGGACAGAAAGGAGGGGCCAAGGAGGATATAATCCCAAATGAGCCTTGCTCTTTGCGGTCCAACACCTGACAGCCTCACTCACAGTAGTTTGCATGTGCTAAACACACCAGGGCAGGATGGGCTCGGAGCCGTGCAAGCCAGGTGACTAGAGGAGGAACCTGACCTCAGCTTCTCCTGCAATTCATGGGTAGAGGGGCCCTCCTTGCTGACACAGGTTCTGAGAACAAAGCCTTCTGTCCCACTGCACTGTGAGTAGCAGCCCAGGCACTGGGCGGGGAACAGACACAATTATTGTGAAGCTCCTAAATGTCCATCTGGGTTCAGGCTCCCAAAGGGGCCAGGGAGGGAGCATCTGGGATGGGGAAGAGTCTGGTTGGAGCTGAAGGCACCCATAGCCCATAATGATCAGGGCACAGAGGAGGACCTCAGATTTCCTCCCTGTTCCCCGGAAAGCCTGCGTGATGACTCTGTGATCCACGCATAGCATACCCAAGTAGGAAGTCTTTGCCACTCCCAGCCCCATGCAGGACAGCAGCCCAGCCTTTATATTGTAACGGTTTATTTCAAACTCAGTCTCCACTCAGGCCCAAGGTCCCTGCCGCCACTGGCCAGGTGAGGGCAATGTTTCCTTAGAGCCCACTGCAGTTTTCTGGAAAGCTGCCCACTGTCACCACACCAAGGGGCAAGCTGGGGCCAGATGCACTAAAGAGGGGCTGCACAGCAGGTCTTCCTGCAGGCAGTGAGTGAGTGCCACCCACTGGGCAGTTCTACTCTACCTGTGTTATTGCATTTATACGCTGTTAAACTCAAGGGGGTGTTGGGTGCAGGCAGGAAGGACAGTATTGGGGACTATTGGGCAGGCAGAACTGTCATGTGGCTCCTCCGTTTTTCCTGCCTCCCTACCAGGCTTTCAGCACCACTCTCTCCCAGGAACAATTGGCTGTTCTGGGCAGGAAGTCAGGTGGTCCTAGCCTCTGGAGCTCTCCTGGTGGGGGCGGGGCATACATTGAAAAAAGAGGTGGGAACCCCATCCCAAATCCAGCTGTTAAAGCTTTGCCTTTTCCATTCAACCAGGACAGGGACAGTGGGTAGAGGTAGCTCTGCAGATTTGAATCCCACCTTCAGGTCATTTCCCCCAGCATCAGGCCCAGACACACTGACTGCTCCTGGCTGCTCAAAAGACAAATGGGGAGAGTAAAACAGCCATGCCCTTTAATGTCTCCACAAGGGCTAGCCTACTCCACCACTTATCTTTCAGAGGCCACACCCAGCATCTATCTCCTTGGCCCCATGCTAGCTAGTGCTTCCTGCAAACTGCAGAGCTGGGCTCCTGCCCCAGGACTTGGGAGAGGGTGTGCTGGGGTCAGTGGAGGTGGGCTCACTGTCTATTTCTTTCCTGCTGCACGGATGTATGTAGCATACGTGTGTGTGTGTGTGTGTGTTTGTGTGTGTGTGTGTCTATGTGTGTCCTTATGTGTATATGTGTATATAGATAAATATCTAGGACCTTGCATGCACTATATATTCAGGTCTGTACAGAAAGTGGCTCTGTGCCCCGACCTGGACACCAGGTATCATTTTTTCCGGGCTAGGAAGGCCACACCAAGAATTAGGGCTATGGTGGCCACAGCCACACCCCCAGCCACCAGCAAAGGGGTCAAGTTCTCACAAGGCCAGGGACCTCGGCCTCCAGTGTTGGACTCGTCCTCCTCTGCCCCATCCCCAGGACCCTTGGGCTCTGAGGTCGCATCAGGACTGCTGGGGGCTGCCGGCCCCGTGGGTGCTGGCTTCAGGTTGCTGTGATTGTTTAGAAGTACAGGATCCGCCTTGGCCGGTGTCTTCTTGGTAGTGGCTGGCCCAGGGGCTGCTGGCTGCTCCTGCTTCTCGGCTTGGGTGTCCTTCTTCACAGGCTTGGTCAAGGGAGCTTTCCCATCAGCAGCTGGAGTGGCCTTGGCCTCAGCTGTGGCCTGAGGCACCTTGGTGTCTGGCTTGGGGCTGCTGGCTGACTTTCCTCGGGACTCCATGACGATTTTTTGCTGGCAGCTGGTTTGGGGCTTGTGTGACTGGCAGGTGGCTAGACCACAGTAGCTCAGGACAGCTCACCTCTGGGCATTATATGGGTCTGGAGGGAGACACAAGTGAGATGGTGAGGAGGGACAACACACCTTCTATATAGGTTATCTGCTCCTGCCCCATGGAGATAACATTCCCCATCCCCTGAATTCTCTAGGAGCTCCAACTGAGGAGCATCCTGTGGGCCTACTCCTTCCTCTTCCAAGGCCTGGCCTCTATCTGCTTCTGACCATTCTTGGAAAAGCCCCTCCAACTCCTGAGACCAGAGACCTCAGTTTCCTAACCTATAATCCAGTCTTGCTTCACACGAACTGTGTCTATCTCACAGTGGGGGGTGGGGGGTGGGGTAGGGTTGGGAGGCTCTGTTATAGAAATATGGATCTAATCCTGCAAACTGGAAGACAGAGTATTTGCTCAAAGGAGACAGGCAGGAGTCATGGTGAGCGCTGACAGAGCTAAGTCCTCCATGCTATCTTAGGAGCTTGTTGCCTTGGTCTCAGCTTGAGGAGAGTCTAAGTGGAAGGGAAGGACAGGGTAAGAGCCCAGAGTCTGGGTTCTCAGTTTCTGTCAGAGGGAGAGTGGATCCAGGTCACCAGGAAGTGATAAAATGGAGGCAGAGAAGCCATTAGAGAAGCTGCTAGCCAGTGCTGCTTCTGGTCAGCCATCTGCCCCACCCAGCTTAGATCCAGTGCCCTTTCCCCCAATACCGACCCACAGCTTCATCCAGCTCAAGGGCAAGAGTTCCTTGCTGCCCTCAAGGCTGTGCCACAGGAGCGAAGAGGGTCCCTGGCAGCATTGCCTGGGGCAATGCAGAGTAAAGACCTCACCTTGAGTGTTTGTGTCCTAGCTGGGGAGACCGGGGCCTGGCCACCCTGCTGCAGAGGCTCCTGTCTGGAAGACCCAGGGCCACCTGTCTGCCTCCACCCTGGGAGGACAAATGGCCCGTGTGCGGGGAGGGGGAGCAACTTTGAGAAGCTCAAGCTCCGAGACCCCCTACGAGGCACAGTGAACACCCCAAAGGTCATCTGAAGGTCACACTGTGATGTAGATAACCAGGGCAGAAACCCAGGTGCATCCCACCTCCCAGGAAGCTCCTCCATGTTACATTTCTGGAAAGGCCTTAGCCAAGGAGCATCAAGTTTACACAGAGCAGTTTTTCGGTTTACACTTAACATCCTATTCTTCCAACTGCCTCCTATGTCTCCCCAGGGCTGCTGAGCCCAGGAGAGTAAGGTGCTCACACCACAACCCCAGTGACCTTCAAGGCCAATGCACTACTCCTTGCCCACTAGACCCGACGCCCCCAATTCCACCCTACCTCCCCGTCCTTGCCCGTCCTCGGAAGGGCTTGTCGCCTTACGTCTTCTTTGGAGCCTCCAGCTTCTCGCTGCGCATTCGCTTCACGGGATGACAGCGGGCGGTGGCTGCGGATACCGAGGAGTGCTCAGGAGTTTCCCACAATGCACCACTCCGGGCGCAAGACAGAAGGACCAGAGGCAAGGGGCGGGGACTGCTGCGTAAGCCGGGCCACGCCTGCTACACCCTGGGAACCCGGAGGTAGGGGTGAGGTGGGATGTCCTTATGCCTAGCTTCACTTCTCACTTCTAAGGAGACTCAACCGGAAAGGCGGAGCAAGGTTGCCTGACTGTATCCTGTATCCTATCTAGACTGTGAGTTAGGAGTCTGTAAGGGTGGAGATCTGGGCAGTGCTGGTCTGCACAGAAAGCCTGGCTAGTGTCTGTTCTCTCCCCACCGTCCCACCCAAGCACAGACTCTTAAAGCAAGCATCTATTTAGAATATTTATTTATCTTTTACATGACAAGACACAAAAAGTTACAACTTCTTAAAACTCTTCAAAAGAAAAAAATATAATTCTTTAAGCAGCAGCAGCAGCTTTCAAGGTACAGACATAAAAGGAAGGGTGGCTCCCAGGAGCAACCGTGAACTAGGGGCAGCCCAGACTTGAGCCCCAGGTAGTGTCACTGGGAAGGGGCCACCACAGAGGGGGATGGGCTTGAGGGACACAGCACCAGCACTTCAGTCAATCACCAAACACAATCACATGGCCAGGGCAGGGGAGGACTGCTTTGATTCAGAACAGAGGATCCAGGGCTGGAAGGGTGGGGCTTTCCAAATGTGGACAGAGGCCCAGAGGCCCAGAGGGCTGAGAGGCCCAGAGGGCTGGGAAGCCCAGGCTCCATACTGGCCTAGATGCCTGCCCTTCCCCCACAAGCAATTTCTGTCCAGGGGTAGGGTTCTATCAGAAGAGTTACCAGGCTGGAGAACTAAATTATTGGACGGGGTCAGCAGAAGAGTCCTGAGGCACAAACAGCACACAAGCACAGGGTGCCCGACTCCATGGGGAAAGGCAACTGTGCCTTCATGGGCCCACCCCCGAGCAGCCTGGCCAGCTGACTGCTAGGGGTGGGGGAGCAAACTGCCCACCACAGGCACACAAAGACCTCAAGCAATCTGGGTCCCACATGGTGGGGGGTCCAAAGGCTCAGCGGGAAGAGTATGTGTGGGGTGCCTGGGATGACACTTGAAAGTGGCAGCACACCCAGCCTAGGAATCCTAGCTTGACAAGAGGCTGACACTCCAAGCCTCCTGGAAGGCTGGCTGGCTGGGGAGGCAGAGTGGGGTCCTGGATGAGGTGGGAAGAGCAGCAGGGGCAAAGACTGATGGACGGAGGACAGGAGAGCCACAGGGGCACAGCAAATTCAATAAATAATTCTGGGTGTGTGTGGGTCCCCTCTGTAGACCAGGACCACCTCAGAGACCGGAGCCAGTGGACTACAGGGTAGGGTCTGCCTGCCCAGACCAGGCCTGGGGGCCCCAGCCCAGAGACCAGCTCTGTCTCATGGGGTATTCAGGCCAGGTAGGACTGGATTGAGGTACAAGGATGGGACAGAACTGGCTCGACAGGACTGGCTTGAGGAATGTACAGATTTCTGCATTTTCTACATAAATAAGACCTTGATCCCAATTTTTTGTCCCTTCAGGACCACACAGGGGCCTATGTATGGATCACCCATGTGGACCCTGCACCCTCCCCTTGCCTTCCTGTTTAATGGGGAGGGCTGGGGAGAAGCCATTCCTCTTCAGGCTTGTGCTGGTCACCCTGTTCTGGCCCCTGCCCATAGGCTGGGGAGAAGCAGCCATGGGCTCAGGCCTGGGGTTCTTGCAGCAGCCCCAGCAGGGACTCAGCAATGCCCAGAAAGTAGACCACCTGGGCGATGCCAAACAGTGGGGCAATGACCAGTGCACGGCAGTATGCGCCTTTCAGGAAGGCCGAGGGACCCTCATGTCTCCAAATCTTCCTGTAAGAGAGGGAAAAGGTCAGAACTGGTACCTAGCCCAGCCCTGTCCCAGGCCTGCGCCCGCTCACGGGACCTGGCCTACCTCGCACAGTCCAGAAACCCGGAGTAAGTGTCCTCATTGACACCTCGCTCAAGTGACTGAAGCCGAGTCTTCACCACTACAAGGGACATATGAGTCACTATGGGGGCTCCTACCCCAACCCCCCAATGGTGGGCCCCACCCCCAAGCACTGACCATCGCAAGGGTTGACAGCCACGGCAGCTGCACTCCCAGCCACGCAGCCTGCCAGGAAGGACACATAGAAAGGTGACTTCTCCTCAGAAGATGGGCGGCCCAGCTGATTCAGGTTGGCAAACAGGGGGAAGTAGACAATGGAGAACGGGACATCCCTGTTGGGAGGAAGAAGTGATTGATGCTGGTGGGAGAGGGGGAGCTAGCAGGCAGACCTCCTCTTCCCATATGCCCGTCTCTCCACCTGAGTAGCGTGGCCCCCAGTCCCTTATAGAGACCAGCAATGCCATGATTCCGCAGCAGGTCACGGGTCAGCTGGGTGGCGGTGGGCCGAGGAGCGGCTGGAGCCTCTACTGAGGGCTGGGCACCTCCCTGGGCTGAGAGCTGAGCCTGGGCAGCCAGAATCTTCCTCTGAGCAGCTGGTGAGAAAGGATCTCTCGTCTCTTCCTCCTGGCTTGGGGAAGGGGCAGGGGACAGGGTCTAGCTGTTGTCCCCACCCAGGCTCTGTCCCCTCCCTGCACCTTACCAATGCGGCCCGCATCTTGCAACTGGATCTTCAGCATCTCCATGGGGGTGGTCACAATCACCTGGCAGGTGCCAGCCCCGCAGCCTGCCAACATCTCCTTAGGCAAGGTCAGCTTCTGTCTATAGGGCAGGGGCAGGACTATGACTGAGGTGATGAGGAACCACTCCCTACATGGGGCAGGGACAGTCTGCTTCACTGGTGTAAAGGGGGATGGGAACTGTGGAGGTCCCATGGGGGCACAGCCTTGGGCTCCAGACTCTCCAGCAACAGGCATCCAGCCCAAAGGACAGATGGTCTCACATGCAAGGGCTCATAAAGAGACATGGGGAACAGAAGGGGCCAACCTCGCAGCCCGCCGTCCAGTGATGGGGTAACTGCTTAATACCCCAAATTCTGGCAGTAGACAGTGGCTAGGGGCCAACAGCCACTGACTCAGCAGCTGCCTTGCACCTCCTCACGTGGGCAGCAGGGAAGCGGCAGCCCCCACAAGGTCAGGGATGTTGAGCAAAGGGACTGAGGTAGAAGAGCCTCTGGGGTCTGTTTTCAGTCTAGGGGACTTCTGGGGGGAATGGGTGGGATTAGCAACACACCCTTCCTTAGGACCTGGGCCCCAGCAGCCAGCTTGGCCAAGTCTCTCACCCATCCTTAGAGAGCTGATGTCTGAAGAAGTCATTAGCTGCCAGCTTGATGGCCTTCTCAGGGGTGACCAGGGTCAGGTTCACTGCTGCTCCTGTGGGGCATCTGAGGGTCAGTTGAGGCTTGGGGGACACAGGCAGGTCAGGTAGGGATAGACTTGCTGGGTAGCTTTGGTTAGGGAGGCCTTGGGATAGCACTTTGCTCCACACTGGCAAAGCCCTGCCTGGCACTCCTTGGCTGCAGCTTCCTGCCCTCTCACCCACATATGGGCTTGTTTTGTGCCAGGCAGGCGGGAAGCAGGCAGGATGGGGTGGCGCTGTGTCCTCCCTCCCCAGCATTCCACCTCCATCTGTCTCTGGCTTTGGCAGAATAGGCCTCTCTCCTGAGAGGCAATGAAAAGCAGGCCCCAAGAGACTACAGTGGGCCTCCCTCCCAGGGACAGGTACTCCCACAGTATGGGTCGGGGCTCGGGGAAGGCTGGGGATGGCTGATCAGAGCTGAGGGCTCAGGGCTACACAGCATCTGGGCAAATCCACCCTCAGGGATTGTTTTCTAAGCTGCTTTGTTTAATGCCCCTGGTCTCTAGGCACAGATGTGGTCCTGACTGTCCCATAAAGTAGTGGACGAGATCTGAGCCTCTAAGATAGAGAAAAAGAAACAAAACCTGTCCTGCTCTACCAGTGGAAGATAGCAAGGTGTTCAGGGGAAGGTTGCGACCTGTCACCCTGCAGAAGACAATCCCCTCAGACATCCAATCTCCCCAGCAGAAGCCCCCATGTGCTGAGGCGCTACCAGCACCACAAAACAAGTCCATACTTACAGACCAAGCCCAGGCATGCATCCCTGTCCCTGCTCCCAGCCAGACCCGTCTGTTGCCTGTCCCCAAGCCTCACCCCTATACATGCCGAAGTAGCCCTCGGAGCGGATGGTCTTGATGAGGCAGTCAGACCTGTAGTCAAGGGGACGGCAATAAGCTGTGGCCAGCTGGCAAGGGCAGCCAGTGTTGTCTCTACCCACTATGCTCATCCAGGGCCGACAGAGAAGCCAAAGACTCTGTCAGGGACGGGATTGTTCTCAGGCCTGCCCTTTGTTGGTGTTCCCCCTTCATCAAATCCAGGGGTGCAGGAGCAGAGATCAAAGGTGGAAGCTGCACTCTCACTCACATGCTGGCATACATGCGCTGGCCATTCTGCTGGTTCTGCAGCCGTGTCTTAGCCAGGTCGATGGGGAACACGCAGGTGACCCCGATTAGCCCAGCGATGCCACCATTGATGAGCTTGGCCGGCAGGCTGTGTATGCAGGGTCAAGTGTCAGGATTAACATCCTCAACCACAGGATGGGGGTTGGGGGAATAGGGAGGTCATGCTGGGGAGAGGGTGAAAGCCAAGACCAAAAGCCCAGAGATTGGGGTCCCTCTGACCTGATCTGCTTATCAGCCATTTACACCAGGTGAAGCAGGAGGCTGACTCAGGCTGGGCGATGTAAGTGGAGGCACTGATGGGGAGGGGCTGAAGAGGACCGTGTGGGAGGCTGGCGGTGGTGGCTGATGGTGGGGGAGGGGATGTCCTCACCTTCAAAGCAGTTTCAAGACTTCTGCCACCTGAAAAAAAGGACAGAATGAGTGGTAAAAGGGGCCTATCAGAGAAAGAAGCCCCTCTACCCGCCCACCATCTCACAAGGGCATAAAGGCCCTCACTCCCTAGACCCCATGCTTCAGGCTACAGCCATCAAGGTACCCAGAGGATACACTGGAGGGGTGGGTGGAGGAAGAAAGGGAGGCCACCCATCCCTGGGGCCACCTGGCTTCACTTCAATGCCCTCCCCGTGGTGTCCTCCCAGGCAGCCAGGAACTCACGCTCACACGCATATGCTCACTATGCTCACGCACAGAAGGCAAGCTCCAGCTTTTAAAGGGCCAGATGCTTTTTAATGCAGTGGTACTTGGACCCTGGACTTGAGCCGTGGTAACCAGTTCCCATCCTAGAGCAGAGGCAGCTAGCATCTGCCGTTTTTTTGTTTGTTTTGTTTTGTTTTTGTCTTTTTCCCAGTGGAATGGGGTGGTAGTGGTTTCTCCTTTGTGGAGCTCCTGGGCAGACCCAGTTCCCTAACAGCTCCCTTTGGGCCATGGAGCCCCTTCCCATAGAGAAGCAAGATTCCCACCCCCACGGAGCTGGTTGCCCACCTTCCTGTCTACTTCCCAAGGGAGGTGTTTCACTCCCAGAAGACACAGGAGCCTAGGGATAAGAACTTGGGGAAGAGAGGACAAGAATAAATGGTATAGGAGGGAGGCAGAGGGATGCTGGGCTCCTGAAGCATCTGTAGCCGGTATACCCCATAACTATAGCGTGGAAGAGAAGGGGCAACAAGAGCCCGCTTCAGGGGGCGCCTACGGGAGGTACAATCAGAAAAAACAGTCCTGGTCCTCCCCTGTGTCTCTTTCCCAGCCCTCAGAGGTCAGCTGTCACACACAGCCTAGTATCCTCAGTGCTGCCACACGGGGTCACATGGCTGCCTCATACTAAAAAGCCCCCAGACGAGTTGTGTGACTCTGGATCTACCACCCGCCTCTTCCCCCCCACAACCCACGGGGTCCCGCTCACCCTGAGTGTACCCCAGAGCGCGGACAACTGCTCCTCCACAGCTCCAACAACTATGCTCACTGAGGAGATAAAAGAGGCTGGCCAGGGGGAGGAGACAGAGGCTTACAGGGATTGGCCGAGGGGCGGGGTGGGGCGGGCCTGGGGGGGGAGGGACTTTCTCTTTCACTTTGGGCTAAATGGTAATCTCTGCAGCTATGGGGAAAGGAAGAGAGGGGGTAAGACAACTTCTTGGGGTCTGGGTCTGGGCCTAGCCTAGATGCTAAAGGAGGTACAGACTAAGCCTGAGAACCAACCAGGTTGCCTACCCATAGGGACCCCAGCTTCAGGCCACTCAGTAGGTTTCTATCTGGAATAAGCTGAGATCTGTCTTCAGCCCTGGAGCCCCAGGGAATGGGGCACCCTGTATGGACCTGTCAATCAATATGTGCTCTTGAGAAATGGGTCAACACCCACTGTGCTGTGAGATGTATCAGGGAACTTCAGGTTAGGGCACAAGAAAGTAGACCTGTTCTCTGGAAAGGGCAGGGAAGGGATGCTTGACTCTCAAAGGCCACCAACCCCAAGTACAGGCCCTGCTCACCTTGTGGGACCAGAGGGCATGGAGGCAGTACTCCAGGTACCCTCTGACCTCTGCATACCAGGGGCCTCAGTGGAAGAGTGACTGTCCCTCCTAGCCCTCAGAGGCCTGACCTCTGAACTCCAGTCTGATTTCTTGCTCCATACTATGCTCCAAGTGTAAACTAGCTACAGCAGCTCTCCCTGCTGTCCCATCTTTAGAAGCCCCAGCCTTCCTTATGCCTCTTCCTTTAGCCTGCTCTCCCTCAGATGCTATCTCTCCTCTCATATCTGCAATCTGGGGACCTGGGTGTTGTGTGGATCCTCGAAGTCAGACAGACAGTCTGAAGTCCATGGGGAAGAGCCAGGCAGGTACTGAGAGACCCAGGGATGAGTCAGCCCTGCACCCAGAACTAAACAAAACAGGCGGAGCACCAGAGTTGCTAAGCTGAGAGTGAGGGGTTCTGCCACCTGGAACAACACGCAAAGGGAACCCCCTGGTCTGTTCCCTGCCTCCCCCATTCCTAAAGTTTGTTTTTGATTTGAGATTTTTTTGAGACCAGATTGCCCAGGCTGTCCTAGAACTGACTCTGTAGATCACGCAGACCTCAAAGTCAGAAATCTGCTTGCTTCTGCCTCTTGAGTGCTGGGATTAAAGGCATGTGCCACCACTCCTGGCTTGTGTGTATGAGTGTGCGTGTGTGTTCTTTAACTCTCATCAGTTTGAGACAGATGTCAGGGTGTCTATGTTACCATAGACACTGGATTGTCCAGTCAGGCCACTGAGGATCCAGAGCTTTCTGCCTTCTTCCCCAGTCAGGCCACAGGCCAACTGAGAAAAGCCAGGTTAACATACAGAGGCTAACAGCTCCATACAGTTTCTTCCTTAATTTCCATGAATAAAGCTGCCTGTTTCCTACTTAAAAGAAAAGCTGGTGGCGCTGGTTCCCTCCTTTAATCCCAGCTCTCTCTCGAAGCAGAGGCAGATGGCTCTGTGAGTTCAAAGACAACTCGGTCCACTGAGAATTCCAGAACAGCCAGCTCCACATAGAGAGACCCTGTCTTGAGGAAAGAAAAAGGGTGGATGGAGGGGGTGGGGGTGAGGAGAGAGACTGGACTGGGGTTGAGCCTCACCACTAGCGTGCTCTTCCCCCCAAATCCAGTCTCCCTTTCCCCTTCCTCATAGGGAGGTTAGCTTTGTCTTGCTAGCTAGGAGGGCCACAAAGAGGTTTCCCACAGAAAGGTACTCCAGCTGTCCTACAAAGGAAAAGCAGTATGAGGCACATCCTCTGTTCCAGGCCAGATCATGCCCTTTACCCCACGGTCCTGGCTCAGCTGGCCTTGTTATCTCCAGCCAGACTACGCGGACTCTGACCATGTACGTGCCCATGCAAGTCCAGTGGGTTCTCACGTGTGCGGCACCCACATCACCGGCAGAAATAACTCCAGCCTCAGCCCTGGAGCTTCCACACTGCCGGGACACGTGTGTGTGGGGAGCGCGCCCGGCAAAGCCGGGACCGAGCACGGCCTTCCACACCCGGAGACAGCCGGTCGAGGTACCCACCGGTTCAGGCTCTGCCGGAGCCGCAGTGTCTGAGCAGATGTCACCTCTCCCAGCCACCTATGCCACCCTTTTTCCTTCCTGCAACTCAGCCAGATTTGGGCGGGCGCCACGGGACCTGACCGGCTAGTACTCACCACACAGCAGCCGCCAGGATCGCCTCCCCGCTGTTCCGCGCGCGGGGCCTGTACCTCGGCGGGGAGGCGCGTCTCTCGGAGGCGCGCCCGCTCCGCCCTAAGTTTTTGCAGCCATCGGCTCCCCCTCCCGGCCGGCGTGGCCACTACCACAGCCTCAGGCCACCCTTAAGGGCTTTCTGGTGTATCCCTAGGCCCTCCTTGTTCTTACCTCAAGCTGGGATAGACTGTGAAATAGGTAGTGGGGAAGGGCAGGGATGGGATGGTCTGGGGAAGGTTTGGTCCTGGAGCTTTAAGATAGATGCTCCTTGGACACCGCCCATAAGACCCTGGTGGGCAGGGCTTATGCAGCCTTCTGTCACAGATGACTTTGTATCCTAACCTGCGGCAGGGTTACTATGTAGAATGGTTCCTCCCCACCCCTGGGGAATATTACACATCAGGGCCTAGAGATGGCTCACTGAGCAAAGGTGTTTGCAACCAAGCCTGGTGACCCTGAGTTCATTCCTGGGGACTCACATGGACTAGGAGAGAATGATCTTTGCAAAGGTACTCTGTCACACACACCCACACGTTAATAAATAGCTTTTATTTTATATGTATGGATGTTCTCCCTGCATGCATGTCTGCACACCACATGTGTGCCTGGTGTCTGTGGAGGCCAGGGGAAAGTGTTGATTCTTCCAAACTGGAGTTACAGATTGTCATGAGCATCAGGTAGATAGTAGAAACTGAAACTGGGTTCCCTGAAGGAGCAGCCAGTGTTGTTAGCTACTGAGCCATCTTTTCCCCCATCTTAGCAGGAGGGCCTGGTAGCAAGTATGGGCACACACAGGAACTAGGCTTCAGATCACTTAGGCAACCGGCTCTCTGAGATGTGGAGGCTAGCTTGGGCTAGACACTGAGAGGTTTTTGTATGCTGGGGCTCTGTACCACACAGGTGAGGTAGAAGTGAGCTCTGCCCACTGGCCAAGTCAAGTTTAGTCTGTAAGCCTAGGCCTGTGCAGACTCTGGAGTCTGTGAAGCCGAGGTGCCAGGCAGAGTGGAATCCTCAGGGGCCAGCCCTGTGCGCCGAATGCTGTCCTGGTACTTGTGGCGGCCAAGCTCCAAGATGGCACGCACCTCTTCAGCCACATCCCGCCGGTCACTCTGTTCCAAGGCCTGTACCAGGTGTCCCACAGCTCCAGGCTGTCCGGTCTGGCGCTCAGCCCAAGAGAAGAGCATGTGTCGGATCTGCCCATCCAGGTCATCCCTGGAGGGGTGGTGATGAAGGTGTTTTGCCCAGGAACACACACAGAAGCTCAATATAGCTCAAAAGTTCCTTGGGCTAGTGACCAGAACTTTCCCTTTTCCTGGCTGGTGTTTGCTCCATCCCCACCTCCTTGAAAGCTTTCAGCTAGTGTGCAGGGCTGGAGGGGGGATGAGGGGGATGTCAGCCTTGAACCTGAGGCTGGGAGTCAGCAGGATCACTAGAACTCATGAAGCTCACCTGAATTCGTGCCTGATGCGCTGCAGCTCACGGTAGGGCATGCCTAGGTGCAGGGCCACAGCTGGCCAGTCAGGACCTAGGCGTGAGGCCACACTCAGCAGGTTGCTCTGAGTCAGAAATCCAGTTTCGGCATCACCAAGGTTCAGAGGCATCAAGGAGAAGTCAGTCCCCTGCCCACTCCCCTGGGCCCCCCGGAGTCTCTGTTAGGAGGCAAGGATACAGTAGTAAGCTTGGACCCATTCTCTGGTCTTTGGTCACCCTGGGGCTGTTTCCTCTTGTTAGCTTATGACTCTCCAGCCTCACCGGTAGCTTGATGGGCAAGGTGGCCATCCACAATGCATCTTTGCCCTTCTTCTGCCGGGCAGCCTCTGCCTCTTCAGGCACCTCCGCGGGAAGTGAACTCCGATAAAAGGACACCTGAGGAAGGACCATGTGGGGTTCAGAGCTCCGACCTCAGATCCAGATACCTCAGTCCAGGATCCTGATACATGAGCCCACCTGTCCTCGAACGTCCTGAGCTTCCCGGTCCAAGGCTGTGGTAATGTATACCTCCTTTATATTCTTCAGGTGTGAATAGAAGACAAAGCAGACCCTGCCATCCACACAGTCTGGACGGTCTACGGGGGGTTGGGAGGAGAAGCAAACTCAGTAAGGAGGGGCCAAAGTGTCATTCCCCAGGGCACCCTGGATAAGAGAGACCTACCAGCATCTACATCAATGCCCCGCTCAAAGGCTGCAAAGAACTTCTCACCCTCAAACATCTCCACGGTCTCAGAGGGTTCAGGGCCACGGTAGCGATCCAGCAGCCGACTCAGGGTGGCATCTACCTGTGGGGCACCCACATGGGATGAGAGGCAATGCTTTGTACCCAGCCTGGCCTTCAGGTCAGCCCACTGTTTTCCTGCTGCCCCACCTTGTTCCTCGGCAGGCACTGCAGCAGGACCTGCTCTGGGTCTCGGCGCCTCTGCAGTGCAATGAGGTTCACACGGTGCAGTCGCAGCCGTTCCCAGGCCTTCCGGGCCAGGCCCCCCACACAGGTTTTGGTGGTATACCAGAGCCAGTACCTGGAAGTGCCAGAGTTGAGGCGTGGCCATACAGAAGAAGGGCAGAAGGGGTTCTGCGGAAGCTAGGGGACACTGACCAGGAGAAGTGTGTGACCTGGAAGCGTGCATACAGGTGGGTAAATTCCAGTGCCACCTGAGTGGTGATGTCATCCCAGGTGGTTGTCAGGGGTGTTCGGTAGAGCAGATGCAGGTGGGAGCGGTTCAGACTGAAGCCTGGACAGGAAGTGGCAGAAGGCTAAAGCCCCTCTAAATGCTGTTTCCCCCTCTAAGCACCCATCTTTGGTCCTGTGGCATGCAGATTCACCTGTAACACCAGGAGGCAAGGGCAACTGCACAGTGACAGGTTGTAGGAAGCTGCGAGGGCCGCTCTGTGAAAGGCACAGCAAGGGGCTTACTGATGCCTCTGATTCTTCCAGAAGGGCTCTCAGCTCTAGTCCAGCCATATGCACTACCTGGACAGAGAACCATTTAAGTGCCCTCCCGTACGGTGAGGCACCACCTCCTGCCACCCTTGGCACTGCCCTGCCAATACCTGCATGGAGACTTGCCGAGGCTCTTCTGTGACCCCAGGGGGAAAAGTGACTCTGACCCCAGGATGCCCGGAGGAGCACAGAAGTGCTCCCTCTGGTGGCAACAGGCAAGTGTTGGATACTGGGCGTAAAACGACCAGGAACCAGGAGAAATGGGGCACCTGGCAGCGAGCCCAGAGCCTCTGGAACACAAGGGAAGACAGGGTCAGGGCGGAAGACAGTGGGTGGGGTGGGTGGTGTTAGGGCAAGTTGCTTCTCTCCCCTCACTCCCAAGGGCCTAGGCAGCTGTCACCTTGGGTGCCTCTTCTTCCAGGTGGGTTTCTAGGTCATTCCACATGTTGTCACTCCGTGTCCTCACAACTACCTCACGACAGCGACGGACTCGTGGGGGGACAAAGAGCAGCCATAAGCTCACATCCTGTAGGCCACAGTAGTGTGAGACAGGGCCAGGCTCAGGCCACCACACCTGCCCCCTACCCATCCTGGACATGCCTGCTGGAAAGCTACCCCATGGGGCTGCAGCTCCAGGACACCACTAAGCAGGAAGTCATGAGGTCCCAGAGAGACCAGGCCTGGCTCGGGCAACCACAGTCGATAGTGGATGGTGATGGGCGTGGTGGTGGCTCCAGCTGGGAACTGTAGGCGGACACCACAGGCCAGGGTCACAGAACAGCCATGGGGAGTCACAAGGAAGCTGAGTAAGAAGAGAGGTATGAGGGCTGAAAGACAAGGTACTCCAGTGTGGCCTGGGAGGCAGGGGAGACAGATGTGTTCCAGCCACATTCCCACCAATACCTGTCCAAATCTGAGGTCAGGAATAGCCTGGGCATTTCTGGAACCTGGGATATGTCTGCACAAGGGACAGGCCATGGTCAGAATGGTGATGTACCTTCACCCTCCCATAGCCTGACCATACCCCAAGCCAAGCCTACCTGGGGGACTTGGGGGTGCTGGAGAGTCCTCGCCCAGAGGGTTCCCCTGCAGGCGCACAAAGGGAGCGTCTAGTAGCTCAGCAGGCAGGTCTCGGAGCTGGTTGTCCCTCAGGTCAAGCCGAGTGATCAGTGGCAGGTGGGCCAAGCCAGTGGGCACCGAGGTCAGGAGGTTACTGTGCAGAACAAGGAGCCGCAGGGACCGCAGCCCCGCTGCAGGCAAGTGCTGGCTTAGGGCCACTTATGGTGGCTCTGGGCACCTTGACAAGACACTCAAACTAAAGGCTTCGGGCTCTACCACATGGTGGGCCAATGACACGCGTAAATTATAGGCAACCAAGGAGGTAGAAGGAAAGGGGACATCTGGGAGCAGTGAAGGTTTACAGGCCAAGCACAGCATACAGGGGCCTCTGTGGAAGAGGAGGGAGAGGGCCAGAGTCCCAAGACTTTAGGTTGTGGCAGCCACGTGGGAGTGGAGGTCTGGGCAGTAGCTGAGGGTCCCTTGATACTAGTTGGTGAAACAAAGGTGATACCACAGCTACTCACCGAGAGAAGCTGGGAGATTTTGCAGCCGGTTAGAGGCCAGATTGAGCTCACAGAGGCTGCTCAGGTCTCCAATCTCAGAGGGTATGGTGTCTAGAAGGTTCTCAGAGAGATCAAGCCGCTGTAGGGTGGACAGGGACCCCAGTGTTGTGGGCAGTCTTTGTAGACGGTTGTGTGTCACAGTGAGGAAGGTAAGGGTGGGCAGTGCCCCCAGGGCCTCGGGCAGCTCTGAGAGACGGTTGTGAGAAAGCAACAATGCATCCAAGCTGCACAGTTCCAGGACACAGGTCGGCAGCGTCTCCAGCCTGTTGAAGCTGAGGTCTAGGTGGGCCAGGCAGGCCAAGTCACTCAGGCCAGCAGGCAGAGTGGTCAGGGTACCGTGGAGACAGGCACCCAGGGCACCCCGGCTCTGGCCACCTGGAAGTGGGGGGAGACAGCTATAGCCCTTAGAATTGGAGTCTCCTCCATTCAGCCCTGTCAGAGAAACCCTCCCTTTTAATCCAGCCAGAGAGACAAAGACAGAAAAGCAGACAGAGACACCAGTTCATATAAGCTGACAGCATCAACCCCAAGAAAAACTGGGATCTGCTGAGACCCAACTGAGCACCTACAGGGTTCTAGGCTCAGGAGACAGAGCCACGCCAGCCGCACTTTGGGGAGGAGGGTGATAGAACTAAGGACAAGGAACAGTTGTGGGGTAAGGGTTCACACCTGATGGTGCAAGGAGAAGAGAGGTCTTCTTCTGGAGCAAGGGCACTCACCTTTGAGGACCAGGGAGCGAAGGCGCAACAGACTCCACGGAACCTTGGCTAAGGTGTCATCTAGCAGTTGAGGGTCCTCGTGGGTGCTGAGCCGCAAAAACTCCACTTGCAGCAGCTGTGGGAGCAGCTGGGAACACAGGTACTGCAGCCGATGGCAGCCCCCTGGGCGTAGGTCCAAGTTCAACTGGTTCCCAGCCAGGAGAAAAGATGCTCCAGGTTTGGAATCCACAGCCTCCACTGTGGATCTTGCAGCATCCTCTGCAGCAGCTGCAGTTTCCTCCGGCTCCTGCCCCTCCAACACTGCAGCCATCACCCATGGAAGGTCCTCGGGGACCAGACATGTCCCAGCTTGCCAAGCAAGCCTGCTTAGGCAAGGCTGATAGGAGCTGGAGAAGCAGGGGGAGGAGAAGGCTGTAGAGGACCAGCTCCTCCTCCAGGTCAGAGCAACAATAACACAGTTTGGAAAGCAGAGAGCTCTTGAAATCACCAGCCCAAGAACCTAGGGGTAGTGAGTGGAGTGGTCACTGCAGCTCTACACGGCTTGCATCTGTGCTGGATCCTTCTGCCTGGGAGGGGCACCAGGCAGGGCGACTCTGTGAACAGCAAAGCTTGGAGAACTCTGCTTAGACTGAGGACTAGGAGAGGTTTTCCACCTCAATTCTGGAATCTGCTCATGTGACCCACCCCTGACACCACCTATAGGGCTCTTGTAATAAGGACCCACTTTCTTTCTTTCTTTCTTTCTTTTTTTTTTTTTTGGTTTTTCGAGACAGAGTTTCTCTGTATAGCCCTGGCTGTCCTGGAGTTCACTCTGTAGACCAGGCTGGCCTCGAACTCAGAAATCCACCTGCCCCTGCCTCCCAAGTGCTAGGATTAAAGGCGTGCGCCACCACCGCCCTGCAAGGACCCACTTTCTACCTTCGTACCCAAATGCTTGGGGAGAACCCAGAACTCTCTTCCACTGCAGGTGTTCACTGTGCCCGTTAGTGCGAAGGGGAGCCAAGAGGACTTTGGGATTCTTGTGCTAGGATCCCTTAACACAGTCCCTAGTAGACGCTCTTGAGCCACAATTCCCAATTCACACCTCCGTCAAATGGGAACGCAGAGAGAGGGTCTCACTAGGTGAGGAGTCGCTTTGGTCCCGCCTCTGGCGCAAACTTCCCGCCTCCCATTGAGTACCTGCCACGCCGATCTCCCCGCCAGTGTAGGCGCGCTCCACGCTGTCTTCCCGCCGGCGCGCTTCCGGGCGGGCGGCCCGTCGGGCTCCGCCCTCCCGGCCAGCCAGTAGGAATTCTCTTGGACTCTTACAGATGCTTCCTTTTCAGTTGTCTGCACCGGAGGCCGGTGACCCGCAGGGAAACTCACACTGTCAGACCTCTGCAACCTCGGACCTGTAATGACACTGCATAGGCTGGGTCTCAAGACACCCTAAAGCAGGAATTTTGGGGGTAACTTCGGGTATTGTCGCACTCCTTGCTAGAACTTTGAATGCTGGATTCCTGAGGGGATCCGCTCTAGGAAAGTAGTTCTCAACCTGTAGGTCTTGACCCCTTTGCCAAATTTATATCTCCAAAAGATATTTACACTACGATTCATAACAGTAGCAAAATCACAGTTATGAAGTAGCTGCAGGAATGATTTCATGGTTGGGGTCACCACAACATGAGACCTGTCAAAGCATTAGGAAGGTTGAGAACCAGAGTCTAGGGCTTCCTTCTCAGGCTTTGCAGTGAACTCTCTTGTTGGAGCTCAGATATTTCGCCATTGAACATTATGGGCCAACTGACTAAGCAGTGAGTTTCCTGGCTTTTCCTGCCTGACTTAGGTGGGTCTCAAAAGAACAAAAACAAAGTTGAGATAAGAGATCTTGCCTAAGTCCTTTAGTTGGTTAATATTGAAGCTGACACCCAGAGTCCTCAGTGGAGCTGGTGGATGGGAAATGACCAAGTGAATGTTTGACAGTCTAAACGATGGGCACACTTCCTGCGAGGCCTCTCTGCTTCCTGCCTCTTTCTCACTGTTTCCATAAAGCCTCCAGAGGGATCTTTATAAAAACCAGTCCCAGGGGCTTAGTATAATTGTGCTCACCTGCAAGCACAGTACCTAGCTGAGATGGGAGAATCGCCATCCTGGGCTGGCACAGTACCTAGCTGAGATGGGAGAATCGCCATCCTGGGCACACAGCAAGACCCTGTCTTTAAAGCAATAATCCTAGGAATTATTAAATTTATTACTTAAGTTTATACTAATGAGCATGGTGGTATGTGCCTTTAATCTGCAAAAGAGCTCTTCACCATTGAGCCATCTCTCTAGCCCTCTTGGGTATTATTTTGCAGTTAAAAAAAATTCACGAGAGAGGTGGTGGTAGCTCATGCCTTTAATCCCAGCACTCTAGAGGTAGAGGTAGGTGGATCTCTGAGTTGAAGGTGAGCCTGGTCTACAGAACAAGTTCCAGGACACCCAGTACTACATAGAGCAACCCTGTTTCAAACAAACAGACAAAAAAAAAAAAAAATCATGCCATGTATGGTATGCATGTCTTTAATTCCAGTACGCTGGCAGTAGAGGCAAGTGGATCTCTGTGAGTTCCAGGCAAGCCAGAGTTACATGATGGGTCAGTGTCTCAAAATTAAAGAAAATAGAAGTTTAGAGAAATGGCTCAGCAGTTAAGAGCACTGGCAGAATAATAATTCAGTGGCCAGCATCGATATCAGGCATCTCACAACTGCCTGGACCTCCAATTTCATGGGAACGGATGCCTTCTTCCGGCTCCTGAAGGAGCACTGCACACAGCATAGTGCACATGCAAGCTTTTTTTTGTTTTTTTTTTTTTTTTGGTTTTTCGAAACAGGGTTTCTCTGTGTAGCCCTGGCTGTCCTGGAACTCAGACTGGCCTTGAACACAGAAACTTGCCTGTCTCTGCCTCCCAACTGCTGGGATTAAAGGCATATGTGCCATCACTGCCCAGAATATATAAATCTTAAAAAAAAAGAAAAAAAGAGGCAGATTCTGTGAATCTCAAGGAAAGGAAGTGAGAAGGGGACAGAGAGGTCTCCAGAGCCTAGTATAGAGGCATACTTTTTTATTTTTTAAAAATTTATTTATTATTATACATAAGTACACTATAGCTGACTTCAGACACACCAGAAGAGGATGACAGATCTCATTACTCGTGGTTGTAAGCCATCATGTGGTTGCTGGGATTTGAACTCAGGACCTTTGGAAGAGCAGTCAGTGGTCTTACCCACTGAACCATCTCACTAGCCCAGAGACACACTTTTTTTGTTGTTTTGAAATAAGGTCACAAAGGTCTCTCCGTGTAGCTTTGGCTATCCTATAGACCCACCTGCCTCTGCCTCCCAAGTACTGGAATTAAAAGGCCTGCAACTGCAACACCACCTCTCAACTGAAAGACCCCCAGAACTGGGGAGATCCTTACTCAAGTCTCGGGATGACGTGACCACCCAATGACTCACGAGAGACCGAACTTGCTGCAATCACATGAGGTTTATTGGGGATAGACCGGTAGGTACCAGGGTTGATCTTGTGACCATGTCGGCCAGAGGAGTTCGACCCCGGGGTCGATCTCGTGACCATGCTGGCCAGAGTTCAACCCCGAACACAAGAAGTGAGGAGTATTTAAGGAAAAAAACATAAGCTGGGGGCGGGGAGAGGGTTACCAAGGAAACAGAACATAAAAACAGTGGAAAATTTCAGAGGGACCCAACCCAAGGTATTCAGTTAGGGAGGGAAACATATTCATTGTAAGAATGTAATCTTTGCCCAGAACCAAGGCCCTCTAAGGGTAGAATCACCAACCAGGGAAGTTATTACACCAGTGGATCTACTTTCTTAACACCACTGTCACCTGCTTTCACTCTAAAAACAAAACAACTTTGCAAACATCTATAATATCATACCATTTAAGACTTCTTTTCCCATATTCTGACCCACGCTGACCTCAGCCTTAAGAATAAGATGGACAAGCGGGGCGGTGGTGGTGCACGCCTTTAATTTCAGCACTTGGGAGGCGGAGGCAGGCGGATTTCTGAGTTCGAGGCCAGCCTGGTCTACAGAGTGAGCTCCAGGACAGCCAGGAGGGGCAGGTAAACCAGAGCCCTGAGGTTCTGAGTTAGCCAAATTCCTGGAACTAGCTACTCCACCTTTTTGGCTTGTGGTAGAGGTTTTTCATGCCCCCTTTTGGGTAAAAGTTATACATTATACATTCTAAGATTCTCCAGCCTTTCACAATGAGGCAAAGGTTTATGAATGTTGTTTTTTTTTTCTCTGTGTAGCCCTGGCTGTCCTGGAACTCAATCTGTAGACCAGGCTGGCCTCGAACTCAGAAATAAGCCTATTTCTGCCTCCCACATGCTGGGAGTGTTCTGTCTTTACACACCAGAAGAGGGAATCAAATCGCATTACAGGTGGTTGTGACGTGGGTATGAGGAATTGAACTCAGGACCTCTGGAAGTGCAGTCAATGTGAAAGCTATTAACCCCTGAGCCAACTCTCCAGCCCTGGCTGTCCTGGAACTCACTTTGTAGACCAGGCTGGCCTTGAACTCAGAAACCCACCTGCCTCTGCCTCCCAAGTGCTGGGATTAAAGGCGTGCACCACCACTGCCCCGGCCTAGCCAAAATGTTTTTAATCCCAACACTCTGCGGGAAGAGGCAGGCGATCTCGAAAGTTCGTTGCAAACCTGACCTACCTAGACGTACAGGACAGCCAAGCATATATAGAGAAACCTGTCTCAAAAGAAAAAAAAAGATGTTTCCAGATATGGCCGCAAACACTAGGCCTCAGACAGCTTGCCCAACTTTTCCAGACCAGCTGAACTTAGGAGCCATGAGTTCCAGCCCAACTTAGGAGCTCTGGTGCCCAAGGACCACAGAAGCACATTTTGAACCTCCAACCACCCAGCCAGCCCACGTGCAACGAGAAAAGGATAGAAGGGAGCGCACTTCCGGTGTGAAGGTCTTACAGTGATGCATCATGGGACTTGTAGTTCGCCTTAATTGGACCCGGGCGTGGCCTCCGCAATGCACGTTGGGAACTGTGGGGCCGCGTGGCATGCTGGGAACACGAGGCTTTAAGGCGTTTGAAAGCTTCGCCCGTTCCCGCACAGATTTCGGGATGCCCTCGCCCATTTTAGAGGAGCACCTGGCATTTGAAAAACCCTTTGTTTTTCTTGTGGGGCGATATGACGGGCGACAGGGCAATCTCTTCCTTCCGGCGCACCCTTTCGTCAATGGGAGGCGCCCCCGTGGGCAGCCGTGCGCGTCCCGGTGGCTTCTGGGTAGCGGTTTACCCCCGCCCACTGCGTTAGCGTCTTCCTTTCGCCGCCAGACGCCGCCGAGGTCGCACGCGTGAGGTCTGTCCACCGCAGCCGAGTGAGTAGCCTGACCGGGTGGGCCGCGAACAGTCGGGACTAAAGGGTGGACTGCGGCCGCGAGTCGAGGGTTGCACTGCCTCCGTGATCGGAGGCTTAGTTCCTCACTTGGCCTCACTTTCTGGCTAGAATAGAGGGGGAAGCAGGAGGCCTCTAGGATAACCTCACCACCGTGCCCTCTTTCTCTGTCCCTTTCAGCATGCGCTACGTCGCTTCTTACCTGCTGGCCGCCCTCGGGGGCAACTCCTCTCCTAGCGCCAAAGACATCAAGAAAATACTAGACAGCGTGGGCATCGAGGCGGACGATGATCGGCTCAACAAGGTAGCTTGCTGCTTTCTTGAGCCCGCTGGATCCAAATGTCCACTAGTGGCGGCCCTTATTCTGTTAGGTCCGGATATTATCTTGGAGGAAATGTAGATGACCTATTGAAAAGGGTGGACGGAGGAGGCCTACACCCATCTTAGTGATAGTTTTCTTTTTAATCCTCTTGAGGACCTTACACAGTCAAAGAAGTCCCTGTGTGACAAAAGTCCTTTTGAGACAAGTTCTCACCCTGTAGCTCTGGCTAATCTGGAAATCAATGTGTAAACCCGTTTCCTAAGTTAGTTTTCTTTTTGTTTGTTTTTCGAGACAGGGTTTCTCTGTGTAGCTCTGGCCATCCTGGAACTCACTCTGTAGACCAGGCTGGCCTCCAACTCAGAGATCACCTGCCTCTGCCTCCCAAGTGGTGGGATTAAAGGCGTGCTCCACCACCCAGCAGATTTTTTTTTTTTCTTAATTGTCAGTAAAAGATGTATGTGTGTAGATGTATAGATGCCAGCAGAAGCATCTGGGTGTAGGGTTAGTGCTGGGAATCATACTCTAGGATATGGCAGAGTCCAAGTCTAAAGCAATGGAGCTGTCACATCTTCCCTTACGATTCCTCTAGAAAGGTATTTTACACCCTACCTAGGTTGTACCTAAACTTCACAGGATCTTAGAATTTTAGTATCTAAAACTTCCCGTTGCCAACATCTTTGTTGAGAAGATCCAGTACGGTCTCATGGCTAGTAACTGGGTGTAGAGAGCTGGTCTGGTAACTTGTAATACTGACCCCCAGCTATGGTTGCCTACTTCAGGTCATCAGTGAGCTGAATGGAAAAAACATTGAGGATGTCATCGCTCAGGGTGAGTTCCTGGGAAGTTACCATGTCCATGGTCCATCCTAATACCTGCTGGTCAGCCAGTGATCTGCCAGGCTTCGCTTGTGGACCAGAGCATCCTAGAAACTCTGCCAGAGTTGTGCAAGGCCTTTTTATTTAAGGCTTGTGCCCGCAGCGCTTCTGAACACGCTCAGGAGCTGGCAGTGGGGTCACTTCTTGATTGTTTCTACCAGGACATAAAATCCTTTACTGTGAACAGGGACTGGGGTGCTAGAAATTGGTGCAGGCGCTTTCTTACCTTTTATTAGGCGGACTGCCAGGCTAGTACATACTTGAAATCTGAGCACATAACAGTGTGCTTATCCTGTGCACATGACAGGTATAACCGGCTCAATAAATGATCCAGCCTGTGAACTCGCCCCTGTGGCAAAAGAGCCTGGACATTGGGGCACACTCATGGTAACGTGTTCAGTTTTTTTTTTTTTTTTTAAGATTTATTTATTATTGTAAGTACACTGTAGCTGTCTTCAGACACACCAGGAGAGGGCGTCATATAGCATTACAGATGGTTGTGAGCCACCATATGGTTGCTTGGGACCTTTGGAAGAGCAGTCAGTGCTCCTAACCCCTGAGCCATCTCTCCAACGCCCGTTTGTTCAGTTTTAACAGGGTTTCTCTGTGTAGCCCTGGCTATCCTGGAATTCACTCTATAGACCAGGCTGACCTTGAACAAAGAAATCCGCCTGCCTCTGGCTCTCAAGTGCTGAGATTAAAGGTGTGTGCCACCACTGCCTGGCCAACTTTTAGATTTTTTTTTTCCTGGTTTTTCAAGGCAGGGTTTCTCTGAGTAGCCCTGGCTGTCCTGGAACTCACTCTAGACCAGGCTGGCCTTGAACTCAGAAACCCACCTGCCTCTGTCTCCCAAGTGCAGGGATTTAAAGGCGTGTGCCACCACCGCCCAGCCAATTTTTAGATTTTTAATTAGCTTAAAAGTGTGCACCACCAAGCTCAGCCTGAACTTTTTTCTTTTTTTTTCCTGTTCTTTTTTTACTTGGGGACAGGGTTTATCTGAGTAGCCCTGGCTGTCCAGTAACTTAATGTATAAAGTCAGGCTGGCCTCAAACTCAAAATCCACCTTCTTTCCAAGTGCTGGGTTGTAGATGTGTCTCACCACTTCCCAGCTTATTTTGTTACTGTATTTGTGGTTGCTTTTTTTTTTTGTTTTGGTTTGGTTTTTTCGAGACAGGGTTTCTCTGTGTAGCCCTGGGTGTCCTAGAACTCACTCTGTAGATCGGGCTGGCGTTTTTTTGAGGTTTTTGAGACAGCAGTTAAGACAATGTTTCTCTGTTTAGCCCAAGCTGGCAGTGAACTCAGATCCTCTACTGGGATTAAAAGCATTAAAAGCATGCCTAGCTTGTCTACCTTATTCTTTTTTTTTTTTTTTTTTTTGAGATAGGTTTTCTCTGTATAGTCCTGACTGTCCTGGAACTCACTTTGTAGACCAGGCTGGCCTCAAACTCAGAAATCCACCTGCCTCCGCCTCCCAAGTGCTGGGATTAAAGGCATGCACCACCACTGCCCCGCTTGTCCATCTTATTCTTAAGGCTGAGGTCAGCGTGGGTCAGAATATGGGAAAAGAAGTCTTAAATGGTATGATATTATAGATGTTTGCAAAGTTGTTTTGTTTTTAGAGTGAAAGCAGGTGACAGTGGTGTTAAGAAAGTAGATCCACTGGTGTAATAACTTCCCTGGTTGGTGATTCTACCCTTAGAGGGTCTTGGTTCTGGGCTCATGTTCTCTTTATTTTACGTAGGTGTTGGCAAGCTGGCCAGTGTGCCTGCTGGTGGGGCTGTGGCTGTTTCTGCTGCCCCTGGCTCTGCAGCTCCTGCTGCTGGTTCTGCCCCCGCTGCAGGTAAATAGAGATCTGATGAGAGGGTGGTGATCGAGGGGGGTTGGTACTCAAGGTTTATTGTTGGCTGGGGCTCCTGGGACAATGTGGATGAGTTCTTGGGGCAGTGCTTACTATGGTGTTCCTCCACAGCAGAGGAGAAGAAAGATGAGAAGAAGGAGGAGTCTGAGGAGTCGGATGACGACATGGGATTTGGCTTGTTTGATTAAATTCCTGCCTCCCTGCAAATAAAGCCTTTTTATGTATGTTGTGTGGCCTTTAAACATTTTTCAACATGTGATATGCTGTGTCTTCAGCTGAGGCTCCACCCAGAGTATGTTGGGTCATTGGGGAGGAAGAGGATCCCCAGGATCCCTTTACTTAGTAGGGATTTGGCTTTAGAGAACTGTCAGGCCCTGTGCAGCTTTCATTAAATATTCTGGGAAAACAGGTATGGGAAATGTGAGCCCGAGTTGAAATGCTGTTTGAGTAGTTGTGCTGTAAGACTAGTTCATGGATCAAATACTCAGCTTGATAGTGAGGGTGTCCCTAAGCTTCCCTATAAGGATTGTGGTGTCAAGGTATAGGTAGCTTTTCAGTGTTAGCTATCTAATGGCTGGTTCTGCATTGTTCATACTTGTCATATGCTGGCTATAAACTTTTAGGGCATGCCTCTTAAGTAGGCTGCTATGTGGAGTGTAAAACTCAGGACTTGGTGAGACTGCAATGTAAAGGGTCTGTCAGTCTTTTAGGGAGACAGATGGAGGAGTGTTAAACAGACTGAAGATCACTCTGGTGCTTCCTGTGGCAAGGAATAAAATATGGCCAGGGAGCCAGGAAGGGTGGTGGATGTAGGAAAGACCAGAAGACACCCTTTGCGGTGAGCTATGAGGTAGCATGTAAAAATGGGGCTAGGGGTAGGAGGGTCCAGGGTTCTGGGCATAATTCTAGCCTGTACGGAGAAAGAGGGAAGGGGCTTGTGGTGCTTAAGGTTCTTATAAGGTTGTTCATGGGACTTAACCAGCCTCAGGATTCTGAGAAAGGCCAGCCCTGTTCTTGGCACCAGCATCTCCCAGGGGCCTGAAGGGTGTGTGCCTAAACAGCCTTACTCTGTGGAAATGAGAGCAGAGGTCCTACTGAGCTAGACAGCACTGCCCCTCCGGCCCATTACTGGAACAAAAATAGTGGAGAGGAACTTAAGTTGTTAGCTTCTTCCTGTGACCACCATGATAAGCCCTGGGCTTACTGAGGCCTTGTTTTCTACCCTAAACTCAGTCATATTAATCAGGACATACCCGTGTACACCCAACCTTGAGAACCTTTGGCCTCATTCAGTGTGTGGTCCAAGCCCACATAGAATAAATGTGCCTAGCATGAAGAACCTTTAAAAGTCAAAATTCTGGGGGGCTGGAATGGCCCAGCGGTTAAAGAGCACTGACAGCTCTGCCAGAGGTCCTGAGTTCAAGTACCAGCAACCACATGGTGCCTCATGACCATATAATGGGATCTGATGCCCTCTTCTGGTGTGTCTGAAGACAGTGACACTGCACTCAAATACATAAAATTAAATTTTTTTTTTTTTTTAAAAGAAGTCAAAATTTTTAGTCAGGAGGCAATGGCAGCTCACACCTTTAATCCCAGGATCGGCAGGTGGATAAGAAAAGGCAAGTTCTGAACTGAGTACAGAGGTAGAATTTGTCTAGGACACCCTGGGTTCAAATTCCAGAATCTTCCAACAAAAAAGGCAAGTTCTAAGCCAGGGTTTCTGAGTTGAAGGCCAGCCTTGTCTACAGTGAGTTCCAGGACAGCCAGGGCTACACAGAGAAACCCTGTCTCGAAAAAAGAAAACAAAAAAAAAAAAAAAAAAAAAAAAAAAAAAAAAAAAGGCAAATTCTGGGAATTGTGAGTGTGTGCTTATCAGTATTTAAGTCAGATGACAGAAATACCCATACCTCCAAATCTAGAGGGCCACGCACCCCTTTGATTTCTGGGTATATGCTCATATTTTTCTAAAAACGGACTAAAGAGATGGCTTAGTGGCTAAAAACACTTGGCTGCAACAGAGAACTCAGGTTCTGTTTCCAATACTGGGTATTGGGTGGTTTGGTGGTTCAAAGTCCTCTAGCTCCGGGAATTAGTCTCTTCCCACCTCTGTACCTGCACTCAGGAGCTCATAAGTAGAAGTAAGCTTTTAGCCAAGCGGTGGTCGCACGCCTTTAATCCCAGCACTTGGGAGGCAGAGGCAGGTGGATTTCTGAGTTCTGAGGCCAGCCTGTTCTTTATAATTTTGAGACAGGGTTTCTCTGTGTAGCTCTGGCTATCCTGGAACTCACTCTGTAGACCGGGCTGTCCTAGAAATCTACCTGGCTCTGCTTCCCAAATGCTGGGATTAAAGGCATGTGCCACCACTGCCTGGCTGGATGCTCTGTCTTTACTGATTGCCAGAGCTCAACTCAGTAGCCCCAGAAGTACCCTACCTTTTGACTATACAGTGAGTTGGTACACCGTTGACCTCACCTGTTTGTGCACCTATGCTGGGTGTGAAATGGCCCATTACAGGATGGGTCATTGTGACTGTAGAGAAATGTCTCCAGAACTCCTTGGACCTGTGGCCTAAACTTGTTTCCCTACACCTACCAGCCCTACCATGTTTCCTTCATTCCCAATTTAGTCCTTGTCCTTGGGACCACTAGAATTGTGCCAGCCCTGGCACCATTCACCCAGCTTTCACTCTGTTGATACACACTTCCTTCTCTTGATGGCTGACATCCAAGGGTTTTCAACATAACTGACCAGACCACCTGCCAAAGAACTGTACTCCATTTTCTGAGAAAACTTCACAAACAAAATGGCTAATAAACTAAACTGCTTCAAACTCAGCCTCATGACGTGTAAGGATCCCCTTGAGTGTGTTATTTTTAACACACTTTGGCTGCAAGCCTGCATGGTGTACCTTTAAAAGGCAATTAAGCTAGGGGCCTCTAATTCCAGCATTTAGGAGGTGGAGACAGGTTTCGAACTTAGGACTGAATTCCATAATATACAGTAGACCTGTTACCTTGCATCAAAAATTAGTTATCTTTAGATTAATAAGCTTCAAAACCCCTCCATGTCACGTACATAACTACTGCTAAGGTACTTAGGCACATTTTTAAGGCCTGCACTTGCCTCTTAAGTGCCTCTCATTTGTATGCTTAAACTAATTTCATTCTTGCTGGTCTTGAAATTCTTTGTGGTGTATGTCAAGGTCCTGGGTCATCTGAATAAAAGGCACTGGCTGAGAGATTTTCATGTTGAATTGTTGACAACGCAGTTGTACTTCTGTTGTGACAGGTCTGGAGCTGAGCTGGGAATGAGAATTTTTGGGCAAAAAGACACTGTCTCCCATAACCCCAACCTTGTTTAGGGTGGGGTAAGATGAGGGCTAGGTTTTAGCCTGTCCCTCAGCTGAGAGAACAATCTGGGGAAAAGGGTGAAGGGTAGCATTGCCCAGGAGTACACCACTTCCTGGAACAGTTAGTTGGGGTGAAGCTCTTGTCTGAGACCAAGTAGACCCCCACATTCGGAGGAGCCAGGATCAGACAGTTCAAACCCAAGTGAGCAGCTGGGGTATCGAGGGTCCTATGATGGGAGAGCAGGATTTGAGTCTGTGACAGTATTTGCTGGGCCAGTGTCAGTCTGTTTGGCCTGTTGGTTTTGGGGGCCTTAGTCTGAGTGACTCAGGTTTTCAGGCATGAGGGGGTACTATGACTGCGATTTGGCCCAGGTTCCATCCAGTTCGTCTGTGTCCTGGCGGGTATCCCTGGAGAAGGAGAAGGCACCTGCTCACAAATTCCCGGCACCCAGATCTGTACAAAACTTGCACTTCTCCACTCGCTCGGGTCTCTCTGAGTCCAGGGTCTGCCCAAGCTGTGGGGTTGAAGGAGCTGTAGGGTCGAAAGGGAGAAGCTGAAGCCTGGGAATCCCCCCTCTCGATCTCTCAGATGGCTTTGCCCAGCAGGTGTCGCAAAGGGGCGGGGCTTCGGGGGCGCGGCCGTTCCCTACTTGATCCAGTTGGGTCGCGCGCCCAGGTCCCGCCCCCTGCCGACCAGGTCCCGCCCTCACCCAGCACTAAAACACCTCCTCCTCTGCCTGCCGGCACAGCGTCTCCGCCTCCGCCGGCGGAGACCCCAAGGTATCAGGACTGCGGGACCCACCGCCCGCAGGACATCGAGTCACGATGTTCCCGAGGGAGACCAAGTGGAACATCTCATTCGCTGGCTGCGGGTTCCTCGGGGTCTACCACATTGGCGTGGCCTCCTGCCTCCGTGAGCACGCGCCCTTCCTGGTGGCCAACGCCACTCACATCTACGGAGCCTCAGCTGGGGCGCTCACCGCTACAGCGCTGGTCACTGGGGCCTGCCTGGGTGAGCCGGGCTGCGCGGAAGTTGGGCAGGGTGTGGTGGGGACCGCGCGGGCAGGTGGATGCTCTAGCGTCCCACGCCTTGTTCGCGTAGGGAAGCTGATCCAACAGCTAGTGCAGTAGGAGCGGTGGAGAGGGACGTCTCTGCCTGTATTCCGGAACTATGACCGAAAGTCCAGTTCTGAGCCCCGGTCCGGGGCGGGTTCTAGTTTGTTTTTGTTCTAAGAGTGTCTAGGGACTGGGGTGCGGCCTGGCGCGCTCTTGGCTCGTGGCATTCTCTCTGGTGCCCATGTAACCCGCCTTAAGGGGCACAAAGGTTGGGGACCGGCAGGTGCTACTAGACTGTTATTGGAAAGAGAAAGTAAATCGTGGGCGGGGCCATGAGCGAGAGAGAGGAGTGGCACTGGTCTCCCCGAGCTGGCTGCCAGCGGTCACTGTGTCCTGAGGCTCTGCCTCTACAAAACTGCTGTGGCTCTGGGGCCTAGTACAAGGATTCCTCAAATGGGCATCTGGATACTGTGGCGTGGTTCCTAAAGGGACCTCTGAACGCAGCTGGAGTCAGAGCTGGGCATAATTGTTTCCTCTGACCATGGTGGATTGACAGCTGTAGCCAGCTGACCCACTTCACCGGGTGTCCATACTTAACGTGCTTTGAAGGGCTTGAGGAGTACAGAGATGGGAAGGGGGGCTGAATCTCACACTTCCGGCTACCACGTGGGTTGTTGTTTACAGCACACAACGTTCTTCCTCCTTAGGAGTCCTGGGAACTGCTGCCCATCCCCCGTCCCATAGGTCAGCCAAGGTGACAAGGGCATCCTGCTCAGCAGGAGATTGTCTAGTTTTCTGCAGTCTCTTTCCCATCACTTTTGCCCTGAGGAGGGAAGAAGAGAAGGAACACAGTTCTTGTTCTTGGTACCTGAAGTTCACCCTGTGATCTTGGGGATGTCATCACTGGCTCTCATGGGGATTTTCAGAGGAGGGGCTATAGTGGGTAGCTGGTCTCAGGACATACATGAAGACTGCACCTGAGTTGAGAATGCATTAGGGATGCCACTCTCACAGAACTACTTACAACCAATACTTTGCACAGGCGATCTTGGGCAGCTAGAACTGTGACAGTTTGCCTGGTGTCAGCTGTAAACCCTTGGTCTGTATGTCCCATGCCTGCCAAGGAGAGCATCTTGGAGGAGGGCATGAGTCCTGGGGGCGGGGCGAACCCTAGATTCTCCTCTCCCTGGACACTGTACTCTTACTCTGGGTCAGCACCCAGGGCTTCCTAAGTGTCGGAGTGCTTGGGCCCACCACTTTCAGTTAATGTTGTTGTTTTTGTTTATTTTTTTGAGACAAGGTTTCTCTGTGTAGCCCTGGCTGTCCTGAAACTCACTCTGTAGATCAGGCTGTCCTCGAACTCAAAAATTCATCTTCCTCTGTCTCCCAAGTGCTGGTATTAAAGGCGTGAGCCACCACTGCCTGGCTAAGTTAGTGTTGTTGAGGCTCTCTCTCTTGGACTGGACTGGGCTTTGTGGGTCTGCACACCCACTTATATCTGGCCAAGTAGGTGAAGGTTGAAGTAGGTCAGAGTTGACCCTCTGTCTTCCCCACTCTAGGCCACGTGCCATACCATGTTAGGCACAGTGACTCATGGGGACAGGCAGTTGGGAAATACCAGGCATAGGGCAGGTTTTAATCTCAGCTGGCCAGCTCCTGCTGTATGCCATCTTCCAGGGTGGTGGCCTGCCTCCTCTACTTAAGTGGCAAAGTCCCAACTGTGAGCCAGTCCCCGGTGTGGGCATAGGTGTCTTCAGGGTCAATGGAATGTAACACCTCCGAGTGTATCCTGGGTGTGGAATCCTGGAGGAAGAATGTTTACTAAGCTGGGAATGTTGTCCCTGATCCTGGCCCGGCTACCCCAGGTGAAGCAGGCGCCAATATTATTGAGGTGTCCAAGGAGGCCCGGAAGCGGTTCCTGGGTCCCCTGCATCCCTCATTCAACTTGGTGAAGACCATCCGTGGCTGTCTACTAAAGACTCTGCCTGCTGATTGCCATGAGCGTGCCAATGGACGACTGGGCATCTCCTTGACTCGTGTTTCCGATGGAGAGAATGTCATCATATCCCACTTTAGCTCCAAGGATGAGCTTATCCAGGTAGGCACTGGAGAAACTGTGTTGGGGGTATGGGGTTAAGTCAAGGCAGAGCCCTGTCTACTACTCTTGTCTTGTTCTTCAGGCCAATGTCTGCAGCACTTTTATCCCTGTGTACTGTGGCCTCATTCCTCCTACCCTTCAAGGGGTGGTAAGTATCTCTGCTTGGCCCCCGTCCCGGAATGAGAAGCATCGTCTATTGTCTCTAGGCTGTAGGAAAAAGGGGTGGAGGAGAAAGGCCATTGGGGCACCTTTCTCCCTCTCAGTCCCTCACTGCCTGTGTGTTGCTCTACTTTCCATGACTCAAGATCCAGGCAGGTCTTGGGGAGACTCACACTTCCTCTGGCTGGTGTCCATCCCAACCCCCTCTCTCTGGCCATTTGCTGAGTCCCCAGTGGCCAATGCTTAGTGGGCCAAAGGCTCAAATGGAACGGAATAGGGCTGCCAGAACACCCTGCAGGCCCCTCAGTGTGTGACTATGAATGTGTGTTCTTACAAAGCGCTATGTGGATGGCGGCATTTCAGACAACTTGCCACTTTATGAGCTGAAGAATACCATCACAGTGTCCCCATTCTCAGGCGAGAGTGACATCTGCCCTCAGGACAGCTCCACCAACATCCACGAGCTTCGAGTCACCAACACCAGCATCCAATTCAACCTGCGCAATCTCTACCGCCTCTCGAAGGCTCTCTTCCCGCCAGAGCCCATGGTGAGCCCCCACAGCTAGTCCTGACTAAGAATTCCTGGAGACTTCTGAGCCTTGGGATGGCAGTGGGGCTTTTGGATGCTTTCCAAGGTTTATAGCACTTCAAGCCAGGGCAGGTTGTTGGTGGAAGTGACAGTTACAGCAGTACTTCAACAACACCATTCACACTGATTTATACCTCTGCCACAGGTCCTCCGAGAGATGTGCAAACAGGGCTATAGAGATGGACTTCGATTCCTTAGGAGGAATGGTGTGTGGGCAGCCCTGGGGTGGGAGAAGCTGGACCTGCAGTGCCCCCTGCTGGCCATAACCTCTGATGGCATCTCTCTGTCACCCCACCCCCCAACCCAGGCCTACTGAACCAACCCAACCCCTTGCTGGCACTGCCCCCAGTTGTCCCCCAGGAAGAGGATGCAGAGGAAGCTGCTGTGACTGAGGAGAGGACTGGAGAGCAGGATCAGTTGCAGCCCCATGGAGAAGATCGGATTCTAGAGCACCTGCCTGCCAGACTCAATGAGGGTGTGCCACGGGGAGGGAAGCTCAGTTAGGAGGCCTAGGAGGCCTCCACTTCCCTAACTGACTACCACCTTCCTTTCTGCAGCCCTGCTGGAGGCCTGTGTGGAACCGAAGGACCTGATGACCACCCTTTCCAACATGCTGCCAGTGCGCCTGGCGACTGCCATGATGGTGCCTTATACTCTGCCGCTGGAGAGTGCAGTGTCCTTCACCATCCGGTGAGGGTGGGAAACGGAGTCTGGGGAGGACACATCAACATCGATCTCAGGGACAGAGGTCTAGGATCATCCACAAGCAATGAGCCACTTGGGAGGCTTGGGGAGGATAGGTCTTCAGTACCTGGCAAGGGAGCATCAGATCCCAACCTGTTGTTTCTGAGCTTAACGCTCTCGGTGCTCCCTTCTTAGCTTGTTGGAGTGGCTGCCTGATGTTCCCGAGGATATCCGGTGGATGAAAGAGCAGACAGGTAGCATCTGCCAGTATCTGGTGATGAGGGCCAAGAGGAAATTGGGTGACCATTTGCCTTCCAGGTGAGCTGCCCTGACCGCCTGGCTGCCTGGGTCCTGGGTCCTGGGTGTTGGAATCTCGGATCTCCACTAAGCCTTCCTTTCCTCCATGCTTCCTCCCCACCTGCAGACTGTCTGAGCAGGTGGAACTGCGGCGTGCCCAGTCTCTGCCGTCTGTGCCACTGTCTTGCGCCACCTACAGTGAGGCACTGCCCAACTGGGTACGAAACAACCTCTCGCTGGGGGACGCGCTGGCCAAGTGGGAAGAATGCCAGCGTCAGCTACTGCTGGGTCTCTTCTGCACCAACGTGGCCTTCCCGCCGGATGCCTTGCGCATGCGTACACCTGCCAGCCCTACCGCCACAGATCCTACCACCCCACAGGATCCACCTGGCCTCCCACCTTGCTGAGAAACACCCTTCCCATCTCGCCCTGCTACCAGCCAAGCTCCGAGTTGTCCTGCCCTTCTAAGAGGAGTGAGCCCCCAGGGCGGAACAAGATGCTGTCCCCATCCAGCTCTCCCCCTTACATGCTGTGGAATGAGGACATAGGACCCTGCACAGCTGCAAGCGGGTTTTTGATGTGAAACCTTTCACCAGCCACTCACTACACTACTTCTGGTGGGGAGAGATGACGAGTCCCCCCCATCCCTGGAGCCCACAGAACCCTCCCCTTCACCTGTGCCTTACTCCTGCCCACTACCTTTTCAGTGCAGGGTCAGTCTTAAGAACTCCACATCTGCCGCTCCTCCCCATTTTCCAACTTTCCTTGCAGAATGTGTGAAGAATTATTTATTTTTGCCAAAGCAGATATAATAAAAGCCACAGCTCAGCTTCTGCCTTCCTCACTTCTGCATGTTACTCTTACCTCTGACTGTGGTCAGCAACAGAGCTTTCTCCCAGTGAACGGGTGTCTCAATACCTAACAGTTGGGCTTCACAGGGTTCTTTGAGTCCTGGCAGCTGGGGACCCTCTCATAAGGTCAGCCTCTGGCAAGGACACACGGAAGCTGCTCTGTTTTCCCTGAGGCTTGCTGACCGTCTCTTGGGCAGTGTTTCAAGGGCCAGAGGATATGTTCAGGAGTTTGAGACCCTTAGTGTTAATAAAATCTAAAGTGTTGGGTTAGAGTGGCTCAGCAGTTGAGCAGCTGTCTAGTATGCACCAGGTCCGGATTCCATCTCAAGCACTAGGGGGAAAATGTTTACAAAAGGTGTCACCCACACATCCACTCCACATGGTGACACGTAAGTGAGGGTGTGGAGTCGACCTCAGGGCTGGATCCCTGTGAAGGTTGAAGCTTCTGGAACTGAGACCTGGGGACCAGGGAAGCTCCGCTCCTGACCCGCACTGGGGCATCTTGCCCAGAACTTTGTGCTTGGCTCCTCTTTCTTGGTTGTCACATGCTCCATTGCCAGGTGCATGTGCCTTTTCCTGTACTGTAATCATACCTGCTTCCCGCCAGAACCTTGGGAGGGCTCTGGAGTACTGAGGCAAAGTAGTGAGAGTTCACCATGGTTCTCCTGAAGTACCCCGTGCTGTGTTTGTGTATGTGTTGTAATAGTCTTGGAGGAAGGGGAACTGTGAGTGGGGGTGAGCTTAACTGTCCAGTTGGAGGACTTAGCTTAGTCCTACGAGCTCAGCACCCACTTGCTCCTCCCAAAGGGGTGGGCTTAACTGTCTATTTGTAGAACTTAGCTTAGTCCTACGAGCTCAGCACCCACTTGCCCCTCCCAAAAGGTGCACAGTGGCTGCGGTTGCAGCCCCTAGCCAACAATAACGGTTGGTCTGGTTATGGGACCTGGGACAGCAGGACTGGGCGAGCCGGCCAGGCAGGTCCCTGGCCTAGGGGCCGCCCCTTGTCTCCAGGTCCTGTCCTATACAGCAAGCCTGTTGTGGTTCTGCTTGAGAAGCACAGGGGCCCCCCAGCACCTCTGCAGCCTGTGATAGCCAGGCCAGCTTTTCAGGTCAGTTTAGGGGCTTGGTTGGGGGGATACCCTTGGAAGTAGATGGGTTTTCTCTTAAGTAGGACTTCGGAAGCATCTTCAGAAGTTCCGGAAACCCTGATTAAGACTGTGCCCCATGAAGAGTGCCGAGGGCAGACTGCCGAGGTGGTCTCTCTTGGCCCCATACTCAATTCCCCAACACAGGAGAGCTGCTAACTTACATGCCATTCTCTAGTATTAAAATTAGAAGACTCTAAATTGGAAAAGAAAAGAGAAGAAAGTCTAGTGTCCCCAGCACTGGATACAGCCACTGAAAGTATTTGTTTTATTTCCTGCTCGGCATTTTCCTACACACACTTCTTGGCACCCTAAGTCTGGATACTCCGGGCGGGGTGGGGGCTGGCAAATCGGCACCTCTCCGGCCTTGATTTTGTCTTAAAAGGGTCTTTGGTGGTGGTGCGGGGGGCGGGGGACAGGGAAGCGGTAGGAGTGAGGGACACAACATTGCTGCCCCCTGTGGGTCTCCGGGGAGAGCTAGCCACTCTGGGTCGGGTCACCAGGACAGGAGAGGCGGGACAAAGCTCCAGCAGCGTTCGGGTGGAGGATCCACCCGGACGTGCTATCCCGGGGTCTTCTGGCCTGTAAGGCCGCAAGGTAGCTCTGGGTCCGCGCCCCTCGGGGGCTGTCGGGGTCCGGGCAGGGGCGGAGCGCGCTGCTCGTTTCCGGGAGGAGCGGCCCGCCTGCGGCAGGTGCGGCGGCGCTGCTCCCAGGTAGGCATTTGCTCGCAGGTCCCCGCGGCTGGGGTCCCAGCGCCGCGCCCTCCGGGCTTCCCCACCCCCAACCCCGGGCCACAAGCTCCAGTGGTCGCACCTTCGGACCGCTGTGTGGAGCGGCGACCGCACGCATCTCTGTCTGGAACGGCTGTGTTCCTGGGGTGAAGACAGCTAGCCCAGACGTGCGTGGATGAGATTTGCCTGTGGGCCCACCCCGCTGCCTTTCCTCTGGACTCCCTGGAGCCTGGCGGCAGTGCGGCTTCCGGCCAGGATGGACCTCCGGTCCCGTGGAGCCCTGGAGCGGTTGGTGGGGTGGTGACTGTGCCTGGTTGAAGTGAGGATAGCCATGGTGGGGGGGGGGGCAATAATTATTCCAGGTTGCCCTACCATACTCTTCCTCACGTTTGCTTGTTCCTTTTCTCCCGGAATATGAGTAGGGGGAAGATGACCTCAAAGACTGAAAAGTGAGATAGTAGTCGGTCAGTGTCACTGAGCTGTAGCTTTGGGAAATGTGGGGTTAATACACTGTGGAACTGACAGGTGGCTCTAATTAGAGGTGGGATGTCCGTCCATTCCAGGAGATGAAAGGGAGGCCCCAGGGGAGGAGAAAGCTCCAGAGGCTGTGTTAAACCAAGATGTGGGGGTGTTTCTTTCGAAAGCTGTCCAGTGCCCAAGCCTGGGACCTTGCACCTGCACCCTTAAGGCCCGATTGGTAGGTGGGAGGGGCCGATGGAGTTTACTTTCTGCTAACTTGCCAGCTGTCAGAAGTCCAGGTTATCGCAGGCTCAGGCCTGAGGCTAAGGACTTAGTCCGAAGTGGTTCAGCCCTCGACCTTAGGCAGTCCGAGCCTGGGACCTCCCAAGTCCAGGACGGGGCAGACTCTCTACTCTCTGAGCCTCTTTCACTACAAAATATCTGCTGGCTGCCAAGAGCTGGCCACTTTGCTTTTACATTTTTACAAGTCTTTTGTAGTAAGGTCACACCTTTTTTTTTTTTTTTTTTTTTTTTTTTTTTTTTTTTTTTTTTTTTTGAGACAGGGTCTCACTGTGTAGCTCTGACTGTCCTGGAACCCACTCTGTAGACCAGACTGGCCTCGAAACTCACAGAGATCCACCTGCCTCTGTCTCCTGAGTGTTAGAACTAAGGGCATGTGCCACCAATGCCTGGTCTCACTTTCTTTTTTGTTTTTTCTGTCTATGTAGTTCTGGATGTCTTGGAACTTGCTATGTAGACCAGCCTGGCCCTGAGCTCACAGATATCTGGCTAACTCTGCCTTCCCAAGTGCTGGGGTTAAAATGTATGCCACCATATCCATATGTGACCTCCCTTTCTTGCACTGGTTTCTTCCTGGGACTCAGCCTTTCCCCAGGATCTCTCCTTCCTGACAAACTGGGTGCTGGGCAGCACCTCTGGTACTGGCCCTGTTTCACCCATCCCAGTGACCCCGGAGCACCCCGTCTCAGTTCCTTTTGTCAGTTCAGGAAATTACCTGAAGGTCAAGGAGGTCCTAACCTCTCTACCTGCACCCTCTGCCACACTTTTGTCCCTCTTTCTATTTATTCTGAACGTCCCCTTTGCTTCACAGCACCTCCAAGAGCCAAGACTTGCTCCTATGGCCAGCCCTGGGCTGCCTGGAGCTGGGGAGGGCCAGGAGGAAGAGGAGATAAAGGGGGTCTCAGCAAGGCATCGTAGAGCAGAGGTGCTGCAGCAGGCCCAGGAGCTCTTTCTACTGTGTGACAAGGATGCCAAGGGCTTCATCACTCGTCAGGATCTGCAGGTGAGCCCCAGATCCAAGAGGTTGCTAGACCCAAGGCCGATCTTGGCTGCTCACCGTGGTCTTTCTTGCCTGGTCAGGGTCTGCAGAGTGATCTTCCCCTTACGCCTGAACAGCTGGAGGCTGTGTTTGAAAGTCTGGACCAGGCCCACACTGGCTTCCTCACAGCCCGGGAGTTCTGTCTAGGCTTGGGTGAGCAGGTCCCAGCCACCTGGAGACCCTCTCCAGGGTCCCAGGAGACCTAAAGAAAGCCTGTGCCTTTCACAACTTCCCAGCCATTCTGTTATCTACACACAGGCACATTATGAGCTGTACCACCCCCAGCTACTCTACAGTGTATGGTCTGCCCTCCCCCAATCCCTTCCTCTCTGCCAGCCAAGGTGGGGCGGGGGAGCTGGCTGTCACTTCCCATTCCCAGGCCAATAGAACCAGAACAAGGAAGAAAAACAGGAAACTGGGCCCTGAGAGAGGGCAGGATTGTACGAGGCTGGAGGGAGCTGGGTAGGTCCAGGGTGCTAACCCGAAGTCCTGATAATCTCCCCTCGAATGTCTGCAGGGAAGTTTGTGGGGGTGGAGTCGGTCCCAGGTGGATCCCCCTTGAGGACTTCTGAGGAAACCTTTGAGTCGGGCACAGGGGGCTCTCTGGAGGAGGAGGACGATGTTGAGACATTCTACACTTCCTTGGAGAAGCTAGGAGTGGCCCGGGTCCTGGGCGAGTGAGTTGATGCCCACTCCCTTTTCGAGAGTGTTTCCTCCTCTGTTTACAGTCTGTCCACCTTGCCCACCTATCTGTTGTTATAGAATCCCTAGGTCCTGCCAGTCCATCCCTTGTCTGTTGTGGCTGTCTGGTGGAGAGTGGCCTGGTGTGATTTTCCTCAGGATTTGCATTTCAGGAAGCCTTAGCTCTGCGGGGCGCGGTGCCACCAGACACCTTAGGCGCTCACTGGCACAGCTCTTGGTATACAGGCCACCTTACACTCGCAGAGGTCAAGGAAGCATGAGAGCACCAAGCAAGGGATGAACTGTGTGCAGCCGATGTGCCAGTTCGGTTCTCCAGGGGTTTCACTGTGAGACAAACCCTCACCCACCAGTTCTCGTCTCTGATCGCATCCTCCAGGCAATGGGCTGTGAGGACACTCTGGGTCGGGCTGCAGCGCGAGCGACCTGAGTTGTTGGGCTCTCTAGAGGAAGTTCTGATGCGCGCATCGGCCTGCCTGGAGGCGGCGGCCCGGGAGCGCGAAGGTCTTGAGCAGGCGCTGCGGCGGTGAGGGCTGGCCTAGCCTGGCGAGGTCTGGGGACTTACGGAGTGGGTAGAGACTTGGCTCGGAAATGATCATGTCTATGGTGTCCCGGTTCCTCGAAGGCGGGAGAGTGAACATGAGAGGGAGGTGCGCGGACTGTATGAAGAGCTGGAGCAGCAGCTCGGGGAGCAGCGACACCGCGGGCAGAGCCAGGTGGGCCCGCGCACGCCACGCCCAGCCTTACTGCTGGCCTCTCTGGCTCCGCCTTCCCCGAATTGGTCCCTCCCCAGAGGACTCACCTCAGGAGTCCAAGCTGCCCCAAACCTGGGTGAACTGTGCTCTGCCTCAGCAAGCGCCCCTTCCCGTGCTCTCCACCCCTTCGCTCCCTACCCTTGCCTTCCTCCTCTGAGCCCGGAGCGAAGGCTCTAGTGCGGCTGTACATCCCAGAACCTACCTCGGGAGGAACAGAGGGGCCACCTGGAGCTGGAGCTGCAGACCCGTGAGCAGGAGTTGGAGCGCGCAGGTCTGAGGCAGAGAGAGGTAAGCCATTGAGTTCCTTGCCTAGACTCAACTTCTTTTGGGGGGAGGGGTATCTGTGCCTTGGGGTCCTCAACCAGGAGCCGCACGGGTTTGGGGTCAGCTTGGGACCGGAGGGGTGTGGTTCACCAGCCAGTATTCCACCATTCCCCAGCTGGAACAGCAGCTGCAGGCCCGGGCTGCAGAGCAGCTAGAGGCACAGGCCCAGCACATCCAGCTGCAGAGGGCCTATGAGGCCATAAGGGCACAGCTGGACCAGGCGCAAGAGCAGCTTAGCCGACTGGAGGGCGAAGCACAAGGTCGTCAGGAGCAAACCCAAAGGTGTGGTGAAGTGCCTGTGGTCTGGGTAGGAGGGTCTCTTCCACCACCTTGCATCTGGATCACTATCTTCCCATCCACAGGGATGTGGTTGCTGTCTCCAGGAACATGCAAAAAGAGAAACTCAGCCTCTTAAGGCAGCTGGAGCTGCTGAGGTGGGTCAGGCCTGCCTGGGCTAATGTGAAGTGGTTTCAGGTTTCCAAATATTATGGGCTCGTACCCATGTTGCTGGAAGACCTTATGTCTGCCCTATAGCTTTCATGCTGAAGGCTCTGTAGTTCTCTGGACTCAGGGCAAGCATCTCCCACATGCACTTTCTCCTCTAGATCTTAGCCTCCTCGGTCTCCCACCTCTCTTTTCTAGGGAGCTGAATCTGAGGCTTCGAGATGAGAGAGATGCCTGTGAGACTAAGCTGCTGGGCAGTAGCCACAGGAAGGCTCTAGCTATTGCCCACAAGCCCGGACCCATCTACTGCTGCTGCTGCTGTGGCTGGGCTTGGCCCTCCAGACGAGGCTCTGGCCACCTTCCTAGTGCCCGATGACCAGCCCCAAATGACTCACTTCCTTATCCAGAGGACTGCTCCTAGGAGGGACTGGTCTTGGGTGGCCGTTGCTTGCTAAGTATGTGGCTCTACCCAGAAAACATCCTGTGCCTGAAGGAACTAACCTCAGAGTGGTCAAGGTCTTCAGTCTTTATCCTGTCTTCCTTAATCTTTGTCTAAAGGACCAATAAAGGCCATTGTATACTGTGCACTCCTTGGCTTTTGTGTGTTTGGGAGCCACAGTGCATTTGTGGTTCACGCTTGGTGTCCATAGCACAAGGTGACATGGAGGGATTTACAGGTGCACATTACCCTGTCATTTCTGCAGCTGTGGGTTCCTGTGTGCTTGTGTATACTCTGATTCTGGATATTCACCAAGTCCTCACATCCCTCCCAGCTGAAGCTCTGAGGACTCCGGTTTCAACAGGTGTCGGCTCTGGCTCCTACGCTAGTCCTCACATGGAAGGTCCCGCCCGCCCCTCACTTTTGTGGTCAGCTAGCTCTCTGGTCCAGGTCCTTTATCCATCATCCTTTGGCACAGTTCCTAGACAGACCATATGCTATCTTCACTGGGTACCTCTCGCAGGGCCCTCATGTCTCTGTGGGATCCTCCACACTGTATCTGGAGCTTCCCCTCTGGCATTTCCTCAGCCGCTAGAACCAGCAGTTTCAGCGTGGTTCTCCCGGCTTAGACTGGAAGAAAAATTGGTCTTGACCTCAGTTCTGGGCCTCTGGTGGACTAGGTGCCTTCCTTCCCTCTTCGCTCCCCACCTGGGTTCTACCTCCAGCCTAGCTCCTCTGTCTCTGGGTGAGTCGGGGGTTTTGATGACAACGGGCACCCACCCTTAGTCTAACTTTACAGACCCACTGGCAGATAGATTCCCTAGGTCTCTCTTGTGCACTTCAGCACCAAACCAGTTAGGACTTGCCTGTCCCGGCCGGCTGTGGGCGGGGCTGCGCCCGGGGCGGGGTCGCGCGCGGGGCGTGTCCTCGCAGGCCCCGGGCCGAGCATTCTCTGCACTCCGAGTGATCGCTCCTTCAGTGGCTGCCGGGGCTGGTATTTCAAAACGTGGTTGGTGAGTGCTCCGTGAAGCCAAGCCAAAGGGTGTGGGGAGCAGTGTCCTGAGTTCCTCGCTCACTGGTGTTCCTAGTCTCCATAGCTGGCCTCGGGGACGCCCAGGAGGCAGAGCCCGTAGGACGTGGCTGCAGGCTCCTTTCCGGAAGATCGACGCCGGGGCCCGGCAGCTAGAAGCGCGGCGGAGGGGGAGGGGTGAGGAGGAGAGCCTCTGTGGTTCTTGGGCAGGCCTGGCGGTCTCTTTCGAGCAGAAACCCCAAAAGTTAAAGTCTGATCACTTTATTCATTGTCCCTGGACACCAGTTCCCTCCCCTGAGACCTCAGGTCCGCCCACTGGCTCGGGGCGGGGGAGGGCGGCAGAGGCGGTGGTGACTTCATCTCTATGACGCGGGGATTCCTCGCCTAGCCGACTTCAGTGTTTTATCCCGTTGGTGGGGCGGGTGCCGGGTGCTATCGAGGGCCCAGGGGAGGTCTTGTCCAGGCCGCAGGAGCTATTTCTGGCTGGTTCCGGCTCCCACGCCGGCACTTTTCTCAGGGAATTTACATTCAGTCTGCTGATTGTCTCCTGGCTTAGGTTGCTAGATATGTCGAGAGAACCAGCTCCCCATAGGTTCTGGGCTTTTAGAGCTTAGTCCCGGGGTCTGCCTTATGGACAGGCTTCTGTTTATGTTATTGCCTCCTTCCAGTGAGGCAGCATGTATTTTGGGGTCCCATCTCCAAACGGAGGTCTGAAATCTCTCCCACTTCCAGAAGTGGACCGTTGATGCATCCTCCCTCAGTTTGCAGTCGCTGCTGTTGGGTGGGGGAGGGACTGTGATGGATTGGCCTGAAGGGTGGGGCACCTGGAGAAGGCATTTGGCTCCTCCTTAGATCAGGCAGGCCAGCAGTGTTCTCTGGCCTACCGCCGTCCAGTAGAAAACAGTAGGCTTGGCTGTTATGCTTCCTTGCAGATCTGGTGGCTCTGAGAACCATTTTGACCACTGCTTCATTTACCATAGGAGGAGTGGCAAGATCCCACCTGCTAGGTGAAGGGCAGATCAGTGACTTTTGACCTGTCCCTGCTGGTCCTGACTTCCAGTGGTGAGTGCTGGTGCTGGGGCAGAGCCTCAAGGTGGCAGGATAACAGTTCTGCTTAGGTGTCTGAGAATCTGGCCTGCCTCAGCTGAGGTCTGTACACTGTCCTAAGTCCTAAGTAGCGTGTCTAGGGCAGGGTATGCCTAGGGAACCCCTGGAGGAATGGCACTATGGAACTGGGGGCCTCCCCCTACAGTCTGAAGGGGAGCTGATTGCACAGGCTTCACCTACTGGCATCTTATTGTCTCTGCCCTGGCTGGTAGTAGAGTCTACCTGAGGGTGGCCTGAGCTCTCTGCTTCTCTGCCATATCTGGGGATGGGTATGAGTGGTTAAGTACCTAGCAGCCTGCTTGTGGGGCTCAGGGAATGCATGGGGGTGGCAATCCACAGGAATGTACCCTGAAGGTCTGCTGGAGCCTTTTCCCCTCAGTTGCCAGCGGGAGTGAGTCAGCAGATGTTTGGGGGTCCTCCATGATAACCCAACCTGTGTCTGGCTGTGAGGGTTTAGTCCAGGAAGTGACTCACATGTTTCCTGGGAAGGCTTCTCTGAAGATAGATAGCTGGTTGAGCTCCAAATTCTGCAAGCATCTGGGGACTGCTGTATCCTCTCTTGTCTCCATTGGGGTATATCTGTCTTCCTAGTTGGAGGCCTGGTGCTTCGGGTCATCTGACCTCCTCCCCATTTCTCCAGGCCCAGGATGGGTGAATTCAATGAGAAGAAGGCAACATGTGGCACAGTCTGCCTCAAGTATCTGCTGTTCACCTACAACTGCTGCTTCTGGGTGAGAAGAGCTCCATTCTCCCTGCATCCCTACTCCCCATGTTGGAGGCCTGGCCTAGGAGCTCAGTCCCAGCTTCCAGACCCAGGCCAGATATGGTGACCAGGATATCCTTTCTGCAGCTGGCCGGCCTGGCCGTCATGGCAGTGGGCATTTGGACACTGGCCCTCAAGAGTGACTACATTAGTCTGCTGGCCTCAAGTACTTACCTAGCCACAGCCTACATCTTAGTGGTGGCTGGTGTCGTTGTCATGGTGACTGGAGTCCTGGGCTGCTGTGCCACTTTCAAGGAGCGTCGGAACCTGTTACGCTTGGTCAGCAGGGCATGGTGGCACATGGTGGGCTGGGGGTGCCTGGCATGGTGGCACATGGTGGGCTGGGGGTGCCTGGCATGGATCTCTCAGGGGGCCTCTGGTACTGGTTCTGGGGAGTTAACTGGTTGAGTATATTACTGCAAGCCGGCCTTGTTGAACTCAGTGGGGCTTCCAGAGAAGTATCAAGGAGCGAGGCAGCCCCAGAGTGTAGCTCCTTTATGAATTCCTCTTGCTTGGCCTCTTGGGTTGGGGGCTTGGCTTTGTGGTGCTCTGGCACTAGCAATCCCCCACTTACTGGGTCCCTGCTCCCTAGTACTTCATCCTGCTCCTCATCATCTTCCTCCTGGAGATCATTGCTGGCATCCTGGCCTATGTCTATTATCAGCAGGTAAGGGCCTGGACAGGCCATGGGGTATGTCCAGAACATGGCCCTGTCCATCCCATTGGAGGTCCTGACTCCAGCTTTGCCCTCGGAGGCCTTAGAGTTTGATCCTACCCACAGCTGAACACAGAGCTCAAGGAGAATCTGAAGGACACCATGATCAAGAGGTACCACCAGTCAGGCCACGAGGGTGTGACCAGTGCTGTAGACAAGCTGCAGCAAGAGGTGGGTGTCCCCTGTAACTGCCCGCCTTCCCTGCATGGTGCTGTGTGCTGGCGAGCTCTGAGGCTCAGCCCCATGCCTCTTGTAGTTCCACTGTTGTGGCAGCAACAGCTCTCAAGACTGGCGAGACAGTGAGTGGATCCGCTCTGGTGAGGCAGACAACCGCGTGGTTCCTGACAGCTGCTGTAAGACTGTGGTAACTGGCTGTGGCAAACGGGACCATGCCTCCAACATCTATAAAGTGGAGGTAGGTGGGTGTTTGCAAGAGGTGGGGCTAGGCCAGACTGGTCTTCAGGCAGCCTGGTCCACCACCATTCTCTCCCACTAGGGAGGTTGTATCACTAAGCTGGAGACCTTCATTCAGGAGCACCTGCGAGTCATTGGGGCCGTGGGCATTGGCATTGCCTGCGTGCAGGTATGGAAACATGGAGGTGACTGGGTGGGAACACTAGGGTGGTAGGTGGTGCATACAGCCCTGTTCACATCTGCCTGGCCCTGTGCAGGTCTTCGGCATGATCTTCACCTGCTGCTTGTACAGAAGCCTCAAGTTGGAACACTACTGATCATGCTGGCAGGCCACGTGGCCAGCCTTGCACTACATCCCAGCCCCACTACTGAAAACTACTGACTTAGACTGCTGACTGCCAGAAGTAGCTTCAAGTGCCTTTCACTGCACACCAAAGTCCCAAAGCTTGAGGCAGCGTACTTTGCCCCAGCATTAAGAAGAGGGGGCACATATGCCAGTGTTGGGCTAGGCCTGGCTAGTAGAAAAGGGTTTAGATTACTTGACGGAAGTGCCCCTCATGCACAGACTGCTTACCTTTAGGTAGCTGTGATCTGCAGTAAGTCTGGGGAGAACCTGGGCATACCACTACACGGTGGGTAAAAGCAGGTGGGAAGGGGCCTTTCTGGTTGGACCAGGCACCTTTCATGCCTGCTACCGGGAACCCTTAGATCTACCTGCCCCAAACAAATGGGGCAAGCTGAGGGGAACACTGATCCCACACTTTATGCTCTGTCCTCTCCACACAGGCCTCTTGCTCCTAACAGCCTCAGCCCTGGCCTTTTCTCACTACTGATAACACTGTGTAAATGCTCCATGTTCCTGTACACTGTCTTCTTTTAGAACATCTCTGGGTGGAACATGGCTGTTTTCATTCACTGCTGTATCCCAGATGCCCACAAATGCTCCTGCTCTGTAACGGGTGCTCAATAAATGTCTAAGCAGCCGAGTCAGCTTGCTGACAGGACTTTATGGTCCAGGGTAGCTGGCGTTCTTACAAGAGTCAAGGATGGGGAAGCCCAATGGCGGTTACAGTGAGGGTTGCGACCTCTGGTAGCTGGAACACCCCCAGCCCACTGTAGCCTGGATTTACCTTATTCAAGGATTGTCCATGCTCAAGGAAGAGTCTGGAGGCCCTGGTAGGGTCAGAGGGCAAGAGAGGAAGCAGGGCCTGTTGGGGCTGCCCTGGCTCCTGTTTCTCAGGCTTAGCCTATCAGAGCAGCTGATAAGTGGTCCTGAGGTGCCTTAAGCTGATTCTGTTCCTCATAGACTTCTGTGCCAGATGGAGGCCACCATGGGTTCTCTGGACTCTAGCCTGAGGCAAAGCCTTAAAAACAAAACAAAAACAAAAACCAGGGATGGTGGTAGGATGGGGCATGCTGTGCCACACACCTTTAATCCCAGAATTCATGAAGTTTCAAATCAGCCAAAGCTACTAGAGACCTGGTCTTGAAACAACCCAAAACAAAAAGCCTCAGAGGGATCAATGTGCTAGAAAGAACCTTAGTCAATCGATGCAAATGCCTAGGAGCTAGATAGAGCACCACACAGACCTTCTTTGGCCTACAGTAGGTTTCTGGGTGCTGTGGGAATTGGGTCAAGGGGCAGGCATGCCTAGCTGTCGGGCCAGGGAAGATTCTGGAAACAAGATCCTCAGGCATGGGCAGCAGATAGGCTCACACAGTTAATGGGCTTTAGGACCCAGGAAATGTGTGAGGCCTGTGGCCTTGGGCGTACGCCTGCACTATCTGGGTTTGGTTGGGTGGCACAAGCCATCCTTTATGCTCAACACTCAGGAGGCAGAGGCAGATCTCTTTAGTTCAAGGCCAGCCTGGTCTGCAGAGCTGAGTTCCAGAACAGCCAGGGCCACACAGAGAAACCCTGTCTTGAAGAAAAATGAAAGGAAAAAAAAAATCTGGGTTCAGTTTCCAATACCTCATGGCAGCTTATACCCTCTATAACTTTACTCTAGGGGGATCTGGCCTCTGGGGACACAAAGATACAAAGCAGACCAAACACTCAAATATATAATACCTCTAGCACAGGGATGAGACATTTAGTGGGCCTCCAAGTGTTCTTAGCATTCCCAAGGAATATCTTCCCCAGACTTGGGCCTACCCCGCAGGATGGTGTGGCGGGCCACATCCATTATGCCCACCCTGAACACAGGCAGGAAGAGGAGAGACCTCAAAGCAATGCGGTACAAGGCTACTGTAGGGCTACCTAGATCAAACTGGTCAAGGCCCAGGGAAACAAAAGTATGGGGCTCCCCCACAGGACTAGACTCCCAAGACAGATGAGGGGAAGGACTAGAGGCAGGCCAGGTAGCCTCAGAGACAGCATAGACATGGATATGGAGAACCTTGCAAAGTTAGACCTGTTGGTGGTTTTGCAAAGATCTTTACTAAACAGTTCCGTCCAGGGTGACAGGACTTAGCCACAGGGCCACAGCCAGGCAATACACCTCATCCCCAACACCTCAGTTTGAATACAGCATGACAGATTGCCCTTGGCCAGCAGAGGAGGGCAGGCTCCAGCAGTCACTTCTCTAGGGGTGCATAGTTCAACAGCTTCTCAATCAGGTCCACGTGTGCTAGCAGCATTCGCCGGCAGCAGTAGCGCTTTAGGCCCAGAGCGTCCAGGGCATCCCTGTAAAGAGGAGAGAGGAGTGAGGCTGGATGTGGTCTCTATAGTCTGCATAGGTCTGGAACCACCTTCAGCTTGCCTCTGGGTATTCCTGTGGACAGGGGTTACCAGGGTACATCTACATAACCAGGAATTGAGACCCAATACCAGACCACAGGGAAATGGCCCGGAGACTTCTGGAATATACATCCAATGCTTAGGTTGGAGCCAGGTGAGATCCTTTCCTCACCTAGAAGTTATACGCGCCCATGTATAAGCCCTTGTGCCAATCTTCTTCCTTAGCATCCTATATCCTTACCAGCCTTCTGCCTACACCTATTTTTTAAATTTTCATTTTATGTGTATGGGTGCCTGATGCCCCTAAAGCCCAAAGGAGTTATGGACATTTGCAATATACCATGTGGGTTCAATTCCTTAAAAAAACAAAACAAAAACAAACAAAAAAAACAACAAAAACCAGGCAGTGCTCTTAACAGTTGAGCCATCTCTCCGACCCCCTGTATCTCTGCTTTTGTCTCTTGTACCCAGGGTTATGGGCCTCCAGAGTTATTTGGGAAAGCTTAGAAGACCAATATCCTCTCATCAAGGAGTAGACTTCCAGGCCCCACTGCTGGACTCTGACTAAATGCCATGAACTTGGTTGTTGCTGTTGCCCACCCCCACCCCACTATGTACTCCCACCAAATTTAACTTCTCTGAGACCTAGTCAGCTTGTGGGAGAGCTTCCTGGCCCAGGTATAGAAGGGTCCCAGAAGGCTAGCAGCTACTCACCCGAGCTGGTCATTATAGCTGCCCACTAAGCCCCACTGACTGAGGGCTTGTGCAGAGAAAGGAAATCCTTTGGTGTTGACATGGTGGCCAGAGGTGTGACTACTTTGGGGACAGTCATGGTAGTGAGCACAGGGGAAGCAACAATACAAGATGATGCCCACAGAGCCTGTCCTGCATTTTAAAGGGTCCACAAGGTTCGAAATACATAATAGGCCTGAAGGCAGATACAGGGCAGAGAGTAGGTCGACAGGGAAGGGACTTGAGGTGTCTGTCACTCACAGGAAAGATGCTTAGAAGTTCCCCCCAAAGACCAGCAATTTGAAGAAAACCACCTTCCAAATTTCAGAGAGCCTGGGCGTGATACTGCACGCCTTTAATCCCAACATTCAGGAGACAGGCAGGGGGATTTCGGAGAGTTCAAGACCAGCCTGCTTCACATAGAGAATTCCAGGACAGCCACTGAAACCGTGACTCGAAGACAAACTCGAAGACTCATTTTTCTGGGGATACATCACACACAGGTCTGGTCCAGAGGACACCCAGTCTTCTCACTAGACCTCACAATCCCTGCTCCCGCCGATTCTCCATACGAAGCCTAATCTATCCCAGCCCCAGGATACCCCAGTTTCACTCCCCGCCCGCCGCAGAATCCTCACCCCGGCCCCTCGGCTTCATGACCCCAGTCCAGGCTTCCCGTCCCCGTCCCCCGCAGCCCGCTGTCTCACCCCTCGGTGTACTCGGCCTGCAGCAGACCCAGGTAGGCTTCCCACTTGTTCCCCACTATCTTCCCGCAGGTGAAGCAGCGAACCGGGATGATCATGGCGGCGTCTGGCGTGCAAGCGGCCGGCGCAGTTTTTTAAGGCCCGCCCCAGGCGCGTCCATAGCGCGGGGCTCATGACGCCCAAGCTCCGCCCCCATAAGATCCTGAGCCCCGCCCCGCATCTCCCCGAACCCCGCCGCAGCCCTGCCCCCGCTCCCGTGATTACCCTGAAGCGGCGGTGTTCCTTGCTCGCGCCCACCCGGGACTCCTAGAGCCTCGGTGCCCGCGGCGGCATCCCGGCTCCCCCCTCCCGCTCTGGTGGTCTATCCCCACGCTACGGTGTCCGAGCAAGGCCGAAAGGCCCGCGGCGCCGGCGGTTCGCGTTTCTCGTGTCGCCTTGACTGACAGCCGCTCCGCCGTGCGGCGGCGCGCACAGGTACGGCGGGTCTGCGGGCTGGGGTCCCGCCCCCACGATTGCAAGCCAACTGGAGCCGAGAGGTTGTTAACAAGTGGTGGTAGCGCAGCCGGGGAGCGGGCTGTCGATTGCGCACGGCCAAAGCGGTCTTCCCGACTCCTGGCCCGGACTCCAAGGGGTCTCGGTCTGGAGCCCTTACCCGAGGTGCCCAGCTAGAGTCCGGGCCGTGGAGTTTGGGGCGTCCTTCTCTTCCGCCGCTGCAGATCCGTCGGCGGTACGGTGTCCCGAGCCCGACGGCGGCGTCCCGCGCTCAGTAGTCCTCTCCTCTGAGAAGGGGCTAGAAGAGTCTTTTCCTGCAGAGAAGAGCGGGGCGCTGGTCCGGGAAGGCGTCGTAGAGGAGGCACCCTTTGAAGGAGGGGGACCCTTTAACCTCTTTTTCCCGGGATATGAGTCCCGGGCTCAGACGTGGAGATTGCCTGCGGGACTGCTAGGGGCCACAGGTCTGCCTCACCTGGACGTGATCTAAGGACTTAAGGGAATGGGCAAGGGGGCTGGTTTCTGGGGAGTGTATCACCTTAGGCGCAGCGCCTTCTTGCTGTGCTGGGGACTACTCTTAGGAAAACGAGGCAGCTTGCAGTGAGAAGCTCGAGAGGTTCCGTAGAGCTTGGGAAATTTGGGATCTGGTTACAGTGAAGCCTCTGGGGGGGGGGCGGTCCTAGACATTTTCCAGGTGCCTCTGGGAAGCAAACGACGGAGGGGAGGTCGAGAAGGGTCTTCTGGGTCTTGAGTGTGGCTGGTCAGAGCCACTGGTGGTTGTGCCCCCGCTGTCACCCTGGACAGCCTCCCTGGCAGCTTTTGCCATCCCCCATGGAGCCACGTGCAGAGCCACGAGCTAGGCGACTTCCCGGTCCTGTCCCCTCCCCCCAACATCCTGCCCTGGCCAGAGGGGCAGTGGGGGCCTGTGAGTCACTGTGGCCAGGGATCAGGCTCAAGATCAGGACTGAAGACTGCTGTGGCCAGAGGTGAGGGTGGCAGGGGAGTGGGATAGGAGATGGTCTGTGGGGTCTGCTCTAGGGATGGGGTGAGGCCAGAGGCCTCTTGGAGGAGGGGCTCAGTTCAGTCCTGCCCCTGGAAGACTTGTTTACTTAGGGAGAGTTGGGGAGTGAAGCCTGTGCCAAGTTGACATTCCTGGAATTCCCCTGTGTGTGTGTGTGTGTGTGTGTGTGTGTGTGTGTGTGTGTACTCCCTAGCGCGCGAAAGCCAACTGTTTCCAGTGCTTCTTGTGTTCTTGTGGGTGGTGGCATCCTCTCCTCCCCTAGTTCCTGCTCTAGCTCCCAGGATTCCCAGAAATGGTCCAGGCTAGAGAACCCCAGGCTGTTGCTTATTCACCCAGCCTTTGCTAATCCCAGAGTGCTGTTATGGGATGGGGGGCAGGGAGCAAGGGAGATGCTGTGGGTCAGTGCTCTCTAGAGCAGTGACCCGGGATCCCAGGCTCAGCTTCTGCCTCTACCTCTACCATTTCTTAACTGTTGTAGGCTTCCCATTGGGACTGAGGTGGGAGAGAGATGTAGCGTACCTCATCTCAGCTCGTCGTCCCCCCACCCCCTGCAAACTGACTGGTCTCTGCCTGGCAAATGCCTTTAGGAGAATAGATGATCAATCTACTGTACAGGGCGGAGGGCGCATCGAGGGAGATGTGCTCATGTGCAGTTTCTAACCCGTTTGTCACAGTTCCTGCCAGAGGAGGGGGTCACTTCAGGGCAGGGGACGAGGAAACCCATGATTGAAGTTTTTAGCTGGCCAGCCCCTCCCACCCTGGGTGTTGCCCTGAAAACAGCCAGCCAAAAGAGGGTGCTGTCCTGTGGTCTGGAGCGCTGGGCTGGGTTTCAGCTGGCTCTGCCCATTGGCCTTAGATCACAGCCTTAGTTTCCCCATTTGTGAAGCTCTGCTGGGGCCAGAAGCATCCACGGGAAGGATCTCAATCCCTCCACTTAAGGCTGGCCATGAGCTAGGGAAAGTGCTTGTAAGTGACTTCTCCCCAGGAACTCTAGCCTTGTGCTCATGTAGGACAAGTTTATATCACCCTGAGGGTATGGAGTGTGAGCATACACACTCCCACACCTCATTCCCCAGGCCAGATCTGCAGACGCACCAAATGTGTTTGGTGCATGTTGTCCAAATAGCTCTTGGAGACCTTGAACCTGAAACTGAAGTGACTCACCCAAGAACCCTTTGGGTTATTGAGGCTGGGACACTGGGACTCAGTGCTTGGGGGCGGGGGTGGGGGTGTCCCCAACATGGCCGGGCTGGTGTGTTTTGTTCACAGAATAAACATCCCCTGACTCTCAATTAGGTCCCTTCTCTTCCACTGCCACAGGAGCTCTGACAGAGAAATACCTGAGGGTGCCTGACAGGAGGGAGGCTAGAGGTGTGTCTTAGGAGCTCCTGGGTAGGCTCTGTGCTCAGCCCCCCAGTGCCTGCTTCTTGGTGGGAGGTGTCAGCCTACTGGACCAGGAATTTGTGGTGTTCCTGCCCAGGGTGGGGGTCCAGGGCAGGCACTGGGGCCCTGCAGGGGCTGAAGCCGCAGCAGGAAGGCAGACACCACAGCCTGTTTGTATTGGCACAACTCCCTCTGCCTCCTCAAAGAAACCATGGAGCCTCTCAGCCCCGGGACAGGGTGGGGGGTGCTGCTCTGCACTCTCCTCCCTCCTGAGCTAGCAGGGCTAGGAATAGTTACTACGGGGTCCAAACAAGCTTCTGAACAAACTCATGCTGGCCCCCCCACGGAGGGGTCCCCAAATGCTTTGCTCGCTGGCAACTGCTTGCCCCAAGCAGCCATGGTCCAATTGACTTAGAGTTTGGGCAGGTCTCTTTTTGAATGGCAACCTGGTCTGGCTAGGTGGATGTCCATGTTTTCTTTGTGGCTCATTCCCCAGGGGTTCTCGTTTTGACCTACTCACAACGGAGGAAGGCTCCCTTGTCTTGTAGCCCTGCTAGTAGATGGCTTCTATGTCCAGACCACTGTGGCTGGGCACCGGCCAGTGTGTTGAGGAAAGCTCCCCCTGGCTCGGAGAGGGTGGCCTTGCCTTGGTCCTTCACTGTTAGTGATCAGCCTGCACCCCACACCCTGTGAATTCTGTCCTTGGCAACATGGACCTGGGCCTCAGTCAGCTGTTCAGGGTCAGTCCCTGTTCCTGTGGGTTTTACAGGCAGGGCCTTCTAGGCAGGAGAGGACACATTGTTCAGAGGACAGCATCTTAGCAGAAATGGGCTGGCTCTCGTTTGCCCCAAGAACTTTTGGCACCTCTTAGGGAGCCTTTCCTACCTCCTTCCAATTTTGGCTGTGTTAGTTGCTTTCTATTGCTGTAAGAACATGATCAAAGCATTTGAGAGTTTTTTTTTTTTTTTTTAAGTTATAGACTGCACTTAAAATAAATTTATTTTTCTCTCATACTTTACACCCTGACCACAGTTTTCCCGCTCTCCACGCCTCCCAGCATCCCCCACACCCCCTCTCCTCCAGAGCCACTCCTCTGTTTTCCTTCAGAAAGGAGAAGTCCTCCCAGGGATATCAACAAACCAGCATAACAAGTTACAATAAGACTGGGCACAACCTTCATCAAGGCTGGATGAGGCAACCCAGTGGAGGGGAAAGGGTTCCTAGAGCAGGCAAAAGAGCCAGAGACACCCCCACTCCTACTGTTAGATATTCCACAAGATCACCTGTAAATGTTAAGTTTTAGTCACCAGATGGAATTGTCATCTCAGACTTACTGCTGAATAAGCTCATCCTTTCTAGTTCTTTCTGAACTCTGGCTTCATCATGGGCTATAAGATGAAATCTCTCACTGAAACAATAACTAGGGAGCCTGTATGAGTGTATGATGGTCAACTCGGCTGTCCTGGCTCAAGCTCCTCTCCAACCTGACTGGCTGAAACTTGTCTTCCCTCTCTGAATTACTCTGCTTGCTCTCAAACTAAGTCTGGCAATCTCTTCTAATCTTCTGGCTCCTTCTGTCTTCCCCTGCAACCTGTCTCTGTAAAACTGTCCTGGTAAAACTGCTTCTCCTCTTCTCTCCCCCCGCCCCACTCCTCTCTTTCCTGGGCTGTTCTGACTCATTTTATCAAATCCTTGATTTATCTCTTTATCTGCCCCTCAATTAGACCTCACTTTCAAACATGGCTGCTTCCTTCTTTTTGTTTTTTTCGAGACAGGGTTTCTCTGTGTAGCCCTGGCTGTCCTGGAACTCACTCTGTAGACCAGGCTGGCCTTGAATTCAGAAATCTGCCTGCCTCTGCCTCCCAAGTGCCGGGATTAAAGGTGTGAGCCACCACTGCCCGGTGGCTGCTTCCTTCTACAAACTAATTTTACCTTCATTGTTTGGGATTAAAGGTGGGTACTAAGGGTGTGCCTGGATTCCACCCAGAAGGATTACAGGTGTGTACTAAGGGTCTTTGGATATGATCTCTTGCTAGAGCAGCCATGTTGCTGGATTAAAATTCCTCTGTAAACACCATGCTACACAATCATAACATGCATAGGACCTAGCTCAGACTCATGCAGCCTCCCTAGTTGTTTCAGTGAGAGATTTCATCTAACCCATTATGAAGGCAAGTCAGAATAGGAACTTGAGGCAGGAACTGAAGCAAAGGCCAAGGAGGAGTGCTGCTTACTGGATGGCTCTTTTTATTCTTATTCTTATTCTTATTATTTGTTTGTTTTGTTTGTTTTGAGACAGGCTTTCTCTGTATAGCCCTGGCTGTCCTGGAACTCACTCTGTAGACCAGACTGGCCTCAAACTCAGAAATCTGCCTGCCTCTGCCTCCCAAGTGCTGGGATTAAAGGCGCTTGCCACCACTGCCCAGCGCTGACTGGCTCTTTATGGCTCATTTAGCTTACTTTCTCTTTAAAATATTAACAATTATTTCTTTTTTACTGGTTTATTTATTCGATCATCCCAATATCAGTGCCCCATCTGTTTTACTATGTATACAGTGTTCTGCCTTCACATATACCTACACACCAGAAGAGGGCACCAGATCTCATTATAGATGTTTTTAAGACACTATGTAGTTGCTGGGAATTGAACCTAGGTCCTCTGGAAGAGGAGCCAGTTTTTGTTTGTTTTTGTTTTTTGTTTTTTCTTTTTAAGATTTATTTATTTATTTATTTATTTTTGTTTTTTTGTTTTTCGAGACAGGGTTTCTCTTTGTAGCTCTGGTTGTCCTGGAACTCACTCTGTAGACCAGGCTGGCCTCGAACTCAGAAATCCGCCTGCCTCTGCCTCCCAAGTGCTGGGATTAAAGGCGTGTGCCACCACTGCCCGGCAAGATTTATTTATTTTATATATGAGTACATTGTAGCTGTGTTCAGACAAACACCAGAAAAAGGCATCAGATCCCATTACAGATGGTTGTGCGCCACCATGTGGTTGCTGGGAATTGAACTCCCAACCTCTGGAAGAGCAGTCAGTGCTCTTAGCTGTTGAACCATCTCTCCAGCCTAAGCTTGCAGCCCTGGCTTGCTTTCTTATACATTCCAGGACCACCTGCTTAGGGTGACACCTCTCACAAGTAGACTAGGTCCTTTGGAATCCATCATTAATCAAGAAAATGCCCTACAGATTTCTCTACAGCTACTTAGAAAATGTTTTTTTTTAACCTATATAGGTGTTATGCCTGCAGGTATATCGTATATCATGTATATGCCTGGTGCCCACGGGGCCAGAAGAGAACAGCAAACCCCCTGGATCTAGAGTTAACAGATGATTGTAAATTCCACAAGGGTGCTGAGAGTCAAACCTAGGTCCCCTAGAAGAACAGCCAGTGCTCTTAGCTGTTGAGCCATCTCCAGCCTCCTACAAGCCTTTTTGGAGGTGGGGCGGGGCAGGAAGGGGACAAAGTCTTTCTAGATAGCCCTGGCTGTCCGTCCTGGAACTCACTGTGTAGATCAGACTGGTTTTGAATTTAGAGTTCCTCTGTCTGTGTTTCCCAAGTGTTGGGATTAAAGGTGTTTAGCCACCATAGCCAGCTTAAAAGCCAATTTGATGGAGGCGTTTTTCTCAGTTGAGATTCCCTCTTCTCGGGTAACTTTAGCTTGTCAAGTTGACAAAAAACTATCACAGCTAACCCTGAGGGGAGAGAACTGGAGTTCAGGATGGCTGTTCCTGAATTCCTTTGCGTATAACCTTCAGGCTGGCAGCTCTGACTGGTCTTCTCACAGCTCCAGCTGATTCCCCTCCCACCCCCCAGCCCCAGCCCCATGTCCAGGGGATAAAATGATCAAGTAGGCAGGCTTATTTATGTACTACTGGGAACTCAGGTCTTCAGGGTCACCTTCAGAGGAGTGGTTTGGTAGCTATCCCCATTGGGGTGATTGTCAGTATGAGTGATGTTTGGTCCAAGGTGGGGATATAGTTAGATCTTTCCTGGACCCTATAGCTCCTCTCTCTACTGGTGTCTTCCCCCCCCCCCCCCCCCCGAGACAGGGTTTCTCTGTGTAGCCCTGGCTGTCCTGGAATTCACTCTGTAGACCAGGCTGGCCTCAAACTCAGAAATCCGCCTGCCTCTGCCTCCCAAATGCTGGGATTGAAGGCATGTGCCACCACTGCCGGGCTCTACCGGAGTCTAGACACATGTTTATGTACATGGCCTTTATACATGCATACTACCATTTATAGGCACTCTTCCACTCCAGCCCTGAGTGGTGTATGGTGTATGTCTGGCTGAATCAGGCCAACGGAGCAGGCCAGGGGCCGCGGGTCACAAGGTTTTTTTAAAGAAGTTATCAGCTGCCGGTTGCTCACTAGGTAGAACATTCATTCAGTCTAGTCTCTGCCAGGCTATGGATGTGGTCACCTCTGTCCCTTTCTTGGGCTCCAGACACATCAAATAAAACTTGAGGGAAATGGCATGGTGTGGTGTGTGAGAAATCCTAGGCTGACTGCGCTCTTCCAGGCATGCTTCCTGCTTTTTGGGGGCTCCCATGCATCCACATCCCAAAGACTGAGAGACCCTAAGCATGCAGCCTTGCGGGCTGGGGTTGCAGTTCCCCATAGTGCCCTCTGGGTGGCAGCAGTACGCTGGTGCAGTGGACATAGGTGCTGTGCTGGGAGCTGGAAACCTTCAGGCATCTGGAGTTTCCAATTACGATGCAGCCCCTTTAAGAGCTGCTCAGCTCTACCCATGGACATCCTCCGATCTACTCTTATTATTTTGTACTTCCTCTGCTGCCTCACTCTGGATCATCAGCAAAAGGTTTTTCTTGTTCTGCCTCCCCTCCTCCCGTCTAGGCTGCAGATCAGATGGGGAACCTTGGTCTCATTGTTAGTACCTGGCCCACACTTTGGGGCTCTTATGATCTGCATCCTTTGATAGGGTTGGGGCTCAGAGATTGAGGCATGGGGCCCAGCAAGGGGCTGTCATCTCATCTTTGATCGATGGACTAGTGTTTATCTGGACACACCTGCAAAGTGCCACTTACCATGTGCTTGTCAGCCTGGGATGAGATGGTGTTCATTAGTCATAGACTGATTCTTCCTGAGCTGGTCAAAGTGAAATACCAGGTCCCTGGTTCTGCAGTTATAGACTTGCAGAATGGCGCCAGTGGGACTCTCAAAATGGCCCGTGACTGTGATAGAATCTGGCCTTGCTCCCACACCCCTAGGAGAATGGACTGGACCAGAGGTTAAGCTGATTCCGGGAGCTCTCTGGACCAGCAGGGGGCCATCTGGGGTTCTTTGGCATCTCTCGCCTGCTACTTTGGTCATTGAATTCTCTTTTTTAAGTTAGAAAACCTCACGGCCACCTCACCTTCCCAGGCACCACGGGCTCCCTTACGGCGCTTGAAAGCCAAAGCAGCGCTCAAGTTGCCAGCAACAGCAACTGGGTCACGTCTTCATTTTCTCGGGGCTTTGCACATCATTGATGTGGCTGGAGACTTGCTGCCGAATGGGCTTGATGGATGTGGTCTGGGGTACAGGTTTGGGGTCGAGAGCTGCTGCGGTGTCATTCATTCCCGGCCCAGTCCCGTCAAATGCTTCCCCTGTCCTTCAGCTGCATCTTCTTGGGAGACCCCGGGAGGGTAACGGGGAGGTGGGGACTCGGGGTCGCTGCGATTGGCCGGTGGGGCGGGGTCCTCGGGGGGCGGGGCCACGCTGGATTGGCCCGGCGCTCGCGGGGCACAGCGGGCCGGCCCGCAGGTGTCTGGCCGCGGGGTGGGAGCCAAGTCGCGCGCCCGTTGCTACCGTGGGGCCGGGAGGTGCGGGAGCTCGCCGGTGTGGTGCGGATGGGGCGTCCGGGAGCCACGGGCGCAGAGCGCTGACAACGGCTCTAGCCAGTGAGCGTGGCGGCGGGGGCCCAGCCTCCCCACCGCGATGCGCCGCTCTAGCACGGACGAATCCACGTACCGGCGCAGCCCTTCTCCCGAGAGCAAGGAGCCCGGCTTTGCGCGCGGCGGCCCCTTTCGGCGCTGCAGCAGCCTGTATGGGCGCGCGGGCGCCGGGGACGCCGGGGATGCGGGCGGCGGCTTCTTCGGCCTGCACTCGAACCCGGGCCCCAAGGCTGCTCAGGCGCGCTATACAACGCCCAAGGGCAACAAGTATGTGGTCTTCTACCTAGACCTCTCCTTCATCTTCCTTCTAGAGCTGAAGCGCTGCAGTATGGCGCGCGGCTGCCTCCAGGGCGTCAAGTACCTCATGTTCGCCTTCAACCTGCTCTTCTGGGTGAGTGTGGGGTCCCTGAAGGACCGGGGTTAGCTGTTCTCCTAGTGGCTTCCAGGAGCTCTCTCCTCCGCTGTGGAGACAGGGTGTGTGCGCACGTGCTCACAAGACCGGGCAGTACCAAGCCTTGCCTCTCCTGGGCTCCAGGCGTAGAACTGATCAAAGTCTCTGTGCACCGAGCCTCCGGTACCTCCTTCAGCCTCCTCCCTGCCCTCCCTCTTTAGCCTACGTCCTTGCCTCACCCCCTTCACACTCTGCTCCTCTGAGCCCCCAGGACCCAGAAGACCAAGGATCTGCCTGACCTACTAGGGCCTAGGGAGAACTACCAGACACTGGTCAGGGACTCTCCATGAACATGGGTGGCACTTGGCTCACCTGCCACCTCAGCAGAGCCTCTAACTTTTGCATGGGATTATGTTCAATTGGGGCTTGCATGATGATAGAGCAGAAGATGGTCCCCTTCAGTGTGGACGGAGGGCAGTTTGCACACTCTCACCCCTGTGGAATGAGGAAAGTATCACATTTGATTACCAGCCGGTGTTGGGGCTTGGCTGAGTTGGAGCCTGAGTGGAGCATGCGGGACTTGATTAGAGGTGACCCTTTGTTACCTGGGCACAGCCCGGACCTTCACTTACTAGATGGAATTCTTGGAGAATGGTGTCCAAGGTCATTCCAGACTCTGCCTTGGTTCCTGAGCCAACTTTCTGGGAGTGGGTGTGTTCGACTGAGGATGAGGGGTGTGGCTGGGGATGAGGGAGTACAGCTTGGGAGTGAGGATGAGGGGCATCCCTGGGATCCCTATTTGCTGCTCATTTGCATGCAGTCCAGTTCAAGTCAAATGTGCAGAAACCTAGGTCCACTTTTCTGACCTCTCTTTTCTTATAGCCCTGGCCCAGGGCAGGAGCTGGGATTTGCTGGGACCCTGGGCTGCCTGTGGGCAGTAGTCCAGGGAGGCTGCTGCCCTACCTGTCCCATCTTCCTCCTACCCCCATCAAGAGCTCTCTGCCTGAGGTTCCTGAGAGGGATGGGCCCAGGTCTGGGAGTACTCACACACCATGTGTGCATCATAGATAGGTGTGGGCGGAAGCTGCAACCAGTCCATGTAAGGTGGATGCTTCTGTTTAGTGGACTTCAGTGGGTACTAGTGTGTGGTCAGGCACAACTGATTGGCAAGGTCAGGCTATCTCTGACATTGTGACTGTTTGGGGTGGGGTGTGTGGGGGGAGTGATTGCAGGCAGCAGTATGACAGGTGGAAAAGGCCCAGGAGCTGCAAATGACAATGTGACTGGTGGACAAGTATAACACTGTATCTAGACCTGGCAGCTGTAGGTCACTCTGATGGTAGCAGGCAGTGTAGGCGGCAGAAGGGGGTTAGGAGGTAGGAGTGGGGGCGGACAGCTGCTAGGTAGTGTTTGGTTTGGGGGAGCCTGAGGTTGGTGCAGTTATTGCTCTCTTCATGATCTGGACACCTGGCCACAGGGAGAAGGGCCCACTGGCTACAGAGCAGGCGCATTCCATGGACCACTGGGTAACATCCTCTACCTGGGAAGTAAACAATCGGTATCCCGTGGGACTCCTATGCCGAAAACCGCAATATCCTTCTGTTATCCACATGTAACTCCAGCCTTGCAAACGGGCTCATGGCTCGGCATCATTGTGGCTTCTCCCTCCAGCTTGATTCCCAGTGAGGGGTTAGAGGCAACCATGCAGAGGGTGCTGTGAGTAGCATGGTTTTGCCTAGAAGTACCTGTGCTGTGCTTGGCAGAGTCCATCTGGACCAGCAAGTGTAAGAGTCCATCCATCTGGCCTGGTCAGTATGATGTCAGTCCACCTTGTCCCTGGCATCTGTGAACTAAACTCCCCTCCTGCTGGTGACAGTCGGTAGTGGGTAGTGGGAGGGCCAGAGCATAACCTACCGGAGACCCTGAGTCCTTTGCTAGACTCTTGTGGGAGAGGCTTTGATCCCCATTTGGCACTTACGATGCAAGATCAGCAGACAGGACCCAAGCCTCTGCCATGTGTCTTGCCTCAGTCACCCTATTAGAGTTAACCAGGCAAGTGGAGTCAAAGCTGAACTGACTGCTTAGACCTGGGTGTATGGGGACCCAATGTGCCCTTTTCCTCCTTCAGCAAACAGGCTGCCACTGGGCAGTGATGCCCAACTCTACTGGGCAGTTGCTCAATCTGCCTTTGAGATGTGCGCAGGGTAAGGACTAGCTGGTTAGGGCTGGGAGCACCTCAGGGAAGTGGGCTGAGTACACAGCCCCTGAACACAGTTAAGTGGGTAGGTGGTGTTGGGTGCTGGCCACTGGCAGTAAGGCAGTGGGGGTTGAGCAGCCCCTGAGACCCCTGTCTCAGGCCTCTGAGGCTGCATTGTCAGCTGGGCCTCTGCCAGCAAAGCTCTTCCTGTAATGGAAGTTGAGATCTCCTGGGACCAAGCCTGGTTCTTCCTGCCTCCTCCCCTCCCCTTGGCCCTCCCCTCCCCTGCCCTGGGCTCTCAGATCATCTACCTTCCTGGGCAGCTACTGTGGTGTAAGGGTTAGTTAAGAGGAGCTGAGCACGTGGAGTAGGATGAGGACCTTCCCATGGCTCTTCTGTGTCCAGGTTCTAGAGATGCCAGCCAGGCCTGAGCCATGTGGTTGGCTCTTCCCATACATGTACTGAGCAGTCTGAGACCCTTCCTCTAATGTTTCCAGGCAGGTGTCCCTCCTCATTCCTCAGTCTAGCAAAGGTATAGCTGTTCCCCACATGGTCAGTGTCTGGGTAGACAAGATGGAGGCTGGAGGCATGCCTGCCACCCAGATACTGTGGGACCTGAGAAAATCCTGTATTCTTGGGGTCTCAGATTCTCCATCTTCACTACACTGGCTCATCAAGGTGATCCAAAGCTATGTGGATCAGAGTCCTTCAGCTCCCACCCAGGTGGCCTGTGATGACCCTAGATGGATGACCAGCTGGGCAGAGGTTCTGAGTGGAGGGAGGGACGGGAGTCAAGCTCCACTAGTCTGGGCGGTCACCATTGCAGCCTCAGTACTTGCCTAATGCCATCCCAAAGGAAGGTACCACTGGCACAGGGATCTGCCCCCACACTGGCAACAAGTTGCAGGGCACATGCCTCACTAGGTTCTGGTTTGTGTTGCCACTGATGAGCTTAGATAGTATCTGATGGACAGTGGTCTCTGGCACTTTCAGTCTGGTGGATGAGGGGACTGGGAAATGGCAAAGGGTTCTACGTCCAGCTTAGGACGCTCAGGGACAGGGAGGTCTCTGCTTCCTGTAACAGCTTATATTTGTGATAGGGGTGGTAGGGAACTGCCCAATGCAGGAGGCCATGGTATTGTTTGTTCTTTGGGATGTTGGCGGCTCTGGCAATGTCTTGAGTTGAGCAAAACCAAATTATATTTTTTAAGTATTTGGAGACTGGCTTCCCTTATGATGATGCCGAACTCTTAACCCTGCTGCTTCCACCTTTCAAGTCCCTGGAATACTGGTTTATGTGGTACTGAGTATCTAATCCAGTGCATGCCTGGCGAACACTCTACTAACTCAGCTACATCCCCAGGCGTATATTCAATTTTAAATGCACAAACTCACCCCACTGGGATAACTAACATCCTAGCCAAGATGAGGAAGGTTCCTGCCAGCCTGGCAGGAAATGGGCTTCTTGACATAACCTTGGCTTATACAGGGGCTCCAGCCCCTCCACCTCCACCAAAGATGTGGCTAGCTGCCGGGCCATCTGCTACATTGAACTGTGTATGACTGGAGGGGTGGTGGGCAGAGGCCTGCTGGCACCCACCTCTGTGGACCTGGACAGGCACATTTGGTGGGCACCTAGTGTCATATGGCACTCAGCCCAAGGCTGATCCAAGGGGCATCACAGCAGACTGCCTGGCAGGTGGCCCCAGTGGACTGTGCTTATGGCCAGGCATGCTGCATGAAGATCAGCCAGAAGGCTAGGATGGAGCACCATGGTGGCAGGAGGTCTTCTGCCTCCTATCACTAAGGACTCTAGCTTTTTTGTTTTGTTTTTCGAGACAGGGTTTCTCTGTGTAGCCCTGGCTGTCCTGGAACTCACTCTGTAGACCAGGCTGGCCTTAAACTTAGAAATCTGCCTGCCTCTGCCTCCCAAGTGCTGGGATTAAAGCCGTGTGCCACCATCACCTGGCTGGACTCTAGACTGCTGTGGGGAGTGGGCTCTGCCTCCGATCAGAGCTTCTGTCTAGCCTGGGGACACAGCTGCAGAAGAGTTAGCCAGCAATGGAAGGTGGTCTGTCTCAGGAGATGGGGCTCAGCATTCTGGGGGAACACTTAAGATCTGGGGTGGGGGTCTTAGTCCCATCCCCACTTTTGATTGAGGAGGCCACCAGGGCTCAGCCCTGAGTCCTGCCTTTTTCATCTTCTAATGGGCCCATTTTCTCTTGCACTTTGAAGCTGTAATTTTCCTGTCAAAATGTTTTAAAAAAGCTTCATGCACTGAAACATTTTCAAAATTACAGGTACAGTACGCTTAGCACATGCATAGTTTACATTAGTGCACCTATGCTTGTGGCATTTCTAAGAGGGGTGGCCCTACAGGATGGTGGTGGCTCTGGGTGTATTACTTATTTGTGACAATGCATGTGACACCACTGGATGGCAGCGGGGAGCATCTGGGCTGGTGTTCATCTTTGTCACAGTGAGGGTGACAGGCTACGTGGCAGTGAGTGGATGTCTTTCATGCTGCCTTACCATGTCAGTGAAGGAGACTGGTTCTCTTCTGGGTGTGGGTTACCTTCCTGTCAGTCCTACCTTGGAGATTATACCTTCCTAGACTCCTGGAATGGGACATCTCCCTCCACCCCCAATGGTGCCAGCTACTTTGCATAGCAGTGCCCTTTCCATGCCCTTCAGGGTCCCATGGGGCCAGGGGCGCTCCAACGGCTCACTTTCCTGCTGAGATGAGCCGTCTGCTGTCCTTGGAAGGCAGAAGCGGATGGTGCAGACAGCTTGGGTCTTAGTAACATTTATCATTGCTGTATTAGCATCTCCCCTCCGCCCTGTTTTAGGACCTGCTATCATAAGCATGAATGTTTAGCTTTGATATGACCCTCACAGATGTGACTAATTTAGGGGTCATGGGTCCTCTGGGGGAGTGTTATGCCTGAGATCAGCCTTGTGGGTTAGTGTCTCTTGAGGCTTCTTGCTGCTTTTGACTTCCAGATCTTCCAGAACAGGTACAGCATGGAGTGAGGATAGGGAATTGTCACCTCAGTCTTGGTACTTCTGATCTAGTCCAAGGTAGCAAGCAGGGTATTACTTCTGCCTAGCAGTGTGAAGGCCACGAAGGCCCTTCCATAACTGTGAGTCACCTTAGTGGGTCCTGGAAGACCATGGCTGGAAACCATGGGAATAGCACATGAAGACAGGTGAGGCCCTGTTTGCCATGGGAGAAGTCTCCTAGATCCAGTAACCTTGTGTGTTTATGGAATGATGTTACGCCTTGTCATTGGGTGAGGCTGTGAACATCATCTGACCAGATCTCCATTAGGGGGACTTCTCCCCACAGGCTGAATGGGGGTACCCAGCCATCCAACTGCCTTACTTGGTCAACCCGTAGACAATACTTCCTCTCAGCCACTGCAGCCCTGTAGGGCTCCCTCCCATTGTAAAGGAGGCATCTCTGTAGACTGCCTCACCAGAGCTACCTTGTGGCTCCGAGGGTGGATCTCTAAGTACAAATCAGCCAGGGCATGCATATACACACCTTTCCCTGGTAGTTTCCCTGAACCTTCTCCAGGATCCAGAGCTTCCTGAATGGGCAGCATTTCCCAGGTTCCTTGATTCTTAATAACTCTACAGTAATGTCTCCAAGAGTTACCTAGAACTCAGAACCTTAGGTCAGCGACTATATCATGGGCTCCTTTGTCCTGTCCAGCTCTCTGTTGGGCTGTCAGGCCATTTCCTAGAGCCTAGATGTTGGTCCATCACTAGCTTCCTGGAATATATCTCCCTTCTTCCTATTTGACAGAGCCCAAGGCCTCATATGAGGGTGGAGCCATAGTTTCCCCCTCCCATGTCCCCCAGGACAGGTGAGATGTCCCTGTTACCATGCCATGATGAATCCTCTCTAAGTCAACCATCACATGCCTTCCTTCCCTGCTTCCTCTTATTTTGATTTTTATAAAAAGAAGTGATGAGAGCCTGGTATAGTGGCATGCACCTTTAATCCCAGCACTCAGGAGGCAGAAGCAATTGGATCTCTGATTTAAAGGCCAGCCTGGTCTATAAAGCGAGTCGCAAGATAGTCAGGTTTACACAGAGAAACCATTTCAAAAAAACCAAAAAAGAAGAAGAAAAAATGATGAAACTCAGGGAGGCTGGGTGGTAGCAGGTGCTCCAGTGAGATCCTCTGGTTGGTTCCACAGAGCTACTGCAATTTGATTATGAGCAGTAGTGTGCTGAGCCAGGGCTTCTCTGCTCAGGGTTATGGGTAGCCAAGGACACCAGAAGACAGGGGCAAGGGGGCCACACAGGTGAGTGAGCCATTCAATTACCATGACCTACATAGGGTGTGGGGAAGGAAAGTGCAGATCAGAGGGCCAAAGGAGATTCAGACCCTCTGCTCAGGCACAGGGTTGGTGGATGCTTCCTGTGGGGAATCTGAAGGTATAGTCTCACTGGGATGTGTATGAGGAGATGTACTCTGCCACAGGCCACTATCAAATGGGGCAAAGGGAAGGGACTGGAAGAGTGGTGCCCTGCTGCAGGAATTAAGCTGTCTCTGGTGGTTCCCAGGCTGACAATGTTGGCCTGAGCTTGTGGGTAGAGCCTTGCCTTAGGAGTCAGGAGCCCTGCTAGTCAACCTCACCTTCTCTGTCTCTCTTTCCCCACTGCTGTGGTCCTAGCTGGGTGGCTGTGGTGTCCTGGGTGTTGGCATCTGGTTGGCTGCCACACAGGGAAACTTTGCCACCCTATCGTCTTCATTCCCATCCTTGTCGGCTGCCAATCTACTCATCGTCACCGGTACCTTTGTCATGGCCATCGGCTTCGTGGGCTGCATTGGGGCCCTCAAGGAGAACAAGTGCCTACTGCTCACTGTGAGTTTGTTGGGCCCCTCTTTGTGGCTCTCTATCCCATCAGCTCTACCTTTGAGGCCTGTCTAGCACCAGGGCTCTGTGGGGTCTTCCAGGTCAGGTGGGGCTGGATGGATTGCTGGGTCTAGGGTACAGAGTAAGACCCCATCTCAAAGTAAACTTTAAAATGGGGAGGACACTGGAGATAGATCTAGAAGCTCTAGAAGAATGCTTGTATAATAATGCATGAGGATCTGGGTTTAAGTCTCAGCACCACACATACAAGAAAGCATACCAGAGCTTGGAGGGACACAGACCCACAAGTGGCCTTTACCAAACTGTTCTGATACTCATCCTTGTGGTGGCTCTACCCCAGCTCCTTGTCCTGGTCCTGCCCCTGGCCCCACCCTCCGTGGAGATCTCATAGCACCATTTGGCCTTGGGAATATATTTTATGGGAAGGAAGCTATTTCCTCCTCCACAGTTTATAAAGTTAATCACAGGTAATTAGGAAAGGAGTCCTGGAGGATCTTACTAACTGATGTGCCTGGCAGAGGCCTCAAGCTGCATGGCAGGTAGACTCAAGCTCCACGTCAAGAGGTTTTTGAATGGTTCCTTTCCTCTTCCTAGGACAGGAGTTTGCTCGGGGCTCAATCCCTTGCAGAGACAAACTGGTCCCTTCTCTTAGCACCTTTAGGGGGTATTGCAGAATGTTTATAGACCTTTGATAGGTGATATTTGGGATCTCTTTTAAATTCCCAAATTGTGGCTGGCAATGGAGCTCAGCTGTAGAGTACTTGTCTAACACATATCCCAGTATGGGGTGGGCGAGTGTCCCAACTAGAGATGTCAGGCCAGGAGCCTAGGGAACAGGGACACACACACACATGGGGATGTTTAAATCAGGCACAGGGGTAATAGAATCCAGGCCAGCAGGCCACTTAAGCTTGGGGATGGTCTGGGCTGGCTCTTGAGTTCCATGGTGTGGTAGGAGTTCTGGGGCTCTCTAGCAGCAGGGCTGTGAGAAAGGAATGTGTTCTCTACAGTTCTTTGTGCTGCTGCTGCTAGTGTTCCTGCTGGAAGCCACCATTGCTGTGCTCTTCTTTGCCTACAGTGACAAGGTATGTTGCTGCAAATGGAAAGTGCATGGGGTACTGGGAGACTCAGTGCAGAAAGTACCAGAGCCCCAGGGAGCTGTGTTGTGGCTCTGGTTGCATGGGTGGGACAACAGCACTCTTAACTCCTCGGATACGTGGCCAGGGCCCTCTACTGAATACAGGTTGCTAAGTGTGCACTGTCCCAACAACCCCAACCCACACTGCTGCTTACTGTGTGTCATGTGTCCTTTCCCATACCTATCTGCCTGGTCACACAGTTGGGTTTACTGACATATTTTAGGATCCTGAGTTATAGCTAGTGCTGTTTCCAGCTCCTGTGTCCCCAACTTCCCCATAGGACCTCCTTTCTGTAAAGTACCCCAGGACTACAGGAGGCTCCCTGTCCAGGCTGGAGCTGCCCTTCAGTGCCCTAGTTCCTTTACTGGAGATCTAGGAATGGCACTCATGTCCTCAGCTGGAGTGCAGACACATCTGCTTAGACTGCCAAGTAGACCGAAGTCCTTCCCTAGCCAACAGGGGGAAGCCTACAGAGATGAGACTGGCAAAGGCTTGCATCAGAGTCTTTGAAGCTTCTGGGAGGTCATGAGCCTGGGCCTGGGCCTGGGCCGTGTCCTAAGTATGGTAGGGTGGTGGGTAATCCCAGGAAACAAGCAAGAGGGTATTGATGAGTGATACGGTTCTGTCTTGGACTGATGTGGAGGGTATTAACTGGTGGTCTGTTAACAGATTGACAGTTATGCCCAACAAGACCTGAAGAAGGGCCTGCATCTGTATGGTACACAGGGCAATGTGGGCCTCACCAACGCCTGGAGCATCATCCAGACTGATGTGAGGCTTGGGCAGCCTTCTTGGTATGGTGGGACAGGCTGGCAGGGTGGGTGCTGTGGCTACCTCTCCACCCAGTCCTTTGCTTTCTTCCTGCTTCTAGTTCCGATGCTGTGGCGTTTCCAATTACACTGATTGGTTTGAAGTATACAATGCCACTCGTGTGCCTGACTCCTGCTGTCTGGAGTTCAGTGACAGCTGTGGATTACATGAACCTGGTACTTGGTGGAAGTCGGTAAGAGCTTTTCCCTCCTGTGGTGGGTGGTTGCAGGGGTGGGGTCCCTCCAACTGATCCTGGCTCTCTTGCAGCCCTGTTATGAGACAGTGAAAGCCTGGCTCCAGGAGAACCTGCTAGCTGTGGGCATCTTTGGACTATGTACGGCACTGGTGCAGGTGAGCTGAGCAGGACAGTGTCTGGGACTCCTGACCACAATGGCAGAGGACTTGCTTAGGAGCCTGTGACCTGGGTAGGCAGGTAGCAATGCAGATTGGCAGTGTCTCAGACAGAGCAAGTTCACTAGGGGAGTTAACTTTTGGTATCTTGAGGACCAAGTGTTGCCCTGTGCAGTACTCCTTGTGCAAAGCCTGTTGTCACCTAGTAGGTCAGCACAGCCAGGCAGCCATATTGGTTGGTAGTGACAGGACTTCGAAGTACAGAGGGTGGCACTTGATACCCTCTTAGGTTCATAGCCATCTATAGAATTGCTGAGGATTGGCAGTGTGGTGCTCCAGGCTAAGTGGAACAGACCTACAATCCATCAGGCAAACAGATACTCAGTTGGCTACAGCTAGGGCAAGTAGGTACAGTAGGATAGGCAGCAGGGCTTAGACCAGGTGTGGAGAGGGGTGCGACCTAATGTACAGAAGGCAGCTTACTCTGGGGATGGCTTGCAGGAGTGGGATAATACCAGGGTGCCCCAGGAAGCCCATTCTGAGCATAGTTAACACTAAGCATAGTGCTTCTGCCTATGGGCAAAGGCCTGTGACCTCTTGTCTCCACAGATTCTGGGCCTCACCTTCGCTATGACCATGTACTGCCAGGTGGTAAAGGCGGACACCTATTGTGCATAGGTCTCACAGCCTCTGCTTCTCTGCCAAAGGACCTGCCCATGGAGAGATGTCCAAACCCACTTCCCATGCAGGACTTGGTGCTCTGCTGAATTGCAAGGGGAAGAGCTTGAGGCCCGAGCATCCAGGATCCATCCCTGCACCTGAGGGGACTTTGCGTGGGTGGCAGCAGAGACACCAGATTATAGGGTTGGTGCCAAATGGCACCCAGGGCTAAGGGCCCAGGGAACTTTGACACTTTTTATATCCATGTATACCTTCCAGTGTTAACACAGGATGGGGTCCCCAGCCTTGCATGGATGCCAGGCTGGGGGCAGGTCCAGTCTGCTCAAGGCCCACAATGATCTTGGTGCTCCAGGGAGGGCCAGGTCCCATGATCCACATTCCATGGCAGTGTCGTGGTTCCAGATGCATCTTAATAAAGTGTGAGCAGTTCCTGGGTCTAGCTGGACACACAAAGGTTGTACAGCCACAGCCTTCAACTGAGGAGTTTTTTCATTCTCCAAGGGTTAGCAGAGCTCAGGGGAGTACTGTTAACCTGTTTTAGGGGGAAGGGGTGGCCTCTGTTCACTCCTGTTTCTCCTGCACTACCTCAGTTACTCTTGTATTTCTGTCCTAGTACCTCTGCCTCTGGATTAGTCTGGACAGACTGCAAATTGCAACACTAGGAGACACAGAGCCTTTGCCACTGGCCAGAGGTAGAGTCATATAGAGCATTAAGCCATCGTCTAAACATCAAAGGCAGCATCTTCTTAACTAGGGATTCAGGTTCAGGTTAAGATGAGCTGTAGGTGAGGGCCTCTGCCTATAGGGATGGTACCCTGGGTGTTCAGGTTAAGATGAGCTGTAGGTGAGGGCCTCTGCCTATAGGGATGGTACCCTGGGCGTTCATGTTAAGATGAGCTGTAGGTGGGGGCCTCTACCTATACGGATGGTACCTTGAGCGTTCAGGTTAAGATGAGCTGTAGGTGAGGGCCTCTGCCTATACGGATGGTATTCTGGGTGTTCAGATTAAGATGAGCTCCCAGGACCCTCAGGAGCAGGGAGCCATCTGACTCACAGTCTCCACATCCTGCTGTTTGAGGAGCCTACTCTGTGGCACAGTTCTCACTAGGAGTCATCCTTGTGACTCACACACCTGAGTGTGATGCACTAGAGAACATTTGACCCAGGTATCTACAGGGCTGCTGCTACCCTTCCTATTCTCTGGCTCTGGGCTGAGTCCTTGTGTCCCACTGTCCTCTCTCTAGTTAGAAGCCACAGATAGGACCCTGTTACTTATAGATGGCCAAACTGAGAAGTTGTATTCAGAGTACAGTGCCCTTCTGAACTTCACTCAAATCTCAGGATGCTCTTTCTCCTCTCTACTCCCTACACTAAGCAGATGTCAAGTATGGCTCATGGTCACCAGCTCACCATAGCCACTGACTGCCTTGCCCTTCACTGACTGAATTTCTATCTCCCAGCCTGTTGGCTCTTGGACAGCACCTCAGCATACTTCAATTTTGCTAACTCAAACTCAGAACCTGAAGGTTACTGCTCAGTAGGGATGTCCCTGCATGCCTCTTGGGGTCAATCTCCAGCACCAATGAGGGAAAAAAAAATCAAGAGGCTGAGCTGGCTGCTCACTTTTCTGTGGCCCCAGAGAATGCACCCATGTTCCCATCTACTTCCATCATTTGACTCTCCACCAGGACCCTTGCCTGTGGCACTCTGACCTCTTCTGCTTCTCCCCATACCACCTCGATCACTCCATCTGTTCACAGACGGCTGTTCCCCAGCCCGCTTCACTAGTGCTCTACCAGTTCACAACTAGGAGAGCTCCATGTCACTCGTTTCTTATATTCAGAGAGTATCCCCACCCACTAAACCCTCAGAGTCAAGGCTAGGAGGACTCAGGTTCTTTCATGGCCCCACAGTGCCAGCCAATGTTCCAACTTCTCCCTTATAACACACAGCACATGAGCACACTGATGACCACTTCTTGTACAAGGTCAAGATGCCTCTCTGACCCTCACACTGGCCTTTTTGTCCTGACCTGGCTGTACCCCTTAACTGGGGTCTGTAGAGCTGTGTCTTTTCAAAGTTAGCAGGGTTGGCGTAGCCCCCAAGGCCTCAGCAGAGTCTATCCACCTCAGGGATCCCCAGACCCAGCATCCCAAGTTCTCAGCCTTGGCCACACTGACCTCAGTAAATGGCCAGAGACACTTCTATTCCAGTAGGTTAAGATCAATAGGTGGTTCAGCTGATGTCTAGGTAGAACTACTTACTCCAAAGCCACTCCAAGTGGGAGGGGTTCAGCCTTTTATGAGTCAGGTCTGGCCCTGTTGTTTTAGCATCCTCCCCGTTCCTAATATTGAGGACCTTGAGCTACAAATATCAGAAACTCACAGGGCAGAATCCTACTTAGGTTTCTGACCTCTATGGCTTGGGCTTGGCTAGTGGATTAGAAAGCTCCACCTAAGGGCCTGCAGAACCAGAAATCACTACTTTGAGATCGTATCCAGCAGGGGATGAGGAAACTTGGAATGAAGGAGTGAAGAAATAAGTAGGTCATCCATTCTTCACCTGTTGGTGCCTTAGAAGTCTTGGACATCTCCCCAACATTGGATTAGCCTGTTGCTTTTCATTAAGATAGATAGACCCCTTCTGAACTCATGATACCTGTCCCACTCAGCCCACAGGTCCTACCACTGCACCATGGCTGACCCTATCCTGTCATCTGGTGGACACAGTCTGGCTATGGCCAAGGGCGTTTCACAGAAGTAAGTCCAGCTTCTCTGGGCCAGTTTCCAATATAATCGCACAACCTGGTCACATCAAGCCCAGTGGAGATAGGTGTAGAACCTGCTTCAAGTATCAGGAACCTTGTATATACACCCGTGTTTATGGTAGGCAGGTGATCACAGCATGAAGGCAGGGCCCTCTGCACTACCTTTATCAAGCTTTAGGGTGATGCTAGGAAGGGGTGTCTAAAAGATTTTGTGATTGTTCACATCCCACACAGGCCTGGCAAAGCACTCAAGAGGCCTGAGCTTAGAGCTGGCTGTCTTAGGCAATGGGAACTGTGTTTTTACCTGGCCCACAGCAGGCAGCAGTACATAGTGCGTAGAAAGGATCCCAATTCTTATCCTGGACCAGGAAATACCCACGCATGTGGACCCATAGCAGCTGTCTCATGGTAAACAGAGAAGAGTCCTATATTTCACCAGTCACTCCATGGCTTAGAAAAGTCCAGTCACTTGGGGGTTGCTTTCAGCCTACAGCAGGTCATAGAAGTAATCCAGGCCTTGGCCCAGCTCCCAGATGGAGACCCCGACGCCCAGCTCCCTGGCTAGCTCCAGCCGCACCTGCAGAGACTGGGGGCAGACAGAGGTGTAGGCACCTGCCCTACCCACTTCCTCAGTACCCCCCAAAACACACTAAATTACCCTAGACATGGGGGGCAGTGTGTGGCCTGGAATCAAGCCCACAGGACAGACCTTGCAGATGGCAAGCACTGATACCATTGATGTCATCTGGCCAAAACTCACTCCCACCACGGCATTATAGCTGACAGCCAAAGCACATGGCACATACCTTCAGAGTTGGGTAGAAGACAACATGCCTCCCGCCGCGATTCCTGCAGGAGAAATGAGACTGTGAGCCCTGCCTTCTGGCTAGGTCAAGGGCTACACTCTCCTTCCATTAGGGTTAAGGTCCAGTCCTGGCCCCTCACTGTTCCCCATCCCCTGTTGCTCCCTCTTCAGTGTCCTCCCCACAAGGCTTCTTGCCTACAACTTGGTGGGCTATAAGTCACACTCACTTCTTGTACTCAAAGAAGTGTTCCGCAACTTGGCTGTCCCATATCACTCGGGGCCTGTGGTCCTTCAGCGTCTGTATGTACCTAGAGAGACCAGATTATGGGTGTGAAAGCTAGCCACATACCCCTTCCCACCCCTAAGCCCCAGCTTCTATGTGGCTATGGATATCACAGAAAGAGAGCAATACATTATTCCTAAAGGTCCACAGTGAGCCAGCAGCGCTTTGTGTTATGTTCAGCCAGTACACTTGGGTGGTCAAACCTCGAAGTCCCACTGTACACAAGTCCTGCACTAGGAAACAGCACCTTTTGTGAGTCTCCTTGGGGAAGCCAATGGACAGACCACCTGATGCTCTGCTCTGACCTTGCTCTACCTAGAGCCCAGATAATAAGCTAGGTATCCAGTATCTAAACTTCAGTTGCTCCACCAAGCTGTGGGCCAAGGATGAAAAGACAGGGCTCTTGCCAGGACAGTGGCAGAAACATTAGCTTTGGCAGGCTGAGTGTCCCAGGCTTTCCTTTTCCTCGTTAGACACTGCTGCCTCATTTTCAGAGCTGCAGTAGTGCTGCCCTTCCTGAAGAAAGGCTTGTTCTCAAGTGCTTGGGCCAAGACCGCAGTTTCCCACAATGCAAGGAGGGCCCACGGCACACAGCTAATCATGTGCTGTACATCTGAGACCAGAACAATGTCCCTCTCAGATAAAGGCCATAATGGCCACAAGTATGTTAATAGATGGTCTGAGAGATTGTCCTCTGTTTGCTGCTAGGAGTCTGCTGGCGAAGGTCTCCCTGATCCAGCAGCACAATCAAGGCCTGCTGTGGGAGGGTGGGTCCAGGTGGCCGAACCCTGAAGTGGGATGACCTTCATGGCTACTAGTCAGGGCTCTGAGAGAAGGCACAGTGGGCAGCAGAGGCTTCAGCATCCTGGTGGATGAGGCATGAGACCCTCCAGCAGAGGACCGGTCTTCTAGATATGAATTGCATTTGTCTTAGGCTCCTGACAAAAGGAGGGTGCAGTGCGGAGCCCCAGTAGCCCCCAAGGTATCTTGGAGACTTGAACAGCTGTCATCTTGTCCAGCAGTGCTCCAGAGAGTATCAGGCTCTGGAGAATGGAGGCCAGGTTCCTGGCCTCATGGAACATGGAGTGGGAGCTACTGTGCAGGTATTAGGGCCTGCAATATACCAAATAAGTCAGGGAAAGGAATGAGGCAGGGTGAGTAGGGAACAGATAGTTATAAATAGACAGTCTGGCTCACAGCCACCTCTCAGCCCAAACTGAACTCTCTTTGCAAGCTTGTGGTCACAGTTCCACCTTCCCACGCTTGGGAAAGCTCCGCTGTCCCTTCTCCCAAACAATACCCCAACTCTGAGTTGAGCTGGTTCCTCAGTGGCCACATGGGGATCACAGCAAATGATCAGGGGAAGGACGGGAAAGGTGTGGCAGTGGCACCCAGCCTTCACAGCTGATGCAAGACACCGAGGTACCTCTACACACAACATTATCTACCCCGAGTTTTGCAGTCTCCCCTACACAGAGCACTATGGTTCTGTGCACACTGATTTTTGGAGATGGTCTCATTATGTAGCCCAGGCTAGACTCAAGCTCATAGTCCACTGAGTCTTAAGATCACAGGCCTGTGTTACTACACATGGTTTTATGGGCACATTTGCTTATTAGCTTGTCCTCTATGCAGCACCGTGCCTTTTTGGTACTCATTGGTCCCATGTGAAACGTATCTAACCAGGTGACCATTCAGGACTACGCAGGAAACATTATTCCCTAAAGAGGATCATCAAATACTACTGGGCTACCTGATTCAAATGCCACTAAAGGTTCGAACAGTTTCTGGCTTTCCACTCAATGTCAACTGAGATACTCTTTGAAAGAACCTGAGATGTGCAGGGCATGAGACAGAGGCCACAGGGCTGGAGGCCTTTGGGCCTGTGTCCACAAACACTATTGTTCATGTTGGCTTTTGTGGCCACACCTCCAATACCTACTGCCTCTCAGTCAATATACTCTAAAGAACTGGGTCATCTTTTTCAGTGTGTGTGTGTGTGTGTGTGTGTGTGTGTGTGTGTATGTGCGCGCACGCATGCTCAACCTTATGGGAACAAGTGTGACCAGAATCGGAGGACTCTATGCTTCCCTTTAACATGAACCCTAGGAACTGCTCCTCTAAGCAGGCTCTGAGGACAAAGAATTGAGACTGGGGGAAGGTGTGGGGAAGAATCAAGTGGGGTTGTCTTGGGAACCAGGTATAACTGCAACAGCCATGGGCTTCCTGTGCATGCCTCTGCTCTAGGCACCCCCCCATGATACCTCGTTATAGAAGTCAGTCTGAAGATGTCTGTAGGAGAGGCAGAGATGCCTGAGTTGGGTGCAGGATGCTTCAACTCCCAAGCACCTGGCCTTGGAGCCCTCCAGGGCTTATGTGACTCCTGTGGAACATCATGTAGAGGGCAAGCTCCACCGGAGGGCCAGGTTGCCATGCACAACAGCAAGGGTCACCACACCTTTCTGAGATGAGGCGTGAGTAAGCAGATGACAGGAAACATCAGTGATGGGGTAAGGGGCCTTCTGAGAGGGGGAGATAGAGAAAAGGTAAACGAGCCCAGAGGATGGCACGGAGCACTGGTCATGGGCTTCACTTGAGCCACAGGAAGGTACACTAAGTCCTTAGGACAGAAGAGGTCCAGGACTAGAGACAGAATGTCTGTAGTCAGGAAGACCATCTAAGTGTAGGGGGTTTGGGCCAGCTCGGAGACACAACACCCACTGCAAGGAAGAATTAAGGACTAGGCATTTCCGGAGCTGGAGAGATGGCTCATTGGGTAAGAGCACTGACTACTCTTCCGAAGGTCCTGAGTTCAAATCCCAGCAACCACATGGTGGCTCACAACCATCTGTAATGAGATCTGACGCCCCAGACGCCCTCTTCTGGTGTGTCTGAAGACAGCTACAGTGTACTTATTTATAATAATAAATAAATCTTTAAAAAAAGACTAGGCATTTCCCTAAGCTAAGGAAAGCCTTAACCACATAGTGAATGATTCCATTTTCACGTAATACAGCAGGCACAAGGGACATGACTCAGGCTAGAGGGAGTTGGGAAGTGTTACGTAACTGAATATACTCCTTACACACTCTGAAATGTGGGGTGAGTAATGTCCATGACACAAGGCCTCGGATGAAGAAGTCAGAAATGCTGACAGAGCCACGTGTGAACCCACCTAGACACTTTCCAGAGGAGCTTAGAGCACCAGTGACAGGGTGTCCTACCTGTTAGCAGTGATAAGAAGGCTCTCAGGCCTTGGCCCAGAGGCTGATGAGTCCACTGTGATTTATAGGTAGGGATAGAGGACAAAACTGCTGAGAGACTGGAACAGAACTCCCACTCTCAGGCCAAATCTGCAGTGGGACCCTCAGCCTCCACGATGGGGCCTAGAGTCAGAACAAGGTGACAACCCCACACAGCTGACAACATGGTCCTTTATCTCTGACATCCACTAAATCCAGAGTTCCACGAGGAACTGACTGCAGCCAGACACACTGCCAGATCAGACAGGCTAGAGAGACAGCTCAGCAGTTAAGAGCATTTACTGTTCCTACAGAGGACCCAAGACTGGCTCCTAGTACTCACAAAGTAGCTCACAACTGTCCATAATTCTAGTTCTAGGAGCTTTGGATCTCTTTTCTTACCTCTGTGGGCACCAGGCATGCAGACAGAACACTTATACACATAAGGATAGATAAATAGGGGACTACAAAGATGGCTCAGCAGTCATGAGCAAGGACCTGGGTTAAATTCTCAGCATACACACACATGGCAACTCACAACTGTCTGTAACTCCAGTTCTAGGAGATCTAGTGCTCTCTTCTGGCCTCTGTGGGCACCAGATATGCATGTGGTACCTACACATACATGCAGGCAAAATACCCACACACATAAAATAATTAAAAAAATATATAAATGAGTACGTCTTTTAAGGCTAGGTTGGAGTCACCCCTTCAAGATAGAAGGTCTGGCATTTCCACTACCCTAACAAGCCCAAGATCCAATCCTGCAAGCCAGTCAAGAGGAAGCCCCATCATCTCCCTAGGGGAATTTCTCACAGGACCAACTTCAGAAAGGCTTTGAGGGAGGCCAGGGTCACAGGCTGACCATGCAGAGCTGGCAGGTGATAGAAAGCCTTTTTCTTGGATCTGTTCAAGAGGTCTCCTAAAAACCAGGGCAGTCAAACAGAAGAATGAAACATATTTGCAGAAAAATGGATACAACCAGATAATATTAGTGAATTAAGTCAATCTCAGAGAAGTATATTTTTTCTCTTATTTGTGATTCCTAAATGTATATATATATATATATGTATATATATATATACATATATATATATACACAGGAGACACGAGAGACTAAAAGCAGGCAGAAGGGGTGAGGAAAAGAAGGGTGAGAATAAGAAGGGGAAAAGATTGATATAGATATATACATTAAAAAAAATTTTTGGGCGGTGGTGGCGCATGCCTTTAATCCCAGCACTTGGGAGGCAGAGACAGGCGGATTTCTGAGTTC
>NW_022196904.1:130638485-130677563 GCF_008632895.1 Mastomys coucha
GTAATGAGATCTGACGCCCTCTTCTGGTGGGTCTGAAGACAGCTACAGTGAATTACGCCAGAGCGAGCAGGGCCAGAACGAGTGGGGCTGGCAGAGGTCCTAAGTTCAATTCCCAGCAGCCACACATGTGATGGCTCACGGCCATCTGTACAGCTACAGTGTACTCATACACATAAATAAATAAATAAATCTTTAAAAAAATTTTTTTTTAAATTTACTTGAAAAACATAGGGCCTGGAAGCTAGCAGTAGTGGCATATGTCTTTAATCCCAGCACTCATGAGGTAGAGGCAGGTAAACCTTTGAGTTCAACACCAGCCTGATCTACAGTGAGTTCCTGGACAGCCAGGGCTACACAGAGAAACCATGTTTCAAAAAAAACCAAACAAACACAAAGCAAAACAAAGCAAAAACCAGGGCAGGAACTGCAGCTCAGCAGATAAGAATGCAAAGTGTACTGCTCTTGCAAAGGACCCAGATTCGGCTCCCAACATCTACACCGGGTGAGTCATACCTACCTGCTGTAACTCCACTTCCAGGAGGATCTGGTATCTCTGACACCTGTGTTCATATACTGCCCCCCAATACATATAGTCAAAAATAAAAACAAATTAAAAATTAATTTAAGATGCCGGGCGGTGGTGACGCACGCCATTAATCCAGCACTTGGGAGACAGAGGCAGGTGGATTTCTGAGTTCAAGGCCAGCCTGGTCTACAGAATGAGTTCCCGGACAGCCGGGGATACACAGAGAAACCTTGTCTCAAAAAACCAAAAAAAAAAAAAAAAAATTACTTTAAGAAACCAAACAGGGCTGGCGAGATGGTTCTGTGGTAAAGGAGCTCTCCAGGAGCCTGGTGATGTGAGTTTGATCCCCAGAACCCAGACAGTGAATGACCAGAACCAACTTGTGCATGTTGGTCCCTGACCTCTACAACAGTGCCATGGCATGTGTGTGCTTTTCCACCCCAAAAATAAATTAATAAAAGTTAAACAAAACAAAAAGCAGGGCTGTATAAGCAGGTTTGATCAGAATGTTCTGGACATGCTGACATGCACAGAGCCAGCTGGGACTGAGTAAGGAGGGACTCAGAGGAAGTGGCCCAGGATCTCTCTTGGGCCATCTAGGGTGAGAGATGCATACACAGGATGGGTAGGAATGAGGACCATGGTGCTGGGCCTCATCTTCATCTGGCTTCTGTCTTTGCCACAGTTAGAAGCGTCTCACTATAGGACACAAAGTTACCAGATATACTGATAATGGAACTTGCCTTGGCATTACAGGGTAAAGAGGAACAGGGTAGAAATGCTCATTAGCACCAAGGCTGGCTCTCCATTTGACAGACTGCCTGGACCATGATTAGCTTCCAAATGTATCACAAGATAATTATGGCATCACCATGTTGGGAGCATCAACAACCATGCTGGAAGGATCCCACACACTTTCTGGCCAGCTGGCCTTGATTCTTCACATCACCAAGTAAACTGTGGCTCATCACTAGGATGATTCTATGGCCTGGCAGCAGGGTGGAGTGAGAGGACCCAGCCCAAGTGAGTTCAGCTTTCAATGGGGCAGAAGGGAGGAGGTAGCTATCCAGTAAGTGTATGAGAGCCCATGTATGTGCAGTTACTTAGGTATCACGCTTAGTCAGCTTAATTATGCTGAGTCAAGCCAGGGGCCCAGGACAGGAATCCTGAACCTGTTTCTGCTACTGTGAGGTGCCATAACTCTAAAGACAGGCAATGAGCAGGCCATCCCAGAGCTTCACTAGAAGCCGTGGCCATAACAATAAGGCCGTACCTATGGCTGCACTACTCTGCAGATCCTACCATAGGAAAGGTACAGATGGTCTGCCCGGCTGGTAGAGGCAAACAGACCACAGCCACTGGCTTGAGTGAGCCGGCCAACTGCCCCTATCACAGGGCCTTGGCTCCATATACAGCTGAGCAGATGGTTAAGTGGCTGAACCATGTCTGACTTGGAAAGGACTAGGACTCTGTTCTAGAGGCTAAGAAAGGGTGGCAGATCATCCTGAGACCATGCTTAGATTTTAATAAATATGGCAACTAAAAGCCTAGAGAGATGGCTGGGTGGTTAAGAGCACTGGCTGCTCTTCTAGAGGACAAGAGTTCAATTTACCAGCACCCACATTTTTAAGTTCACAACTCTCTGCAACTTCAGTTTCAGAAAATCTGGTACCCTCGCACATGCACACATGCGGGTAAAACATCAATGCATATAAAAATAAGTAAATCTTTAGAAGGGGGTGGGGACTGAATCCTAAGGAGCTTAAGAAGCTCACCTGCATCTCACACCAGGTCATTATCTGCCCCATGGGACCATCAACAGAGGTACCTGTGCTGACCAATATGAAGGGGTTGTATCATACTAAGCTATGTTCTTGAGGAGAAAAGTTAGACCCTAGTCAGTAAGTCCTCTAACACCTTCCCCTACATGCTGTGCCTGGCCTGGGGGCACTGGGGATTTCAGTTGGACTTGCCAGCAGGGGGCAGGTCTGCTTGTCTCACAGCTACCTCTCTTAATTGGATTCAACCCCACTGGAGGGGTTGGACTACAACATGGAAGAGACTGTGACCCATGCCCTGTGCCCTCGACCTGGAAGAACTTATGCTTTTGGGGGGAAAATGTCATTGAAACCTTTCTATGAGAGGCCCAGTCTATGAGAGGCCCTTTGATCCCATATACAGGTCTAAGGGAACTTGGTGAGTGAGCAGCAGGCAGGGTTTAGCCCTAGAAGGAAGAATGATGTTGGCAATGTCAAATGGTTGCGGTCATTGGTTGGGTACAAGGTGAGGTTTGGCATCCTCAGAAGCAAAGCTGAGATGCACAGTGGGGTACTACCTTCAGAGTGTGGGGATTAACACTGAGTAAAGCCAGCAGGTGCAGATGATAGACTTGCCTGGCCTGCTCTGCTGCTACCTGTGTCTACCTATGGCCAAAGCTAGTCAAAGGTGGCCCTGGCTATGATAAAGCACTGCAGCTACAACTGGTGCTTCCTTGTGAGACCCATCATTGAAAAGGGAGTGTGCGGGCCTGTGGACTGAGCACACTCACTGGTATCCAGGTATGAAGACACCTGCACACATATACCTGGCTACTCCTACCCAGTGCCAGTTTGGGGCTCAGACTGTATATAAGAGGCTCTTCTTTGGAGCCTCCTAGCTCTGTTCAGGGCTCTAAATCCAGACCCAGGCCTGCCCTCCTCTTCCCAATGCTTAGATCTCCTGGGAGGAGATGACTGATGGCAGAGCCACCCCCAAGCCTGCCCTGTGAACAACAAAACCTTAGGTCAGACAATCAAGGCTTCATAGGTTTAAAGGTCTCTCATAGCTCAAGGTGGATCTCTACTGGCTTCTCAGCAGATGCACAGCCTCCTCTGGGAGTTTCTCATGTCTCTGGAATGGGGCTCCCATGGAGTACTGTCCCATTCTATGGAAACAAAAACTGGAGCCGGGCAGTGGTGGCGCATGCCTTTAATCCCAGCACTTCGGAGGCAGAGTCAGAAAGATTTCTGAGTTCAAGGCCAGCCTGGTCTACAGAGTGAGTTCCAGGACAGCCAGAGCTACACAGAGAAACCCTATCTTGAAAAACCAAAAAAAAAAAAAAAAGAAAGCCAAAAACTTCTGACAAGCCTGAGCTATCAGACCTGTTCTGGCAGAGGGGCTCATGTCCAAGGTCTATACTTGGTCGGTGAAAGCCAGGGTGCCCAAAATAATAACTTGGGGACCTTGAGGGGAAGGGAATCCTTCACCCACATCACTGGATGTCAGATGATACTTAGAATTTTGGGAGAACAAACTAAATAGAAGGCATAAGACCTGGAAGCTGGAGCTAGCTCACTGAGATAAGAGGATTATCATGAGACTGAGGCCACCCTGGGCTACAGAGTAAGTTCCAGGGCGATAAGTTCTAGGCCAACCTGGGCTACAGAGTATGACTGTCTCTAAAACAGAAGAAAACAAAAGTAATAAAAATGAGATAAGGAAGAAAACAGGTAGTTTCTGTAATTTTGGCAGCAGGGACAAAGAAGAACCACAGTACTGGATTTATCCTGTCTTGCCACCTGCTTTGGACACATCCCATGGGAGGAGACAAACAGGATGAAGGAATGAGAGCTCTTCACTTTAGAAAGACATAGCCTGAGAGGGGACCCTATGAACAATGTCACCCGGTAGCATACATAGTGTTTAGGGTGGGCTGGGAGCAGCAATTTGCTTTACTCAAAGCATAGGTCCAACTGCAGTCCACAGCGCTATCAGTAAGAAACAGAAATTTTGTGCCAACAGCAGAAAGTGCAGGCACAGAGCGAGGAAAGGCTCTGAGCTGAAAGCATAAGTGCTTCCAGAAATCAGGATGATTAACCCCAGGTTCAGGCACTGGAGGAGAAGATCCTATAGGACACCCCCAAATAGGAGGCCTATCTTACCTTGTGCTCTTAGAAAGCTGAATTCTAAGTCAAGAGTGGACACCACACAGCTGAGGCCTGCCCATGGGGATGTAAAGGGAAAAGGTCTAATGGGTGAAGTAAGGAGTAAGCATAGGAAGCTTGACTGCAGAGAGGTTGGCTATCACTGGAACCGAGGTGGGTCTGGAAGAGCACTCTGTGCCCACTCAGGGACACTTCAGCAGTCCTGAGCCAGAGAGCTGCCAAGAAAAGGCTCCAGCAGTCACCAAGCATCAAACTGCCAGCAGGAAGGAGTGCCTGTGGGACATTTTTGTTGTGTCCTCCTAGGTCTCTCTCCTTGTGGGTCAGCCCCACAGGCCAGGACCAAGGTGAGGAACACATGTTCCTAGATATGTACCCTTGAGGCAGGGCTAATGCTGGCTGGCTCTACAGCCATGAGAATCCGCATGGAAGTCTGCCTGGTTATTTATTCCAGTCCTGGGAAACTAAGTGTCCCTGCTGAGTGGGCATCTATACTGCAGCCCTGACAAGGTGAAGTTGGGCAGGCAGCATCTTTCCGCATGGACAGGCTGGCAAAATCGATGAGCTTGCCAGGCCTCGCCCCAAGGAAGCGACTTTCTCCATCTAATTGTTTCCCTTGGGTGGACCCATGTCCAGGATGGAGCATGCATACCCTCATAGTGCCCCACAGGAGCCATTAGTGAGATGAGGACTGAGAGGTACAGCTTTCCTCCCCTAGCTGGGCAAATCCTGAAAGGTCAGGAGACTAAGAACAGCCTGTGTGGACATGTGTGCTCCCAAGTGGAGCAGAAGTAGCCTTCACCTGTGTGGCACCCCCATGTCTAGCTCCTGCTGCACACATCTTCAGGCACAGGACAGCTGTGATAGGCTGACAGGATCCTCAGCAGTCTCCCGGAACACAGCAGGTGGCCATCCCCCAAAGCCTTAATAGCTTCCTACCCTGTCTGCCCCATGTTGGGTCCTGCTCAGTCAGTAAACCTGCCTTCTTCCCTTGGCTGTTGTTAGACCAAGGCTCAAGAGAAAGCAAGCCAGCAGCACTGTGGGCTAGAACAGCTATTAACTCAAGCCTGTGATGAACCCCAGACGTTGGAACAAACTGTGTGGAGACCAAAGAGTGCAGATGTGTAGGCAAGACAGAATTCACATCCACAGCTTTGGAGCATGGCCCACCCTAATGCCCCACCATGGAAGGACCAATGGAAGAATTAAATGAGAGCTGAGAGGTGATCTCAGCTCTGATGAGTATACCTTCACAGACTACAAACAACCAGGGTCACAGAGAAAAGTCCCAACCTTTCCACTCACTCAAAGCTCAGCTAAGGGCTGAATAAGTCAGTTCTGGCTTTGTCTTGGGGCCAAGGTGGAGAGAACCTTGACGCATAGATTGAACAGAACGTCAGCACTTAGTACAAGGTGGGCAGCCTGGCCGCTGCTCACTTGCCCTGGGTGATGCATGCATGGTTCCTTCCGTAGAATGCACCTGCCTAGGGGTCAGAAAAAAAGAGCTGCACTCAGTGGGCAATAACACCCAAATCTTTTCTTTCTGGATACCATCCTTGGCTGGCCTGGAACTTGATACACAGGCTGTCTTGAAACTCACAGAAATCTACCTGTCTCAGCCTTCCAAGTACTATAATTAAAGGTATCTACCATCACGCCTAGTTAGACTTCTGAGCAACCAACAAAGAACAAAGACCCCAGATTTGTAAGAATGTTAAAATATCTAGCACTTAATAGTGGACTTCACTACATCTAATACCCTCAGAGGGGGCTCAGCGGCCTCCACTCCCTCACCGAGGGAGAAGTCACCTGTGGAGGCCAGCCAGAACTGACCCAGATGTCAGAACTTGCACAGGCAGACTTTGAACAGCACCACAATTGAATCCACAGAAATCCATGAACTAGAAAACTTGCAGATGTGAGACGAACAGAACCTGGGTGGGGTTAATGGCCGAGAGGGGATGGGAAAGAAACCAGCCTCCTTGGAGACAGCAACAGACAACAACTAAATCAGAAGAAAATCACATCTCAGGAGCCCAGGGCGCCTCATCAGGCCAGCACACACCACACAGTTGAGGGCGCAGAGGATGAGAGCCAAGGAAACTAGCAAAAGCCTCCCAAACATGGTAAAAAGTGAATGCACAGTCCATGGAAAACTCCATGAACATTGAGCATAGGTGACATGGATTGAAGTCATCAAACTGCTGAAACCCAACAGCTAGCACTGAAGCTTGGTGACAGTCGGATTTGTACACAGGAAATGCACAGGTAAGAAGTAGAAGCAATACTTTAAAACACAAAGATCCTTGGGCTCACACTATTAAAACCAGAGCCAAGACACTAAAGGAGACCCTCAGTGGAGGAAACGATGGGGCCAGAAAGGAAAAGCCAGTCCTGGCCAAGTCCACATGACACAGGTGCTGTCCAGAGGAACTATGTAAGCCATGTCAAACCCCACCAGCCATGTCCAACTCTCTCCCATAGCAGGACAACTCACCATGGATGCAGATCTTGGCTAAGGGCCCAACACTATGGGTGAGGTGCTAACCCTCAAGGGCCTGGGGTACGTCCAACAGAGGACTGGAGCTTTCTACCCAACCCGTATCTCAAACTCCACAATCTGCAAAGCCCAAAGGAGCTACCCCACCCAACCTTCCCATATTTTCCCTCTTTCCCAGGGACTGAAACCCACATCTCTGACTGGCCACACCTGGAATGTGACCAGGAGGGTCCTGGGCTCACCTGGCTCCAATGACAGGCTCACGGGCATCCTTGGAGGCTGCATAATCCATGCCATAGAAATTCAATCCCAGGAGGATCTTGCTTCGCCACTGTGACTTGGGGTCTAGAACCTGGACACAGGCTCGAATCCATGACAACGGAGCATTAGGGCCAGGCCTGCAAGTTCAATGGGAAATGGAGCCACTCTGAGAAGGCAGGAAGTCTTGTGTCTGACTTTAGTTTGGCCCTCTAGGTCATCTACTTAGGCCCATTTCCTTCAGTGTCATGGCAAATACCTCTCAAGAATTGGGAAGCCAGGTGTAATGGCACACATCTTTAAATTCAGCAGCTGGAGGCAGAAGCAGGAGAACTCTGTGAGCTCAAGGCCAGCCTGGTCTACATAGTGAGCTCCAGGACAGCCAAGACTACATAGAGAAATCCTGTCTCCAAAACAAACAAACAAACAAACAAACAACAAAGGGGGGTGTTGAGATGGGAGTTGGGGGCTGGAGAGATGGTCCAGCAGTTTAGAGCACTAGCTGCTCTTACAGAGGACTTGTGTTCAATTCCTAGCACCCACATGACCACTCACAACTGTCCCTGATCCATGGGATCTGACACCCTCACACGGACATACATATAGCCAAACACCAATGTACATAAAATAAAAATAAATAAATAAATAAATAAATAAAGAGTTGGGAAAAAGTTAAACATTGTAGCACACATCTGCTGCAAGTATAAGCCCAGACTTGGCCTAAAGTGAGTTCCAGACCAGTCTGGGATATAGAGTGAGGAGGGTCTATACTCTGGGATAGAGAGATAGCAGAGAACCTGAGTTCAGTTCTCAGCACCTACACACAGAGGCTCACAAGTGGCTGTAACTCCAGCCTCAGAGGATCCAGTACCTCTGGTCACCTTGAGAGCCCACATACATGCTAATAGCCCCACACGAGACACATACATATATAATTAAAAATTACAAGAGAAGTCTTAGAAAAATGAAGCACTGAACACATCACAAAAAATTTTTAAAAGGGGCAGAACCAGAAACTTCATTTAAGTACTGTAGGCAAAGTGGCCTTAGCACCTTTGAAGGGACCCACAGGTGCCCTGCACGGGGCAAAGTACTTACTTGTAACCTCCCCAACCCTAGAGAAGTAGAACAGGTCTAAAATACTGAACAAGGACGGGTCAGCAGACATGCAGCTGGGACCAACGCCCAAGGAAAACAGAAGAGACAGGCAGACTATGCCTATGTCACTGATGACAGTTCTACCCATGCAGGGACTTCTCAAAGAGTCAGCTCTCCTGAGAACGGGGCAGGAACACCATTCGCTTCCATCTGGAAGCATCTGGGGCAAAGAAAGTGACTGCCCACCTGTGCTGAGCCACAGATCCCGTAGGCAGATGTCTGCTTGCAAGACCAAGGTGCAGGCCTGTATCTTCTGAAGACCCACTGCCCACACAGCGCCCTACCAGCCCAGCCCATACTCACTGCTGGGATGTGGAGTAGTCATATGTCATGAGGCTGAAGCCATCTAGTATGGGGGCCAGTTGCTCAAACTCCTTGTGTGTAAACATGCCCAGCTGGTCAGTCCTGTGACAAGGCAAGCAGACCTACTTTGAGTTACTATGTATGGATGACCGGTCTTCCTCAATAAGAGTCAGAACAAGCATGCTGTCTGGGTTCCTAGCCTGTACCCCTTCTCCTCCCTCTAAGACAGTGTGGTCCCTGGTCTACAGAGTGAGTTCCAGGACAGCAGAGCTACACAGAGAAACCCTGTCTCGAAAAAAAACAAAAAAACAAAAAACAAAACAAAACAAAAAAAACAAAAAAAAGACAGTGGTTCTCACCCTTCCTAATGCTGTGGCCCTTTAATACAGTTCCACATGTTATGGTGACCTCCAACAGTAAAGTTATTTAGGTTGTTACTTTATAATTGTAATTTTGCTACTGTTAGGAATTGTATGTAAATACCTGTGTTTTCTGAAGGTCTTAGGTGACCCCCATGAAAAGGTTGGTTGTTTGATACCCCCCATGGGGTCACAACCCAAAGCTGAGAATTGCTACTTTCCCTCAGGGATGGGGGTAGTGTGCTATTTGGCCAGGGTCATATGTACATACTCTGGGTGCTAGGATGAGGGGTAACAGAGGGCTAACAGAGATGTCCCTCTTCCCTTGCCCCTGGAAGGTTCTGAGAGAAAGAGGATTAAGAGCTGTACCTGGCACTCAGCCCTGTTCCAGAACCATCCCACAGTGGGAACATATAGAAGAGGACAGGCTCATAGAGGTTCCAGCTGCTCAGACATGGCTGAAGCATTTCCCCGGGTCCCCAGGGCCTTGGCCTCTGAAACACATTATCTTGGCCCCACAATATAACAGTTCTTCCTATTCCTGCTCCCAATGGAGCCCAAACATTCAGTCTAGAAATGCCACTCTGTGGTGTCCTTAGAGTGAGAAGGGTTCACTCATATATAGGCTCATTCATTTGAATAGTTAGTCAAATTGTTTGGGAAGAATTAGAAGGTGTAGTCTTGTTGAAGGAGGTTTGTCACTAGGAGTGGGGTTTGAAGTTTCAAAAGCCAATAACAGGTCCAGTCCCTGCTCCTCCCTCTGCCTATGGGTAAGAATAGAAAGATCTCAGCTACTATTCCAGCTCCATGACTGTCTTGCTTCTCACAATGATGATCATGGCCTAACCTAAAACTATAAGCAAGCCCCCAGTTAAAGGCTTTCTTTTATAAGAGTTACATTGGTCATGCTATCTTTTTTTTTTTTTTAAGATTTATTTATTTTATGTGTATGAGTATACTATAGCTGTCTTTAGACACACCAGAAGAGGGCACCAGATCCCATTATGGATGGTTGTGAGCCACCACGTGGTTGCTGGGAATTGAACTCAGGACCTCTAGAAGAGTAGTCAGTATTCTTTAACTGCTGAGCCATCTCTCCAGCCCCCAAGGTCATGCAATCTCTTTACAGCAATACAATAGTAACTAAGATATGCTCCCATGGCAGAGGCTTACCTGCTCCTAGGTGAGACCCTCATCTAAGAACCTGCCAATGTTTACAGGCTCCTTGTATGTCAGGCACTACTGTTTCTAGATCTGATTGCTCATGAAGAAAGGCATGAGCTGCAGCTGGACGCTGGCACAGGAGCAGCCTGTCTTAGTCCTACCTTGTGTAGAACTGCAGAAGTGCAAGAGGAAGGCTCAGAAAGGTTCAGAAAGGTGTGGCTGATGCCTTTGGGCAAGAAAAAGCTGCTGAGGCCTAGAAAGTTCCAGGCAGAGTAGCTACACCTGTGGCCTCACTCAAAGCTGGGGAAGAACACTTCTCCCTGAAGACTTACGTCAGTATCACTCAACACCCAGACACTCACGGTGAAGAAAAGCAGGCCTCTCCTAATGGCAGGATAAATCTGCATAGACATTTATACCTTGCACAGGGAGGGGGCATAGATCCTGTGTGAAGGCTCCCAGAAGAAGAGGTTTCTTCTACTAAAGCACACTGGTCAGGCTGTACGTACCCTCTGACAGACAGGACTAGTCAAAGTAGACAGTATCTGCCAATGCTAGGTAACAGCTCCCACTGTCCACTGCCTGGAGTCCTAAGACCTCGACTGGTACTCCCTACTAGTTGTGCTTCTTGGACCAGCTGACCTATCAGTTAGACCTTACCCAGAGGAGCGGGCAGGCCAGAAGGCATTCTGTGAGTCCAAGGTAGGTTACAAAGATCTGATCACCACACGATTTCGCCCAGGCACAGCTGGCCCCAGTACACAGTGTTGTTTGCTATCGTCTGACCTTCAGGTTCACTGTCTCTAGGAACAGACCCCTATGGTCACCTTTAGCATCATAGGGTCCCAGGCAGGCTGCCATAGCACTTGCCCTCAGTGTGTTACTGGAACACCAAGCAGGGCAGGCATGGATGGGGAGATAATGAGGGCTGAAGGCAGAGGCTTGAACACCTGAAGAACAGAGGTAGGTCAGAAGTTTTGACACCACAGGAGAGGGTGCAAGGTGAGAGAAAGCAAGAATATAGGGGCAGGTATGAGTGGGAATCTTGGGAAGACCATGGGACCCTTTGGGGACTACTTTCCTGAAGCATGCATTATTCCCAGAGGTTCCTATATGCAGCTTCTCACTGATGCAACCCAACCCCACAGGCTGGGCCATTAAGAACAGCCCACATGTCAGAATGGCCTTATTCTTTTTTTTTGTTTTTTGTTTTTTCTTTTGTTTTGTTTTTTTGTTTTTTGAGACAGGGTTTCTCTGTATAGCCCTGGCTGTCCTGGAACTCACTCTGTAGACCAGGCTGGCCTCGAACTCAGAAATCCACCTGCCTCTGCCTCCCAAGTGCTGGGATTAAAGGCGTGCGCCACCACCACCCGGCTAGAATGGCCTTATTCTTAAGTGGTCAGGATAAAACAAGATGAAGACAAACAGGAACACAGCCAACACTTTCTTTAAATGGAGCAACCTTCTAGGGTGGTAGCCATCAACAGGACAGACGGGACACCATTGGGTCTCTTACTACCCGCCCTACTCCCATCCTCCCGGCTATGTCCTTGGGGGTTTCTCTGGGAATATGTTATTTACCCTCTGTCTTTGAGGAAGGAAGACTATCCAGAAGCTGTTGCTAGAGCCATCCTTCCCCAGCCTGCCCTGCTTCTTCCCCAAATCCTGGGGGAGCCTGGCCACTGAGCTATTTCTCTTTGTTCCACAGCACCAGGACAAAATGAGTCCATGCTCAAGAGACATAAAAACAGCTTGCCAATAGGCCACACATGGCATGACTTCCAATAAACAGAAATTACTGCTCATGCTTAAAACCTCATGTTCTGAATTAATTTCTGAGGGAGGAAAACAATATAACAAAACACATCACTCAGGTCCTGGGTCTTGGACAGGCCCCATGCAGCTGGGGCCTTCCCATGGCAAAGAAGAAAAGTATCCAGCCCCAGCAGTAAGACACTTTTAAGTGCTCACTAAGGGCTAAAAAGGGGCAATCCTTATAGCTCAGGCTACCCTTTCTTTCCAATGATGAAAACCTCTTTTCCAGAGAGCAGAACTGTAATGACACTGGGATATGGCCCTCCATGTGACCCTTTATCCAGACACCCTGTAGCTAAGGAAAATGCCCAGATGGTGCCAGGGCACACTGTGAAGCTGTAGCCTGCAGAAAATACTCATGAACACTGTGAGAGCTATTTGCTCAGTGGCCTCACCCCACTGTCATCTCCAACCTCAGAGGTCAGTGAAGCTGTCAACTCTCAACCATGCCCCAGAGCCACCTGATCTCAGCAATGCAGCTTTCTTTCCAATTTTGGAGAATCCAACACACAAACTTTAGCTCCCTGTTCCTCAGCCCATAGGGTGTGTGCCTCCCTTCTCCAGTCCACAATTAATACCATCAATAGTTGATGGCCCCATAGTATTGGAGTTACAGCCAGACAGAAAGTACATAGACTTAAAGACAACACTTCCTGGAGCTGTCCACGGCTGAAGCTTTATGCTTTTGTCCCTGTGACTCTTGCCTCCTCTGACTCCTCTCTCCATGCCCCTGGATGATGAGCCAGGTCCCTCCCTACTTCTTCCAGGACAACAGAATGGGTTGTCAGCTTACCCTACAGTTAACAGTCCCTGTTGCCCATCTTGCCAGGCCTTGTTCCTGTGATCTCTGTCATCAACCTAAGAGGTCCCTAAGAGCTAAAGATAAAGAGGCTAAGGAAATGTAAAAGGCAGGTTAGAGATTGACCTGACTTTTAACTTGCTACACCCCTCACTGACATCCTGTATAGTATGTTACTGGCCTTTGAGAAACCCAAGAGGCTGGCTAGAAGCAAACCTGATATCTCCTATGCTCCTAAGATGGTATGTTGCTAGCCCCAGTAGGCCAGGGGATCTAATTAAACTACATTTTCAAGGCTGCCACTCTGCCCTGGCTTTTATATTGCGGAGTGTACCTAAGTAACCTTGGAAGAAGTGTTCAAGGTCAGTATGGCTGAATAGCTGCCCGGTTCTAGGGCAAGAAGGGTCTGCAGTGTTGTGGCAGCCATTTCAGTAGCAGCTCTGACTTAACCTGCCTTTGGTGACAAAGTACAAAAGTGAATTTTCATTTGATGAATAGAAGTCACCCCACTCCCCACCCTCACACACCAGAGCTGTCTTCCTAGAGTAGCCTCTATGAGGCAAATGACTTGACTGTGTTTTGCTGAAGATGCAGAGGTGGCTCTCTACCATGGGTTGGGGGAGGACAAACAAGGAGGACAGAAAGCACTCCTATGCCCTGGAGCAGTGCCATCAGAGCCCCACTACACTCAAGGCAGAAGGGACATGCCCAATGCCACAGGGCCTCAACCAGCTAAGGGCCCTGCTTCCCTTCAGACTCTTGATCCTTCTTCCAGCCACTGCAGATGCATCCCCACCCCCACTCTGGGTACCCTCCAGAATCCCTCTCTTCATGGCCATAAGGTCAACTATGTGCCTCAGTCATTACAGAGTGAGTGATGGAGTTGGCCTTGGCTTCTAAGACGCACTTCAGGCAAAGGACTGGGAACTTGGGTGGAGATGCTTGGACAGAGAGATCCTCTGCAAAATATGGCACCCCAGCCCTGACCAGAATCTGAGAGCAGCTTCCACAGACTCAGAAACTGCCACAGGTTTCTGAACTGTCCACTCCAAGTTTCTGCCTAGCTATGGCACCCCAGCCAACGTTATATACCAGGAGATCCAAAACTGAGCACCCGGCAGAGGCAGCTGACACCACAGCTCTGGAGGCCCTTCTGGAGGCTGTGACCCCTTTGCTGTCTCTTCTACCTAGGTCTGCAAGACCGTTTGTTCAGCTGAGGAAGAAAGTGTACAGAATGGAGCCTCACTATACACACAGGCCCCACACATTAAAATGTAACCTAGTCTACATAGTGAATTCCATGCCAGTCAGGGATACAGTGAGATGCTGTCAAAACAAAACAAAACAAAGCAACAACAACGATGGAAAAAGTGACTTGAGTTAATGTCGCACATGTAAGGTTCTTGAGCAGCTGAAACAGATACTAGCTGCCTGAGACCTACCCCTGTGTCACCTAGCACTTCTAAAGCTCACTGCTGAGCAGAGTGGCAGACAGCTCTCATGCTTTCTACTTTCCAGGTTCCTACCTAGAGGTACCACAGCCCACTGCACTCTGAAGCAGGACTCCTGGGCTAGGTCTGAAATCAATGTGGAGAGCCTGCTGTTGTACTCAACAGTCCCTACTAATGGGCTGAGAGCTGAGGGAGTTTATTGAGAAAGCTCAGACAGCAGGCAGACATCCATACCATACACAGGGGTCTTGGCACACTCAAGGTCGGGATAGGAAAACTACCTTGAGCTGGTGGGTCTTAAGCTTTGTTTTTCTATTTTATTTTATTTTATTTTATTTTATTTTATTTTATTTTGAGACAGGGTATCTCTGTGTAGCCCTGGCCGTCTAGGAACTCACTCTGTAGACCAGGCTGGCCTCAAACTCAGAAATCTGCCTGCCTCTGCCTCCCAAGTGCTGGGATTAAAGGCATGTGCTACCACTGCCCGGCAGGTCTTAAGTTTGAACTGCCTCAATAGTAGCACCTGAAGTGACAGGTGACACTAAGTGACTCAGAGTAGGTCTTTCGCAACTAGTGTCCCTGTCAGGTGCCCAAGCACCTTGCAGGTGCTACATTAACTAAGGGTTTGTTTGTTTGGTTGGTTGGTTGGTTTTGTTTTTTGTTTTTCCCTCTGGCTGGCCTGGAACTTATCATGTAGACCAGACCAGGATGGCTTCAAACTCACAGAGATCCACCTGCCTCTGCCCTATGAGTGTTGGAATTAAAGATATATACACCACACTTGGCTTTTTACCTTTATATTTGTTTTATTTTATATATGTGAGTACACTGTAGCTGTTTTCAGACACACCAGAAGAGGGCATCAGATCCCATTACAGATGGTTGTGAGCCAACATGTGGTTGCTGGGAATTGAACTCAGGACTTCTGGAAGAGTAGTCAGTGCTCTTCCCCACTGAGCCAACTCTCTAGCCCAAGTAAATCCTTTTATAAGCACTCATCAGCTTGCCAGTGACACCCCAAGCCCTGGAGGCATGTCTAACTATATCCAGCTGCTATCATTCCAGATAGCTAAAGGCTCATCGATGACCAGAGAAGAGGGTACTTCCTTCTAGTGTGTAGATCAGGGAGCTTAGCATCTATCTGAGGGTTTAAAGGGCAAACACATAGGGCTGCCCTTGGAAGCTTAAATACCAGCAAAATTCCTAGGACTACTACCCAGTAGTTCTACCTGCCCTCCATACCTGCTCCTGCCTGCTGTGCTCCAGGTCTATCCTCAGGTGACTCTGAGTCTCCTATTTCACAGTATTGTTATTTCTAAGTCAAACACTGGTCATTTTTAAGAGAGCCTCTAGGCAGGGTAGACATGGGAATCCAAATGCCTTGGCTGTGGTTGTAGTACCTAGGTCACTACATCTTGTCCAAAGGTTCTAAAAGAGCTGCCTCACATGGCTGGGAATGGTAAACAGCCAGAGTCTGGAAGAAAGGCCCAGGTCCCTTCAGTGACTCCAGCTGGCAGCAGCTTGTCCAGCTGTAGTACACTATGCTATAAGTATTGTTGGCCTGAGAACTGAACTAGGTGCCTCAGAGCCCCAGAGACATTAGACAATGAGTCTAAACTTGTGGATTCTCATGCTGCTGAATTCCTCAGTAGATGTCTATACTGAGGGACAAGACAGGTTAGAACTGTAAGTCAACTCCCTCTCCCCTCAACCCTTTTTATTTTTTTATTTTTCTGAGTGAAGAGCCCATGTTGACAAGAGAGGGACTGGACCCTTGGCTATTTACCACCCTTTAAGTGCACTTACCCAGGGGTGACAGCAGGTGGGATGACCAGAATGACCAGCAGCCTGGCCTGGTGCAGCGCCTCAGCCAAGTGAGTAAGCATGTGAATGAGGCCTCTGTAAGAAGCAAGAAGCAAGTTAGCCCAGAGCACTGTGGGGCTCCCTGGCACCCACTGCATCAAGAACTTAACAGATGGAGTCCCAGCCTTAGGCCCTGTTGCAAAACTACAAGTCCTTCACAGGGTTTTCTGTACCACTCTTCAGTGTCAATCCATGAGGGAGCTGAGGGAAAAGAGACTCTGTACCCCAGTTGAGCCTGCCTTTCATCAAACTTGGGGATCTCCCAGAAAAGTGGTATTTTCAGGGCACTGAAGGGCCAAAGACTGACCCAGAGAAATCCTAGTCACCTTCAGGCTATGAACTGCCACAAAACTCTTTGAGCAACATACCAGGTAGGGAAGGAAGACGGGGCAGAATACTTGGAGTAGATACTAAGAGGGCAGGAGCAAGAGATGGAGGTGAAGACAAGAAGGTGGAGGAAGCAGCTGTCTCCTCAAGGACAAATGTCAGCTTCTCTCCCCACATAGCCTGGGAGCCCTCTCCTTACCCCTCTGGTGGACTGCTCATTGTGACATGTTCTACGCCAGCTGCTTCCCTGAAGGTGGCCATCTTAAAGAAGTTGACCTAACGCACCTGCTATGAGGTCAGGTTTGTTATGCTGTGCTTACTCTAGGAGGCTCTACTACTGTTTGTAAAGAAAGTCTTCCCTCCCTCTGTACAGCTGGGCCTTCAGGAATGGCTCCATCTGCAGACAGGTTGACAAGTCTTACATTTGCACAGCCGAAGCTGAGTATCCTACTGGCCACACCGCAACTTGCGCCAGTAGTATATCCGTTGTATATTTCTGTACACAGTCTAGAGTCCTCTCCGTGGCCAACTCTGGACAGCAATGGCTTTATTCTCTCTGGTGGGACCCAAATTGAGCTATAACTTTTCAACCTGAGTATCAGTGATTCCAGTGTGACAACTCCAGTGATGAGGGCCTAAAGAGCAATAAGTCCCAGTTGTTTGTCCTTCTTTGGTCTGGTAACACTTTGCAGGTTGCAGGTGGCAATACATCTGTTATGCAGGTGAACCAGGAGAATGCTGCCCATGCGTTGAAAGGATGTGGAAAGCTAACTCCACCAATGGAAGACCCTCCTGCCTGGCTGTAGGGCAGCAGCAGGATGATCTTTCTCCAGGGCATATGAGACCTAAGGACTAAGAGGTGCCTAAGATCACTCCAGGGGATTTCAGAAGACAAGCACAAACCTACCTCATCCCTCTCAGGGGCCCACACCTCAGCCACTCTAGACATAGGGACTCTATATGAGTACCCCAGATAGGGGCTGGCAGTAGACTTAGCCCCTAAAAGACTTAGCCAAGTTGGGCAGTGGTGGCACACGCCTTTAATCCCAGCACTTGGGAGGCAGAGGCAGGCAGATTTCTGAGTTTGAGGCCAGCCTGGTCTACAGAGTCAGTTCCAGGACAGCCAGGGCTATACAGAGAAACCCTGTCTCAGGGGGGAAAAAAAAAAAGACTAAGCCAACAGATTCTGCACGCTGCAGATCTCTGAGCCTGTGCCAAGTGGCCAATGCATGTGACCAGAAGCCACTGAGCCCAGCCTTAAGACTGGTACACTGGGATGAGACAGCAATGCGGGCAGAGAATACAGGTACCTGGTTAGCAGTCTTTCTTCCACTGAGGGACCAGCATCTTCCAGGGACAAGGTTACACAGAGCTGACATACCCAAAAACCTACTGTCTCCAGTGGCCACTGCTTCCCCTGCCACTGCTGCCATCCACATTTTGGAGAGGTTACTACTATAAGACCTGTGGTGTTTGTTGAGATGAGCCCCGTAAATGGAATTTCTCCCGAATAGGGCTGGCTAAAGCTAGACTGCTGTCCATAGCACTATATACTTTAGGGGCCCAAACTTACTTCATGGGGATCAGAGGCTTGGCACCTTCCCTGAAAAAGAGCCTTTGATGGGGAGCCTAAGCAGACCAGGATACTAGGCAGGACCTGCTCTCATAGAACCCTAAAACTAGGTGTCCCTAAAGGCTGCCTGCATCGCCTTTCCTGCCATGACTAGCAGCTTCTGCCTAAGGACAGATAATTGTGACATAGAGATGAGTCATACGGTTCCTTGACACATCCGCTATGCTCTGGGAAAGCTGGAAAAAAGGCTGTCTCCTGAGACCAAGAGTCATGGGCCCTACTATCACCTTAAACTAAGGGCAAACACATATGTGTCACACATATGACTTAGCTCTTCAAATCCAAGGAAGATACTTACAATAACAAGAGGCAGGCAATGGCAACCAGAGCAGTACCCTCCTTAAATACTTCTACTGTGTCTTATGACAACCAGGCTCCTCCTGGGGCAGTGTCCAAAGGAATCATAAACTAGATCGATTTGGGGGTCTCAGGAACCTGGCCACTATGTATGCTTCAGCCCCACTCCTGCTCTGCAAAGAGCTCTGCACTGTCCCCTGAGCATAAAGGTTCAGGGAGGCTGCTCCCATCTCCACATCTCCTACTGCAGACTCTTGAGACTCCCACCCCTAGACCTCCCCATCTGATATTAATGATCCATTGGAAGCCTAGACACAATGCAGCTGTATCTCGCTGCCTACTTAATGTGCTGAAACACAAATAAATTATAGCAAATCTCTGATTAATAGTTCTGTAGTCTCCAGAATTAAAAGAAAGGATGGCTGGCAGCGGAGTCAGCTTTGATGGGGCCCTCTGCCCAGCAAGGACACAAAGCTGGGTCTGGAGATGTAACAAGGCTAAGAGTCTGGGGCACCTAACTCTCAGGCCAGAGCTGTGGTCTGTTCATAGGCACTGCAGGTAGAAGATTCCCCACTAACTCGGACACACTTCTCTCCCTGTGATGGCTTTGATTGTGGTCTTTCATCAAAGGCAAGGCCCAGGCACACCTGGCACTAGGTACACCCTCTGGGCTCTCAGAATGAAAATCCCTTCATCAAATGACCTCCTCATTCCCACCCCTTCAGCTTCATCTCACCAGAACCTCCTTTGCAGGCTATGAGAGATTCATGTGGAGATGCTGCCTCCAAGTGGACAGAGTTGAGACCTACAGTCTCTGCAAATATCAAAGTCTCTAAGAGTAACAAAGGGGAAGGAGGAACCTGAGACAGTAAAGGACAGGAGAATGGCTCAGCCAATTCTCAGCTGTGGCTTAAAAAGCACACACAGAACCAAAAGGAGGCAGAGCTGATTTCAGAGCCTCTACTGCCTAAACATCTGCTACGAACTGTGTAAACCTCTACTGAGCGTGTACCCAGAAAGCACCAGTCCTGTGCAGGGCAAATTGTTCTTGTGTCATCTTCTAAAGTGTACAACTCCCCATTTGGCAGAGCTAACCGAGGTAGCTGTTTCAGGAGCCAAATAACCTGAGCTAAGGATCAAGGAGGGACTATTCCTCAGTACAGTAGCCAGCTTCAGGCTGCGTTGGAGCTGCTGGCATTTTGTACAATTCCCTCCTTCCTGGCCTCAGTGGCAAAGGGAAGGATCCTGTGAGTTTAAGGTGTGCTGGCTGCTGGCTGGTACGGTGGCAGCAAGGAGACATAAAGGCCTTCTGCGGCCTCCTCCCAGTAGACTGCTCCTATGTACTCGGACATTCCTTCCCCAGTAAACACTGTGACCATCACACCCCAGGTGTTGGTCACACTCAAGCCTCTTTTTAATGTTCCAGGAAGTCTCCTCTGTGCTCAGCAAGGAAATCTACTTGGGTTCAAGTTGAACATCTATAGCACAGATCCGGCCACCCTTCTCTCATTCAGTGCTCCTGGGTGAGGATCCCCAACTTCCTTTAGCCATCCTAGAGGGTCCTCCAGACTAGCACAATGATGTGGTCAGGACAAGCTGCCTGCCCTGTGGCTATTCATGGCTTCTCTGGGTAGACCTCCACCTTTTATAGGGTCCCATCCCCAACCCAGAGCCCGGAGGCTGGGGAAGGAAGGCCTTTCCAGGCAGATTCTCTCTCCCTTGGTTCTTCCACTGGCTTCTCCAAACATAGGGGCCAGAAAGAGAACTAAGCAGCTGCCCACATCCCCACTCACACATGTTTCTGGCTCAGCAACTGGCTCCAGACCTCCACCACAAAACCGTCAAAATGCTGGTTCTGAAAGAAATGGACAGGTGAGGAGAAATGGGAATCTAGGAGGATTAGGTAAGACAGAAGAGATGCCACTGGCTTGGCCCACATGGCAAAGTAGCCCAGTCACTTATGAAGCAAGACCCAAGTCTGCACTACTCATTCACTAGTTCCTCTGAAGCAGGCAGCAGGGGGAGGGGTATACCATAGCAGCCAGAAGGGCAGAGGTGCTCACTTGCTCACACTTCCCTACCCCTGCAGTAGCCTAGGCATCCTGATGGCCAGCAGGGATGGTCTCACCTCTGGAAGTTATGGAGTTTTAGCCAAAGAAAGTTCTTTGGCCCCAGAGATAAAAACTTTCCCACCTCTGGAACTCCCAAAGCTACCAGCAAGAGGTGGTACAGCTTGAGTGGGGTTTATGCTATCCACCCTGGAAGACATGGGTTGCATAAGAAGATACCCAAGAAAAAAGTCAAGCAAGAGGAGCCAGGTCATACTACCTATAATCTCGGCACTTGAGAGGTAGAGGCTGGTATGTCAGAAGTTCAAGTCTAGCCTCAGCTACATAGTAAATTCAGAAGTCATTCTGGGCACTGTGAGATTGTGTCTCAAAAAATTTAAATAAGAAAAGCCACTGAGATAGTTTAGGAGGTAAGGGAGCTTTCTGCCAAGTCTGAAAACCTGAGTTTGATTCCTGGAACTCACATGGTAGGAAAGAATAACTCCAGCAAGCTGCCCTCTCCCCTCTACACATGTGTTGCGTCATTTCCTCTCTACACACATGCACACAAAAATAATGTTAAAGAAAAAGGAAGAGGAGCCAGGCAGTGGTGGGGCACACCTGTAGTCCCAGCACTCTGGGGGCAAAGGCAGGTGGATCTCTTATGAGTTTGAAGCCATCTTGGTCTACAGAGTGAGTTCTAGGACAGCCAAGGCTATACAGAGAAACCTGTCTTGAAAAACAAAAAAACAAACAAATGAAGGGTGCAGGTGGGGATCTTTGGGAGCTTCAGTCAGAGAGGGAAGCGAAGCAACACGAGGAAAGTTGGGAGCAGCCTGTGCAGCCTGTCTGGGGAAGAGGGGTCTGGTGGCCAGTGCTCCAAGCTTTGTCTGAGCCCTGAGGTCCTGAGGAGCACACAGGTCTCACCTTTGCCACCTGTACCACAGTCTTGCTGAGCTCTTCAATCTCATCCTCACTGTCTAAAACGTTTCGGAAATCATCGTAAGTCCAGTCTTCAAACAGAAGCCGAGGCACTGGTGGCAGGAGAGAACATACAGAAAGATCATGGGCAAGAAACACTGAACTGCCCTCTGATGCTCGTTGTCTGCAAACATGTTCCCTTGGCTCCCTGAAGCAGTGAAGCAGTGAAGCAGGGCGGCCACTAAGGCAATCATGGATCTATGCCCACATCCTATACCTATACAGCCTGATAGGAGGAAGGAAGGAATAAGGAGATACTAACTTGTCAAATACCCCTAGGGCCCAGCTTTTGGGAAACTGGCTGGGCTAGACCCCCTGTTCATCTGGATCTTTGTGCTACTACCTTGTCTATCTCAATGGCTCAATGTACCACAGGGCTGCAATGATAGGTCCTCTCCTGTCATTGCTTCTGAGCCTCCAGTATCTTCCCCTAAGCCTGAGCTCCTCCACAGGCTTCCTCTGTTGCCCTCAGGTTCCTGCTGTTTTTTGGGAAATTTTTCCTTCCCATACCAGCTATGAGCCGCCTCAGAGGCACAGGCAGGATAGGGGCAACATCACCCTTAGGCCCAGCCTAGGGTCTGGTACCAGGAAACTCAGTAATGCTTGCTAGACAGGAAGAAAGAAGGAAAAGGGAGCAGTATACAGGAAAACCACCAGCCAAGGAGGGAGGAGTTGGTGGCCAAGCTCAGCTGACCCCTCAGAGCATTCCGGGGAGAGATATACCCTCAAGTAGCAGAGCCTAGAGCGGAAGGAACATGCAAGGACCTAAGATACCTGTCTACAGGGAAGCTGTACTACCCACACTACACGGTAAGGCTGAGGCTGCTCTTCTGACCATGCAGGCCCGCTGGACTCACCTATGCGCACGCCTTTGGCATGCTTCTTGACAGCTCGCATCCACCCTGCCAGAGATGAAAGGGACAGTTGGTAGAGGGCACATGTCCAGTCCAAAGACCCAGACCATTCCTCACTCCTCTCCTGGCCCAGGGCGACCTTGCAGTCACTCCTATCCTCCTTCCACTCTATTCCACTCCCTCTTCCTGCCTTGGTCCCTTCTCCCATCAGCTTTCCCACATCTTCACAGCATCGGGAAAAACCACTCCTGGTCTCAGAACTCTAAACCCAGGCAACCCTGTTAATTCTGTCAGAGGCCAAATATAATTCAGCTGTGTAGATTATCTAGTCCTCTTCCAAAAGTGTGTGTCATCAGTGAAGTGTCCTGATCTAACCCATCTTCTTTGGACACCAAATGCAGAGCACTAGGGAAAAGAGAAAAGGGGGAGCCAACCATTTACTCAGCTGTGCTCAGCTGCACAAGTCACTCAGAGCCTGCCTTCCTTACACTCACATGCAGCCCTGATACTAAAGAATAGGAATATTGACCAGCTCCTGGCACTAGAGTCAGAAAAGAAAGGGAAAGGCACAAATTCCCAGTGCCCTTCAATCTGTCATCTCTGGAACAGTATCTCACCCCCTGTAGTTGACCAGCCTTGCAGACCTCAAAGTGGTGACTGCCCCAGGGATTGTCTTTACCTAGCAGGCCACTTTCTACACACCTGGCTTCACTCTGAGCCCAGCCGTGTGGTGTGAGACAGCAAACTACATGTCTGTAACATTCACACTCAGTTACACACCTAGTCACGTGTGAAATCTCTTAGTATTACACTCCTACAATTGTATCCAGAGTCACACAGAGACAGGCCTTGACCTTGTAATTCTACTGCTTCAGCCTCCTGAGTAGCAGACATTACAGGCCTATTAATAGAGTCACAATTGATATATTTATATACATTCACACTGACACTCATTACTCATAATACATAACTTAGCCAGGTGTGGTAGTTGATCCCAGCAGTTGGGAGGCAGAGACAGATGGATCTCTGTGAGTTCAAAGCCAGCCAGCCTAGAGTTTCAGGGTAGCCAGAACCACATAGTCTGACCCTGTCTCAAACAAAACCAAGAAAGTACATAACCAGAGTCACATACTTTCAGACAGACAGACAGACAGACACACACACACACGCACGCGCGCGCGCGCGCGCGCACACACACACAGACACATTCACACTATCATATTCAGCCCTCAGGGCAAGTACAGATAAAAAGGAAGTAGAAAAACCTTGGTCCACATCATGGAGGCCTGTGATTTCAAACATCTCACGACCTCGTCTCTTCAGCTGCAACCAGACTGGTGAGATCTGTGTGAATTTGCTCCCAAAGACCTTGGCAACATCATAGCCATGGCTGTTCCACTGGCAGAGGAAGGAGAGGGCAGACAGAGAACAAGTAAATACATACCTGCACTGCTGTGATGCTGTCACTTGATGCTTTAGACATGCTCAGGACAGCCATCAGTATCAGAGTACTGGACTTGAGCTGCTACCAGTCCCCTGCCTGGGCTTCCTTCTTCCACTCTGCAAAACTACTGGAACTACAGCCCACTGCCTGGGATTGGGGCTGATGTCCCTTCACCAGGGTTCTACAAGCCCCACCATGAACTAGATAGCACTAGAGCCCTCCTCTACATCAGGAAGCATTGATGGGGGTCATCTGAAGCCATAAGAAGCAATCCCTAAGAAAACCCTGGTACCCTTCCCTCTGACAGCTTCATTTAGCATCTCTCCTGCAGCTTCATAGCAGCAGCAGTAGTCATGAAGAATAGAACTCCAGCCATGGGGACAGCCCTGTTCAGCACCACAAAATTCTTGACTTACTGGAGTGATGTAGCCGAGGACCTCTCCAGCAAAGTTTCTCTCCCGAGCCCTTGCTGAGCAATAGCTACGATGTTCAAGAACCACATCCTCAGCTTTGATGTCTGTCACCACCAGACCCCGATCTTGGACAGGTTTATCTGAAAACTGAGTCTGAAACAAAAGGGAGAGGACAGGCTGTCTGACTGCTCTCCTCAGCATGGAATGTAGCACTGGAAGCAACAGTGACAGCAGCAAGTCTGTTCCATTCAGCCACGGGACTGTGTCTCTGGATTAACATGGCACTGCTGATCTACCCTTGTGGGTAGAGGATTAAGGCCACAGTAGGTGACTTATTTCAGAAGGGTTCTAGCACCCAGTAAGACAGTAGCATTTTCCAGAGGCTATTCAGCTCTTAATTTGGGCTGGAGATCTGGCAGAAGTGGCTCCTTCTACTACATATGAAGTTTGATATTTAGCACTCACACAACTGGATACTCATTAAGGTACCCCAGGTCCTACACTGAGGACGTGTCAAGCACATGCTATTCCATTGGCCATGCCCTAAGTCCCCCGACCAGGAAGCTAATATGTCTGCTTCTCCCTGACCTCTGCTTCTAGATGTCTTCTATCAGGTTCTCACATCGGCAGTTCTGTCCACTCTTTGGGGGCCCAGCTCAGCCTTCCCTACTAGCATTTGGTTCCCTGGTCCTTTCTGTAAGAGACACTGTCTTAGGGTTTCTATTACAGTGATGAAACATCAGGACCAAAAGCAACCTGGGGGAGGAAAGGCTTTATTTGGCTTACACTTCCAAATCACTGTTCATCACTGAAGGAAGTCAGGTCAGAAACTCAAACAGGGCAGGAACCTGGAGGCAGGAGCTGATGCAGAGGCCATGGAGGGGTGCTGCTTACTGGCTTGTTCATCATGGCTTGCTCAGCCTACTTTCTTTCTTCCTTTTTTAAAAATTAATTAATTAGCCGGGCGGTGATGACGCACGCCTTTGATCCCAGCACTTGGGAGGCAGAGGCAGGCAGATTTCTAAGTTCGAGGCCAGCCTGGTCTACAGAGTGAGTTCCAGGACAGCCAGGGCTACAGAGAAACCCTGTCTCGAAAAACCAAAAAAAAAAATTAATTAATTAATTAGGTATATGAATACATTGTAGCTATTTTCAGACACACCAGAAGAGGGCATCAGATCCCATTACAGATAGTTGTAAGCCACCGTGTGGATACTGGGAATTGAACTCAGGACCTCTAGAAGAGCAGTCAGTGCTCTTAACCTTCTCTAGCCTGCTTTCTTATAGAATCCAGAACTACCAATCCAGGGATGGCACCACTCACAATAATTAAGAAAATGCCCTACAGGCTTGCTTACAACCCATTTTATGGAGGCCTTTTGTTTGTATGTTTGTTTTGGTTTTTCAAGACAAGGTTTCTCTGTGTAGCCTTGACTATCCTGGAACTCACTCTGTAGACCAGGTTCACCTCAAACTCATTAAGATCCTTCTACCTCTTCCTTCCAAGTGCTGGCATTAAAAGTGTGTACCACCACCATCTAGGTGTGGAGACATTATCTTAATTGAGGTTTCCTCCTGTCAGATGACCTTTGCTTGTGCCAAATTGACATAAAACCATATAACACACACAGAGATGCTCATTGTATGGGTTCTCTACCCCAAGGTACAAAGCATCTATCAGTCCAGGCCTGGGTCATAGATATGGTCCTGTGTCAGCAGCCTGGCCAGTAGCATGGGGACTGTTGAGCCTAAGGAATAAGTTGGATGGGGGCCTAACCTTGGGTTTGCAATCCCTGGGATATCCCAAAAGAGCAGCACAAGGGCCATGATGGAAACACAAGTTGGGCTGTAAAGATGAGAGTTCAACAACCACGGGATAGGGAAGGCAGACAGAAGATGGAAATTGTCACAAGACAGAGTCTGAGCAGGGAAGGTAATGGCTGTAAACCCACAGTTTTAGCAAGACCCATCCCCAGAGCCACACAAGCTGCCTGTTAGGATACCATTAGCTTCTCAGAAAGTTGTGTAAGGGGTTGGTGAGATGGCTCAGTGTTAAGAGCACTGACTGCTCTTCCAGAGATCCTGAGTTCAATTCCCTGAGTTCAATGTGGTTATAAGCAACCACATGGTGGATTATAACCATCTGTAGTAGAATCTAATGCCCTCTTCTGGTGTGTATAAAGACAGCTATAGTGTACTCATATACATTAAATAAATAGATAGATAGATAAATAAATAAATTAATTAATTAATAAGAAAGAAAGAAAGCTATGTAAGGAGCCAAGACCCTCCTATGTTCTGATTCACAAAGATCCTAGCCAGAAAGGACAGGTTAGGCTTTAGCCACTGTGTTCACCTCAAGCTCCCTACCTTTTCCAGCAGCGTCTTTGAGGCAGCTTTTTTGGCATCTGACTTTGACAGTGTGGTGTGAACAGAGCCACAGACCAGAGCAAGCCAGAGGACATGAAGAAGTGGCCACATGGTGGCACGTCACAGCAGGAACCAACCTCTGGGTCTAGGGGGCTGCAGAAAGAAGTACATGAAGGCAGATGATTAGCACAGAGATGTGACATGAACCAGACTAGTATATTTATGCTAATGGGGCTTGAGTCCTTAGGGCCCTTAGGCCAGCCCTGGTTGCTGAAGTCAAATCTCTAGGCTTCTTTGCCCGTATCACCAGGTCCCCTCAGACAACCACAGGCTGTCCAAAGATATCCAACTGCAAACAGCCATCTATCTAGGAAAACTGGCTCCCACATTTCCCCCAAAACAAAAGAAACCTCGGCAACCATGGGGCTGAAGTATGAAATAATGAAGCCACAGAAGGTACTCGAACATACTATGGTCAACTACTTATGTAATCCCAGGGTAGAGAAGCCTTTTTCAAGTATATCAATAAGGAGAGAGAATAAGCCGGGCAGTGGTGGGGCACGCCTTTAATCGCGGCACTTGGGAGGCAGAGGCAGGTGGATTTCTGAGTTTGAGGCCAGCCTGGTCTACAGAGTGAGTTCCAGGACAGCCAGAGTTATACAGAGAAACCCTGTCTCGAAAATACCAAAAAAAAAAAAAAAAAAAAAAAAAAAAGACAAGTTAGTCAGAAAAACTTAACTTGGGACATATTTGACAAAATCCTATTCACAATTATCCATAATATTCAAAGAAATTTTTTTTTTTAGAACGGCATTTTGTTTTTCTTAAAGCAGCTCAGAAGTAGAGTGCTTGCCTAGCATATTTGAGGCTCTGGGTTCCATCCCCAGTCCTGTAAAGGAGAGGGTAAAAAAAAAAGCTTTCTTTCTCCCCCTTCCCCCAAGTTTTAGCAGCCTGGGTTGTTTTCCCTAGCAGAGGATGGGGCGGAAAGGTCTGGGCTGTAAACTTCCCGGCCTTCCCATCTCTTGCAGGGACAGGCGAGCTGGCTTCTGGGTCAGGGAAAGGCAGCAATAAGACTTGGCTGGTGTGAGAAGGCAGGCGGCTGTGTCCTCAGAGCTCATTTCTCCACTCTGGCTCCACTTGTAAGGGCAGGCCCCCTTCACCCTACTACAAATAAAAAAAGCCAGGTGTGGTGGCACATGTCTGTAACCCAGAACTTGGTGCAGTTAGAGGTAAGAGGATCAGGAGTTCCAAGCTAGGTATGGATAAGGAAGCCAGCCTGCAGAGTGAAACTCCTCGAAAAAATAAATAAGCAAACAAATAAACAAAGACATCCCAGAAAACAAGATCCCACTATAAAAACAAGGACAGGTTTCAAATACTGAGATACTGAGAGCCCCAGCAATGAAAGAAGCAAACACAGATGAGACGTAAGATGGTGTCTCCACTCGGTATGTGAAGGGTTAACTGGGAAAACTACTAACTCTTAGGCTAAGTGGGAATTCCAGCTGGGAAAGGGTTTTTTGAATGACAATGTGGCATTACATTACAGTGTCCACCATACACTTCCTTCCTATTACAAGTTCCACTTCAAGGATGTCCCACACACAGGAACCAAGCTTAGGGACTGGGCACTTCCAATACTGGAACCCAGACAAGCATGGACTGTCTACGACCAAGGCAAAAAACACCACACAACTGCATTTCCGCAGAACAGTCGGTTTTCATTTGTTTGAGACAGGATCCGGCTAGGAACATCTCAGCTGGCCTCCATCCAACTCAAGATCCTCCTGCTGCAGCCCCCTAAGCCTAAAAGTCTTGTTTTTATGTGCATATGCTCACACAGAAAACGTAAGGAGCAAAACCAGAAGCAGATAGGGAACTACTGGTCATTTCTTTATTCTCTGCATTGAATTTTCATTCATTAGTTGCATAACTCACTTTTAGATCTTAGGAAATTCTGGATAGACATGGCCCAGGTGGGCTGTCATTCCCTCAATAGGACTTCAAGATAAGGTGTGCAGAAGTGTATCCATCTAGTCTCATGTCCCTGGCAACACATAGTCTACTAGATCAAGTGAGGGGGCTACAAAAGCCCAGGAGCATTGTATGGAGCCTGACCCAACCCACTGCCCAACAGGTGAGCAATAAAGTTCTTCCCTGTTGTCAGGAGCACCTAGGGATGCCAGAACCTAGCCTGAAAGCCTCCAGAAGGCCCAGCCAGGCAGGGTATGAGCCATTAACAGTAGCTTAGAGACCCTGATACCCTCCTGCCTGTTCCCATGACCTCCTGGCTGATTACTTGTTGCCCTCCTGCTTCCTTCTGTTGCCACTTCCCTGACACTGTTCCTGGTGTGACCTGAGGAAAGCTGGGATTGTGGCAATAAGTCTCCAAGCTTTGACACTCCAAAACACCAACATACATGTATGAAGCTATGACTAACATGTGGTCTTTGAGTAAGACAAACCAGGAAGATTCCACTAGAAGATAGGCAGACTACAAGAAAGCCTAGACTTGAGGCTCTGAGGACTTAGGAAAACTGTAGAGTATATAAAATAATGCTCCAACAATGGCAGTGATTGTTCTAAAAGCTGGCTGACTAGAGGAGTAAGACCCATGACTCTCACCCTAGTCTGCCACTGCACCAACTTCTCTCCTACGACAAAATGAGAACTAAGAGAAGATAGCTTCCTGTATCTCACTTTACCCAAGCTCACCACTTTGTCCTCGTAACTGTGACGCTTAGATTCTGTGGCCCATTTGCCCAGGGAATGGGAAATCCTAACCACAGTATGAGGTTGAGACCAGTGGCCCAGAAAAACCCATAGCTTGCCTGGTCAGTGGGACTATGCTGTTAGCCTCAGCTCCTACATAAGCAAGGCTTCTGTCCCTTGGGTGAAAAACTGGGTCACAGAAGGAAAGAAGTAAGAAACTTGATGTAAGTAGTCCAGGACTGAGAGTATGTCCAGGTGCCCTGTGATCTTAAGTCTCTACTAATTTATCTGTTGCCTAGATTTGCAGCTGTTCATTGTTCACAGAGTCTAAGACCCCTCTGCCATACACCTCCTTATCCCCTGACCTGTGACTTTATACCTACAGGAAGAAAGGGTGAAAGAAGCCCAGCCTGGTGGCTCAGGCCTATAATCCCATGTGGGACTTGAAGTACAAGAATCTAAAGTTTAAGGTCTGTCTGTACTACAGAGTTCTAAGTCAGCCTGGGCTATTTATCAAGACCCTTTCTCAAAGTAAAAGAGGTGGGGGAAAGGGCTGGGAATATAGTTCAGTAATCCAGTACTTTTCAAGAATGCATGAGGCCCTGGGCACCACCCCAAATACCCACTCACCAAAGAGAGGTGGGATATGCTGAGGACATGGCTCAGCAACTAAGAGTACATACTGCTCTTGTAGAGGACCAGAGATAGGTTGCCAGCACACATGTTGAGTACTCATAACCACCTATAACCCCAGTTCCACGGGATCAGATGCTCCATTCTTATTTCTATAAATACCTGCACTTAGATGCTCATACAGAGACACAAGCATGCATGTGTGCTTTAAAAAATAAACCTTTTTTAAAAGGTGGGGTCCTAGCTAGGCATGGTGGCATAAGCCTTTAATCCCAGCACTTGGAAAGCAGAGGCAGGAACATTTCTATGAGTTCAAGGCCAACCTAGTTTAAAGCAAGCTCCAGGACAGCCAGGCCAATTACACAGAGAATCCCTGTCTCAAAAAAACAGAAACAACAAAAACAAAAAAAAACCAAAAACCAAAAACCAAAAAACCCCAAGGCAGGGGCCTCTCTGGACACATGAAGGAAGATAGGTCTGTTGGGTTGTGTCTAGAAGCAGAGAACCAAAATCAACACAATGCTACCACCATGTTCCTAGCTGCTTGTAAATGTGCGTCTCCCAGGTTGGGTGGTGGTGGTGTACACTCTTAATCCTAGCACTCGGCAGGCCAAAGCAGGAAGATCTCCATGAGTTTGAGGTCAGCTTGGTCTACAGATCAAGTTCCAAGAGGCTACACAGAGAAACCCTGTCTAAAAGAAGAGGTGGGGTGACCCAACTTTCTAGACTACAAGGGTATGCATGGGTGAGGCATGTGTTATGACATGAAGGGTGTCCAAGCTAATGCACCTTCCATGGCTCCCACTGCTCTAACCAGTAGGGCAAATTCTCCATCATGTTCTTCACATAGCAGACTCCTAGGGTCTCACAGCATTCTTACATCAAAATGTGTTTTGTCTCCAAGCATGAATGACTGTCCTTTGGACAGAACACCCTGTACACAGGGTACAATGTTATAAATTTGGCCTACTTGAGTCTTGGCTCCAGCTTACACCAAGCACAGAGTGGAGGACAAGCTATACTTTTTGTAACTCTGGGGCTACAAACCATTCCCCACTGGAAGGATTGTCTTAGTGAGGCTGACAAAGTCATAGCAGAAGCTTTCAAATGTTTTCTCAAGCAGATTCAAAGCAAGAAATGTCAGGTGCTTTTTACGAAGAAATGCATCAATGTGTGCAAATTGTGTGTACATACCTGCCATGCACGTGCAGAGTTAAAGAAGCTAATTAGAGTTTACTTTGTGGTACATAGTCCACTTCAGTTCTCTCTTAGGAACTAAGTTTAGGCCGGGTGGTGGTGGCCCACGCCTTTAATCCCAGCACTTGGGAGGCAGAGGCAGGTGGATTTCTGAGTTCGAGGTCAGCCTGGTCTATAGAGTGAGTTCCAGGACAGCCAGGGATACACAGAGAAATCCTGTCTCAAAAAATCAAAAACAAAAAAACAAAAACAAAACAAAAAAGAACTAACTTTAGGGGCTGGAGAGATGTCTCAGCAGTTAAGAGCACTGACTGCACTTCTGAAGGTCCTGAATTCAAATCCCAGCAACCACATGGTGGCTCACAACCATTCGTAACAAGATCTGACACCCTCTTCTGGGGTGTCTGAAGATAGCTACAGTGTAAATAAATAAATCTTTAAAAAAAAAAAAAAAAGAACTAACTTTAGGGGGCTAGAGAGATGGGTCATCAGTTAAGAGCAGTGGCTACTTTCCCAGAGGACCTGGGTTCAACTCCCAGCACTTACAAGGCCCAGCACTTACATGGCAGCTCACCACCCTCTTCTGGCTTCTGTGAGCACATACATACATGCAGGAAAAAGCCACTTACACATAAAAATAAAGTTGGTGAAAACATTAAATGAGGAAGAGGGACACTGGAGTGATCACTCAGTGATTAAAAGCACTGGCTATTCTTCCAGAGGATTGGAGTTCAAGGTCATGTATGTGTGTAACATACTGTCTACAACTCCAGTTCCAGGAGATGACACCCTCACATAAACATACATTTGAACAGAACACCAGTGAACATAAAATAAAAACAATTTTTTAAAAATTAAAAGAACAAGTTTTAGATGGGACATAGTGGGTCACATCTGTGATCTCAGCACTAGGAAGGTGGAAGTGGGGAGATTAAGAGTTCAAGGTCATTCTGTTATATAGTTGTACATTTTTACCTATGCAGTTGAGTTCAAGGCCACACTGGGCAACAGGAGACCCTATCTCAAAACAATAATAACAACAGAGATGGCCTTTGGCCCTCAGACTAAGCTCCTGCTTTGGTATTGCTGGATTTGAGGGAATGCCAATTGATGTGCCGTGAGTACTTTTTACTATCACTGTCTATTACTGGTTTTTGTAGGAAAATATACTAAGAAAATACTGGGCCATGCTTTCAGCCTCAGTTCTAATAGATTCACTGCTTTTACAGCAAGCATGATGGTCATCCTACATTTTCACTTTTGAGAACGAATTTTGGAGTGAACTGTTCGTATGAGGAGGTGGGTGAGTGTATGGTTGGAAATGAAGGTGACATAAGAAGCAGGATGATCACAACCCCAGGTGACATTTATTGACCATATGTTGCATGCCAAACCTGGTGAATTACCCACAAGTTTTCTCCACAGCCCAGGATTCAGGCAGGCATCAATGTTATTCTCATTCACAGATGAGGAGGCCAACACAGGGGGCAGCCCACTAAGCCATGGGGCAAGTGGCTACCATCTCATCCCAACTGTACAATGCAATGCAAACAGGACTGTGATAAGACGGCTCAAGTTCCAGTTCTGTCACCAGCACACTGTCTCTGGGCTTCCCTGGGGTCCAGTCTAGAGACCATGGAAAGTCCTTTGGAAATTTTCCATTACAGAGTGTTCAAGATTTGAGGCTGCGCTGAGGGTAAGGCCTAGCCTCATGTACCCAACAAACTTGAAGGAACCCACACAACTTGCTGTATACCCTCCTACCTCAGGCTGGGCCCGCCACATAGAGCTCATTCTCTACACCTGACAACCACTCTGGACGCGCTAATTCTTTTGCACACTCATGTCATCTTCCATTTGTGGCTCCACAAGCTATGCACACTAACTTACACATCTGAAATCTGACTTCATCATCCTGGTTCTTGTCTATTCTCCTTTATATATCACTCACCCATGTTTCTCCATATCCAGCTACACCGGCACATACACTTAACACATTCTTTACTGTGCTGTTCACACATGATTCCTACTGCTTCTTTTGCCCCACCCCCAGCGTGTTGCTATGTAGCCTTGGCTGTCCTGAAACTCACTCTATAGACCAGGGTGGCCTAGAACTCACAGAGATCCATCTGCCAGCCTTTGCCTCCCAGGTACTAGGATTAAAGTCATGTGCCATGGCTACCGGCTCTCTTGATTTGATGCAATGGCCTGTGCTCTCTCATATTCTCACATTACTCTTTGCTCTGAAGCTCCCTCACAGACACACTTGCGCTCACACTCCTACTAAAGAACAATGTCACACTCTCTTCCATAACCTGCTCTCACCCTAACACTCACTCTCTCACCCTTGCTCACACTCATCCCCACTCGCTTTCTCACCACTAATAAATTCACTGTTCTCACACCTACTCTGGCCCATTCGGACCCTCACACTCCCTCTCACCCTCACACCCGCTGGCTCTCCCACATACGCCCTTACTCTCACACGGACACACTTGCTTTCTCACATCTACTCATTCTTACACCAGCTCACCATCACATCTGTTCATTCTAGACGAGCTCCCACTCACACTCACATCTGTTTCTTCTCACACTAGCTCATTGTCACACGGACACAGTCGCTCTCGCTCTCAACCCCTCATTCTCACACACTTCCTCGCCCTCACATTCATAGCTCCCACATTCGCTCTCATCCGCGCGCTCTCCTTCCCGCTCACACTCTGATCGTTCTGTCCGGGGAGAGCCTCGCTGCCTGACGTTCCCGCATCAAGACGGGGAAGATGAAGCAGTCCCATTGCCGCCACTGCCGGGCTCACCTTCATGTCAGGAGACCGGCCAGACCCGTCAAGCACGGCCGGAAGACGATTCAACGAGCCGGAAGTCCCGCCCACAGGCCGCCACACGCTCCCGCAGCGCCACGCCAGCTTCCTAGATGCCTTGCGCACGGCACGCTGGGATGGGGCGGGACCGAGAGGCTGGAGGGGTTAGAGGCGGAGCCTCGTAGCTTCAGGTTAGGTGGAGAAGAGCGGAGAGTGGCGGGATCCGTCAGTTGGATGAGGACTGAGCCAGGTGTGCTGAAAGTGTACTGCGTGGCCGTGGGTGCTGTTTCCGCTCCTGCAGCCACTCTCCTGATCGCTCAAAAGCCTGGCGTACAGCAGAATCGTGGAGTCAGATCCCGAAATCCTCCCAGAGAACCTGGTGGTGGTGTTGAGCATCCTCTGCTCCAGGGTTGATGGCTGGCTGCCTTAGCACCCGTGCTGAAAGTCTACATTATGGCCACATATGCGACCATCAAGGCTTTTAGGGTCTTGGGAACCCATCCCTGTCAAGTATGGGTGGCGTGGGTCACTATGCGCATAGTCAGTTCCGTGGTCTCCCAGATGTGTCAGGACAGGCTGTGCGCCAAGTCTTTGAACCTCTCTCCACATTATCCCCATTGCCACATTTCTGTCACCATCCATAGGTCTGCAGTGCCCACTACACTGTCTCCAGTAGGAACACTGCTTCAGGCAATGTAACGTCCTTCTCCAGATGGCTTTGCACCGTGAGCGTTCTACCTGTCTAAATCCCAGAGCTGTCTCTGTCCTCATTTAGGTCTTGCAAATTGTAAGAGCTAGAACCCACAGAGGCAGACAACACTCTCCCCACCCCCATCTCAGCTTTAGCAAGAGGAGCCCAGACACTTCTTCGAGTGGGTTGAAGCACACGTGACCAGAATTTTTATTTTTCATCAAGCTGACTAGTCCCCACCCCCATCCCTTGCTGTTCCCAGCAGTTTCCTGCAGAAACCACATTTGGCCTGTCCACACCCAGTTAAACCTTCTGGCCCACTCCACTCGGGTCTGTTCCAGTATTCGCAGTGCGGCTGTTTCCCCATTCCTGCTGCTGCAGAGGTTTCTCACTGAGCTGAGCTTTGTGTTCTTCCTTCCGAATCACGTTTCCTCCTTTCTCTTCCCCATATTTTCTGCCAGCTGTCCCCAAGTCTTTCTACAGGGGTGGGGCTGGGTGTGTATGCTAAGGCATGTTGTGCATCACCATCTGCTTTCCTGGCATCTAGCTCAGCACCCTACTATGAACAAATGCCCAGAATAATGATTCCAAGTGGGCAGAACTCTGGAGAGGTGGATGTCCTGAGAACTGTTCAGTCCTAGCAATACGAAAGAGACCACCATTCTTTTAAACCAGCGAAGGCATTTGGATCCAACTGATGTAAGAGGTCTTTGGGCTAAAGACTTGGCAAAGTCCACTAAGGATTCCATTCCCAGTGTGTGTTGCAGACTTTAAGAACAGAAAGGAGAGAAAAACAGAGCTCAAGACCAGCCCCTTTTCAGGGTTCCATTAGATAGATGCTCAGGAGCCTGTTGAGTTGTCCCCACAAACTCTGCCCTGTCCCCTGCTGCACAGCCTGACCAAGGTGCCCCAGATCCCTGGTATGTGTGTGTAGGTGAACACTGGCTTCTCTCCCCTCCATGGCGGTAGGAGTGAACCCAGGACCAAACACCTACTTGGCAAACACTCTACCAATGAGCTAAATCCCCAGCCCCAAACTGATTTCAAGTGGCTACCCACTTTTTAGTCACACAGAAAATACAGAAAGATGAATAGAAAAAGTCCAAGAGAGTCAGAACCAACACACTGAAGCTTCCGTACTAGTGAATCCACTTCACTTTCAATGTTTCTGGGATAGTTAAGGTGACTTTACATTTACTGCATTTGTTGTTTGTTTGTTTGAAAAGGATGTTTAAAATTTTTACTTACTTATCTATTATGTGGTGTGTATGTGTGTGTGTGTGTGTGTGTGTGTGTGTGTGTGTGTGTAGTAAGTAGCAGCAGGAGGCACGCGGAGGAAAACTTCTGGGAATTGGCTCTCTCCTTCCCCCATGTGGTTTCTGGGGATCCAGCTTAGACTGTTAGGTTTATAATCAAGTGCCTTTACCCAATGAGTCAGCTCCTTGGCCCAAGGAATTAATTTTTTTAAAAAAAAACTCAAATTCTTGAGATTCTTGAGATATTGTTGCTCATTTAAACAAAGTACTTAAAAGGGGTGGGGGCATTTTAAAAATTTAGGCCAGATGTGATGGTGCATGCCTCTATAATATCAGCACTTAGGAGGCAGAGACAGGAGGAGGGAGAGAGCCATAAGTGCACGGCAAGCCTGGGTTGTATAGCAACACACACACACACACACACACACACACACACACACACACACACACACAGGCACACGCACACACACACACACACACACACACACACGGGGGTTATGCTTATTTAATGTGTTTTTTTGAGGGGGGGTTGTTTATTTTTTTTCGAAACAGGGTTTCTCTATGTAGCCTTGGCTGTCCTGGAACTCACTCTGTAGACCAGGCTGGCCTTGAACTCAGAAATCCGCCTGCCTCTGCCTCCCAAGTGCTGGGATAAAAGGCGTGCACCACCACCACCGCCCGGCTTATTTTTGGTTTTTCGAGACAAGGTTTCTCTGTATAGCCCTGACTGTCCTGGAACTCACTCTGTAGACCAGGCTGGCCTTGAACTCAGAAATCTACCAGCCTCTGCCTCCCAAGTGCTGGGATTAAAGGCGTGTGCCACCTCTGCCCGGCTACTTAATTGTGTTTTAAGTGGAGTAAAATATTATACAAAGGCATTTAAAAGTGACTGTAAAAAGGTGAACATGGTGGCTCATAACTGAAATCTGATATTCAATGAATTCAAAGCCAACCTGGGCTAGATGAGACCCTGCCTATAAGTAAACAAGCAAACTGAATCCTAGTTCTTTTAACTTTAGTGTAAACCTGAGCATAACTCCCCTGGCCAGAGCACTAACCCAGACCTCAGTCAGTTCCTGAGTCTTGGTTACCACAGCAACGTGGGATGTCCTGACCAAGATCCAAGCTCTGACCCTGAGCTGTGGGCCCCAGGCTGGTGTCCTGAGCCACCATCTGTCTGCAGTTGGCATTGGAAAGTAGGCAAGAGCAGGGCAGCTGCTGTTCACCCAGGGGGCTTTCTGTTACCAATGGGATCACACCACCCTCACACACCCAGGCAGTTAAGGATGTTCAGCCTAAGCCTGCTTCATGGGGACAACCTAAGAGGTGTCAACAGCGTCCCAGTGGGGTGAAGGTAGAGTCCTAGGCTTGAAAGTGACTCTGTGCCACTCATTGGCCAAAATCAGCACCAACCAGCCCCTGCCTGACAGTGAAGACCCACGTCCCTACTACGTTCTAACCAAAGCCCTTGGCCTGGGTCATCTGGAAGGTTAACCATTTCCTAGCACTCCTGGATCTAGAGATGTCCCTGTTCAAAGGGTCAAAGTCCAGAAGAATGGATACATGCTAGCACTCTGTGCTGTGCTGCAGATCCCTCTCCCACAGTGGACAGAGACATTCTCTCTCACTGCTGGAATAAGCAATTCCAGGAAAGAAGGAAGGAGGAAGCTTCTGGAAAGAGCTCCAGGGCCACCACGGCAAACTGCTTGTGTCCCACAAGGCTGGCCTAGGTGACTTGATGATGGCTGTTGTGTATAGGTGTCTTTTTTTTTTTTTTTTTTTTTTTTTTTTTGGTTTTTCCAGACAGGGTTTCTCTGTGTAGCCCTGGCTGTCATGGAACTCACTCTGTAGACTACGCTGGCCTTGAACTCAGAAATCTGCCTCCCAAGTGCTGGGATTAAAGGCGTGTGCCACCACCGCCCAGTGTGTATAGGTGTCTTGTCAGCAGCTGGGCAGCCATCTGGGATGCATGTGGCCCTATACCTACAGCATTTGGGCTTCGCAAAGAGTCACTCCCTTTGGGGCTGGAGAGATGGCTCAATGGTTAAGAGCACTGACTGCTATTCTAAAAGTCCTGAGTTCAAATGCCAGCAACCATATGTTGGCTCACAACCACCTCTATAATGAAATCTTCTCTTTACATGCCTTCTTCTGGTGTGCAGCTGCAGTGTATTTACATATAACAATAAATAAATCTTTAAAGAAAAAAAAAGAGCTGCTGCCTCAATGTAACCTGCAGGGGATTTTTTTTTTTTTTTAATGCTTCTGAGTATACTGAAACTAGCCTAAAACCCCAAACTAAAGAGAAATGGAGACTGGGTAACAACCCTAGGCAAAGGGGCAATACTTTTTATTGGATAGTTATGTTGAATTGAATGATACACTCTACTCAAAATTCTCCTCGCTCTTACAACTTTTCAGCATGACCTTATTTGTCAATAAGAACTCTGCACATATAATTAAATTAAGAATCTTGGATTAAGGATTAGGGTAGACCCTAAATCCAGTGATGTGAGGAGAGGCTGTCCTTATAAGAGGATGAGAGGGAGATTTGAGACTGACAGGTAGGAGAGCTGTGTGAGGGTAAGGTGAAGGGAATAACAGAGCCCCAAGGCCAGGAATGCCCAGCAGCCACCTGCAGCTACCTCAAGGCCTCCAGGAGAACCCCACCTTAGCTAGCTTTATTTTGGACTTCTGGCCTCCAGAACTGTGACACTCCTGTTGTTTGTAAGCATTCTATCTTAGTTACTGTTCTATCTCTGTGATAAAACACCATGACCAAGACACATAGTCTATAATGGCAGAGTGAAAGAAGAGTGGAGAGATCACATCTTGATCCACAACCACAAGGCTCAGTGAGAACAATCACTGGAACCCACACAAGGGTTTGTAACCTCAATGCCATCCTTCAGTGACACACCTCCTTTAACAAGACCATACCTTCTAATCTCAAACAATCTAGCAACTGAGGACCAAGTATTCAACTATATAAGCCTGAGGGGAACCTTTTTAGTCACATCACCACATTCTACTCCTTGTCCCCATCAATTCGTGGCCATATATATCAGAAGGTAAAATGCATTTAGCCCAATTCCAAAGGCCCCATAGTCTTTCTCAGTCTCAATACCCTTTTAATGTCCAAAGCCCAAGTATCTTCAGGGATGAATGGAAATCTTTTTCTTTTTTTTTTCTTTTGAGACAGGGTTTTCCTCTGTATATCCCTGGCTGTCCTGGAACTCACTCTGTAGACCAGGCTGGTGTCGAACTCAGAAATCCGCCTGCCTCTG
>NW_022196904.1:130677578-130688115 GCF_008632895.1 Mastomys coucha
AGAAATCCGCCTGCCTCTGCCTCCCAAGTGCTGGGATTAAAGGTGTGTGCCACCACCACCCGGCGAATGGAAATCTTTTAATTGAAACTCCATGTATGGGCTTAAGAGATGGCTCAGTGGTTAAGAGTGCCAACTGCTCTACTGAAGGTCGTGAGTTCAAATCCCAGCAACCACATGGTCTCACATCACAGCCATCTGTAATGAGATCTGATGCCCTTTTCTGGCATATCTGAAGATAGCTACAGTGTACTTACATATGATAAATAAATAAATCTTAAAAAAAAAAGAAACCCCATGTAAAACCAAAAAGGCAAATTATGTACTCCCAACTTACCATGGTACAGACTATACATAACCATTCCAAAAGGGAGGAATTGAGACCTAATGAGAAAAAACTGGACCAAAGTAAGACCAAAACATAGCAAGGCAAGCTCTCTTACTGTTCCTATATGTTTAATACCAGAGGGCTTATTAGATGGCTCTTTTCCATCCTTGCTCTCTTTCCAGCCGGTTCCAGCCGGTTCCACCCACTGTGCGCAGCTCCACTTGGCAGGCATCCCCACAGCTCTGGCACTTCTAACACCTTGGATTTGCAACACAATCCAGGCTTCAGTTTCACAGCTTCACACAATGGCCCTTCAGAGCCTCCATGTAGGACTCCCCTGCCATCCACCTGGGCTCAGTGGCTCTCCTGGACTCTGAAGGAAGACTTCACAACCCCTTTACTCATCTATCCCTCATGACCCTAAAGCCTGAGCCACTGAGAAGACACTGAAAAGACACTGCCAAGTGTGACAAGTGACTTGGAGTGAACTCTGGACCCCTGGAATCACATTTGCAAAGGCTTTGATTTCTTGTTGCCTTTTAGGAGTCTAGATTTCCTTAGGTCTTTTTCCTCTTGCCATGACAGGTTTAGCTGGCTGGGGTCATACCCTGAGAGCACTATGTCCTCTCTGCCATTTTGTGTCAGGCCTCTCTCTAATTTCACCACCCTTTTCAGCACAAACCTTGGTTTCAACATTGAATTTCCTGGTACTATTTTTTCTTCTCTAATTGTACATTTTGTATTTCTTTTTACCCAACCTGCTCTTTTCTTTCATGGTAGATCTGCAATAAGAGAGATTACTAGTAACCATGCAATAGACTTGATATTAAGTTGTCTTGAAATCTCCTCCAAAGAAATTGAAATTGTCCATTAATTTTCAGTTTAGCTTCAGGCAAATTATTAGGACAGTGGCAAAAGGCAACTAATTTTTTTTTTTTTTTTTTGCCAAAATATCACAAGAATGTCTCTAGGCTGGTTGCTAATATCGCTCTCCACTGAAACCTCTCCAGCTGGGCCGCCACAGTTTACATAGCTCTCAGCACTGCTGACTTCCAAGCCTAAAAGGGGGAACCCATTAAGATCTGTTTACAGCATTCAACTGCTTTTCTAATCCAAAGTTGAAAAGTCTTTTAATTTTCCACAAAACAAACAAACAAACAAACAAACAAAAGAAACTTCATGGTCAGGTCTGTCACAGCAATACCCAACTCCTAGTACCAACTTCTGTCTTAACTTACTTTTCTATTTCTGCGATAAAATACCATGACCAAGGCAGCTTAGAAAAGGAAAGTTTTTTATTTGCTTTACAGTTTCAGAGGGTTAGAGCCTCTGATGGTGGAGTGAAGGAACAATTGAGAGTTCACTTCTTGATTCACAACTACAATGCAGAGAAAAAAGAGAACGCTGGGAATCCTGTCTTTTCAAACCTCAAAGCTCATTCCCAGTGACACTCTTTCTCCAAGGAAGCCACACCTCCTAAGCCTTCCTAAAGGGTTCTATCAACTGGGGACCAAATATTCAAATATATAAGCCCATGGCACCACCACTGCCCTGCTTGGTGTCGATATTTCAACAGCTCAAGGAAAATCATTCAGTGGTGTTGAAAGGCACAAAGCACTATTCCTAGGGTCTTGGAGTTTTCTTGTTCTTGTTATTATTTATATGTGATCTTGATACAAGCTAGAGTTATTTGAGAAAGAATCATAATTAAGAAAATACCTCAGGTGAGCCCATGAGACATTTTCCTAATCAGTGATTTGATGTGGGAGGGTCAGCCTATTGTGAGTGGTGCCATCCCTGACATGGGAAGGTATATCTGGTGTATGTAAGAAGTCAGGCTGAAGCCGGGCAGTGGAGGCGCACGCCTTTAATCCCAGCACTTGGGAGGCAGAGGCAGGCGGATTTCTGAGTTCGAGGCCAGCCTGGTCTACAGAGTGAGTTCCAGGATAGCCAGGGCTACACAGAGAAACCCTGTCTCAAAAAACCAAACCAAACCAAACCAAAAACCTGGTGTTTAAAGTTGGCTTGCTTTTTTTTTTTTTTTAACATTTAGTTGACTAATAAATTATTTTGTGCAGTGGGGCAAGTTTGTGGGGGAAGCCACAGCACATGTGTGGAGGTCAGTGGACAACATTCAGGAGGAGTCAGTTCTCTCCTTCTACCATGTGATGCTGGGGATTGAACAAGGGTCCTTAGGCTTGGCAGCAAGTGCCTGTACCTATGGGGCTGTCTAAACCAACCCTCCTCGACTTTTTACAAAATATATTATTTATTTTTATTTATGGGTATGGGTGTTTTGTCAGCATGTAAGTCTGTGCACCATATGTATGCAGTGTCCTTAGAGGTTAGAAGAGGGCAATGGATCCCCAGGTTCTCTGGGAGAGAAGACAACCAACCATTGAGCCAGTTCTCCAGCCCCCAGGTTGGTTGGGTTTTTTTTTTTTTTTTTTTTTTTTTTGAAACAAGGTCTTATATTGTATCTCAGATTGCCCTAAACTCATTATGTAGCTCAGGCTGGCCTCAAATACCTGGTTCTCAGGTAGACTGAACTTCAACTCCTGATCTTCCTGTCTCTACCTCCAAACTGCTGGCTTTATGTAAGTCAGCATGGTTAAAATCTTTCTGTTGTACTTTCTCTCTTTCTCTTGTTCTTTCTTTCTTTCTAAAGATTTATTTATTTATGTATATGAGTGCTCTATTTCCATGTGTGCCTACATGACAGAAGAGGGCATCAGATTCCATTACAGATGGTTATGAGCCATTGTGTGGCTGCTGGGAATTAAACTCAGGACTTCTGGAAGAACAGTCAGTGCTCTTAAGCACTGAACCATGTCCCCCACTCTTAAAAACCTTTTCTTTCTTTCTTTCTTTCTTTCTTTCTTTTTCGAGACAGGGTTTCTCTGTGTAGCCCTGGCTGTCCTGGAACTCACTCTGTAGACCAGCCTGGCCTCGAACTCAGAAATCCGCCTGCCTCTGCCTCCCAAGTGCTGGGATTAAAGGCATGCACCACCACTGCCCAGCTAAGCACCAGGTTTTTAGGAGGTGGTAAGGAAAGAGGTTAGGCACTCAAATCATATCTCTGAATATGCACACGTTACCTCTATTCTGGCCATGTTGAGCTCCCATCTTAGTAATGCAGAATGAGTAGACAGGAGTATGGCAGGTGTAACTATTTTAAATGAAGCCACTGGGAAAGATGGTTCCTTGCCACATAGGATACAACTAAGATTTATTTACTTTTAAGTATGTGAGTGTTTCCCTGCATGTATGCTTGTGTACGATGTGCATACTTGGTGCCCATGGAGACCAGAAGAGGGCATCAGATCCTCTGGAACTGGAGTTATGGAGAGTTGTGGGTTGCCATGTGGGTGCTGGAAAGTGAACTCTGGTCCTTTGCAGGAGTGCTACTGACCTATCTTACTAGCCATGGTAGAATTCTTTTATTTTTTTCTGGGAGAATTTTTTTTTTTTTTTTGAGACAGGGTTTCTCTGTGTAGCCCTGGCTGTTCTGGAACTCACCCTGTAGACCAGGCTGGCCTCGAACTCAGAAACCCGCCTGCCTCTGCCTCCCAAGTGCAGGGATTAAAGGCATGCGTCACCACTGCCCGGCTCTGGGAGAATTCTTATGAGAAGAGGGAATAGGACACAAATGAACAGAACAATACCATATGAGGGCATGTGGAAAAGACACTACGTACAAGCCCAAAAAAAAGAAGCTATGGGAGGAGCCAGTTCTTTTTTTTTTTTTTTAAGAAAAATTTTTTTTAAAAAAATATTTATTTATTCATTTTATGTGAGTACACTGTCGCTGTCCTCAGACACACCAGAAGAAGGCATTAGATCCCATGTCAGACGGTTGTGAGCCACCATGTGGTTGCTGGGAATTGAACTCAGGACCTCTGGAAAAGCACTCAGTGGTCTTAACCACTGAGCTATCTCTGCAGCCCGGAGCCAGTTTTTTATCTTGGAATTCTAACAGTGTGAAAACTCTAGGACTGTGTAAGGACCAGTGCTTGCTATACTTAATCTAACCCATTGTGCCACTAGTTATGGAAAGTCCAAGAAATTAATACCATCCTTCATCTTCTGTTATGCCTAGATGCACAGGCAATGTTATTGCCTAGATGCAGAGAAGATGGGGAAATGTAGTCTCCATTCTGGGTAGTGGCATATCCACTCTGGAGTTCATTTATTGCCAAAAGAGAATAATTTAATGTCAGGAATCAACTACAATCTCTGTCATTGGCCTGCAAGTCTCCCCAGGGCTCTGGCCCTACTTCCTGCTCAGCAGGTCCTCTTTGTGTAATGGCTGTGGGGTGATGCAACAAACACATAACCTCAGTAACTCAGCTCTGCAGGCAGGCCTCAGGAGGAGTTCTTCTGTGGCTCTGAGGGAACTTTTTCTTCCAAAGAAGTATTTATTTTAATGTGTGTGCACGCACTTTCCTGAGTGTGTGTGTGTCTGTCTATGTGTATGTGCATGCAGGTGTTCTCAGAGGCCAGAAGAGGGTGTCAGATTCCCCCAGAGTTGCTGTGAGCCTACCAATATGGGTACTGGAAACCTAACTTGGGTTCTTTGTAAGAGAGGTCACTCACCCTCAAATGCTGAGTCATCATATCTCCATCTCTTCTGACCTATCTTTTCTTTTTTAAGGTCATTTTACATGTATGGGTATTTTGCCTCTGTGAAATGTCTGTGTGGCATATGTGTGCCTGATGCCCATAGAGGCCAGTAGAGGACATTGGATTCCCTGGAACTAGATGGTTATAAGCCACCTTGTGTGTGCGGAGAATTGATTCTGGGTCCTTGGAAGAGCAAGTACTCTTTGTTTGTTTGTTTGTTTATTTTTCCAGTCAGGGTTTCTCTGTGAAGCCCTGGCTGTCCTGGAACTCACTCTGTAGACCAGGCTGGCCTCAAACTCAGAAATCTGCCTGCTTCTGCCTCCCAAGTGCTGGGACTAAAGGCATGTGCCACCATTGCCCGGCTACAACATGCTTCTTATTTAAGTCATTATATCTGGAATTTCCTTGTTAATCAGCTTGGCCTCTGTTCTCATGCATTTTAGAAAACAAAAGGCTTTTAGCCAAGTCAACAGCTATGGGTGTGGGCCTGAGCAGATGGGAATTTGCTGCTGAAGAAGAAAATGTTTCCCTTGGAGTTCCCAGCAAGGAAACTACTCCTGATCTAGGGAGAATTTTAACAGTGAAACCTAACATCCCTGCAGATAGTGGGACAGCCTGGAACATGACCATAGGAAGAGCTGTCCTTCCTCAGGAAGAGGCATGGATTTGTCTCATGGCTGAATTTACCTACTTCTGCTTGTTTCATTTTGTTTAGTATTTTCTGTAAACTGTAAGAATGAGGGACTGGGGATATAGCTCAGCCAGTAATGTGCTTGCCTGGAGGACCTATCCCTGACACAGGTATCTATGTAAAGTACAGGTCATGCTGGCTCGCTTGTAAGCTCAGTACTGAGAAGGTAGAGACAGGAGGATGGCTGGGGCTTACTGGTCTGCCTGGCTAGCTTAATTAATGAGTTCCAGGCCATTGTCAGACCCTGTTTAGAAGAAGGTGTATGGCATTCCCAAAGATGATATCCAAAGTTTTCCATTGGCTTCCACATGCATGTGCAAGCAGATATGCTCACGTGCGTGTACACACACACACACACACACACACACACACACACACACAACTTGGACATATAAACAGGCATACATGCTCATAATAAAAAATTGTAAGAGTGCTCTAGGAAAGGTGGGGAGAAATTAAGAAGGTTTTGTTGTTTTCTAGTTAAGTTTGGCCGATCTATAGGCAATCTTATGTCCTTTATCAAGTTTTGATCTGTTGGTATTTATTTATTTATTTTTATTTTGTATTTTTACACACTTGTATGTATGTATGTGTGTATGTATGTATGTATGTATGTATGTATGTGTATGTCTGTATTGGTGTATATGTGTGCATGTCCATGTGTATGTGTGTATGTAGAAGTCAGAGGAAAACCTTGAGCCTTAGAAACTCAAGCTACCTCCTTTGAGGAAGGGTCTCATCAGCCCCATAGCTCACTGATTAGGCTAGTCTTGTTCTCCAATGACCCCAAGGGATCATTCTATCTTCACCTCTGTCTGGCTAGTTTTATGTCAATTTGACACAAGAGTAAGGACCACCAATTGAGAAAATGCCTGTACAAGACTGGGCTATTGGGCTGTAGGCAAGCGTATAGGGCACATTTTTTGTTTTTTTTTTTTGTTTTTTTTTGTTTTTTTGGTTTTTTTGGTTTTTTGAGACAGGGTTTCTCTATATAGCTCTGGATGTCCTGGAACTCACTCTGTAAGACCAGGCTGGCCTTGAACTCAGAAATCAGCCTGTCTCTGCCTCCCAAGTGCCGGAATTAAAGGTGTGCGCCACCACTGCCCGCTTATAGGGCACTTTTAAAATTAGTGATTGATGTAGAAAGCCCCCACCCATCACTGAAGGTGGTGTCATCCTGGATTGGCGGCCTTGGATTCTCTAAGAAAGCAGACTGAGCAAGCCACGAGGAACAAGCCAGTGAGCAGCACTCCTTTATGGCCTCTGCACCAGCTCCTCCTGCCAGGTTCTTGATCTGTCTGTTCCGACTCTTCTCTGTGATGAACTATGATATGGGAGTGTATGGCAAATAAACCCCTTTGTCCCCGAGATGCATTTGGTCATGGTGTTTATCACAGAACTAGATACTCTAAGACAGCCCCTTCAGTACTAGAACTAGGGATGCCACCATGCCCAGCTTCTTCATATGGTTTCTAGAGGTTGAAACCAGGGTGCTAGCTCAACGAATATTTCCAACCGAACACAGCTTACCCCAGCTCCATGTTTGTTTTCTGAGACAGGGTTTGAGGTAACTCAGTCTGTCCTTGAACTTTCTGCTTAACTGAAGCTAGCCTTCAAAGTCCTGATCCTCCTGCCTCCATCTCCTCAATGCTGGGATTGTATATATTTGACACCATGCATGCTAAATGTTGACTTTATTTTTTTCCCCAGTGCTGGAAATTGAAGTCAGAACCTCATAGATGTTAGGCAGTGTTCTGTTTTCATTCTACTGCTGTGATAAAACACCAACCAAAAGCAACATGAGGAGGTAAGGGTTTATTTGGCTTACATGTCCAGGTCACAGCCCATCACTGAGAGAAGGCATAGCCAATGAAGGAAAGCTATTTACTGGCTTGCTCACAGACTACTGCTTAGCTAGCTTTCTTATTTAGCCCTGGATCACTTGCCTAGGGATAGTGCCACCCACAGTGGGCTAAGCACTCCTCCATCAATTAATATGCAAGACAGTCCTCATTCAGACATGCCCACAGGCTTATTTGATTGATACACTTCCTCAATGCCTCCCTACAACTACAATCCTAGTACTTTGGTTTTTCTCTCAGATGAGTCTAGCCTGTCAAGTTGACAAAAGTTAATTAAGGCAGGCAAAAACTCTACATCTGAGCCAGGGGTTGGGGAAGGTGGAGTGGTGGTGGTGGTGGTGGTGCATACTCAGCACTTGGGAGGCAGAGGCAGGTGGACCTCTGAGTTTGAGGCCAGCCTGGTCTACAGAGAGAGTTCCAGGATAGCCAGGGCTGCACAGAGAAACCCTGTCTTGAAATACAAACCAACCAAACAACTAAACAAAACTATATTTGTGCTACATCCTAGTAGTTATTTATTTATTTGCTTGTTTGTTTGTTTAGTCTTAAAATAGAGTCTCTTTTATTCCATGCTGGCCTCCAACTTACTGTTATCTAGCTGAGGATGACCCTAAAGTTCTGATCCTCCTGCCTCTACGTCTCATGCTGTGTAATGTAACCATAATGCTGTGGTTACAGGCATATTTGTGTGTGTGTGTGTGTGAGTGTGTGTGTATGCACGTACGTACATATATAAGTACATATATATGCTTTTCCTATTTTGAAGCAGAGTCTTGCTGTGTAACCCTATCTGGTTTGGCATGTACCGTATAGCTCAGGCTGGGCTTAAACTCATGGCAATTCTTCTGCTTTGGCTTCCTGGCTGGGATCTCAGATATGTATCATTATACATAGATTCAGTTTTTCTTCATTTATTTTTGATTTTTGAGGTAGTGTCAGTGTATTTACACGGTGACTAGCTCTTCTTTTAGATGCTGTGACTAATACAATTGAGATACCATTACCACTATAGCTATAGACGTGATAATCTAGAACGCTTCCTGAGTCTCACTCCTTCAGGCTTCGGCAGAGCAGTTAAAAGAAGCCTGTGCTACACACCACACTCTGCTCCCAGAGAGTCTGGTGCTGAGGGTACTTGAAAAACTTCTAACACCAAAGAGCTGGGAATGTAGCTGAGTTGTAGATCTTTCCTGGCATGTGTGAGGTCCAAGGTTCAATCCCTGTAAAACACACAAACACACATAGACACAGACACACAGATAGACAGACACACAGACACAACACATAGACCTACACACATACCTACCATTACTGAAAACAGAAATGCCTCCCTATAACTACAATCCTAGTACTTTGGGAACAGAGGCAGGGAGATCAAGAGTTCAAGATTAGCCTCAGCTACATATTTAGTTCACCAGGACAATTCTTGAGAACTTCTGAAGGTGGACCTGGCATCAGCAAGCCCCAGGGGTGTTCACTCCCCCAACTATCCTTTGTCCTATCCGGTGACCATTTCTGCGTCTCTCAGCCAGGAAGCAGAAGAGGAGTTTTCACTGTATAGTCCAATGCTTTGTCTACTAGCTCTGACCTTCAGTGTCTCTTTCCTTAGCTTGGCTGATAATTCCCCAGAAGGGAGGACAGAGTAGTCATGTCACTGCAGACTTGCATCTTCTCAGCAGCATCTATCTATCTCCTCTTCTGGGAGGCTCTGGGGTCTAGATCCTCACCTGGCTTTGGATCAGGACCAGGGAGGAGTTAATGGCTTACACTAGGCATGATTCACCAAATCTTCAATCTTCTTGACCAATCAGGGACTTTGAGAGTTGACAATTGGTTGGCTAAAGGGTCCTCTTTGCAGGTGCTCCCCAACCCCATGCCATTTTATGATATCACAGATTCTGTGTCCAGAAGCCACAGAATCCTTCAGCCATGATCATCTTGGTCAACCTCTTTTGAAAGCAGGGAGCTTGCCTTTGCCAGCATTTCTGCCAGCATCAGGGGATTGTCCCCTGAGAAGATTCTGACTTTCTATGTAATATATATATATGTAGTTCCAAAGTCAAAGGAGTGGCCAGGCAGTTTCAAGCACAGAAGTCTGTAAATTCCTTTCTTTGCATTAGTTCTAGGAATTCCTGGCATCTTAATTGTATTTGACAACAGTAGCAATGATAAGGGCTGCTCAAACTGGACATGTTTGTGTCTTTCCACTGTGTTAGATTTTATTAACAATAAATTTACAAGTCACATCAGTTTTGCTGCTTGTAATTTACTAAGTAGTCCCAATTTCTCTTGACAGTAATTGACAGGTTCTTTCTTTTTCACTTGAAAAAAAGGATTTGTTTATCTGTATGAGTAGTTTGCTTGCATGTGTGTATGTATATCACATGAGTGCTTTCTGCTCTAGAGAGATTAGATCCCCTAGAACTGGAGTTATGGATGGTTGTGAGGCACCATGTGGGTGCTGGAAACTGAACCTAGGTCCACTGCAAGAGCAACACGTGCTTTTAACTACTAAACCACCTATCCAGTCTCCACAGTTTCTTTTATATCAGTCTTTTACTTTTGGAGACAGGCTATCACACAGCCAAAGCTGTTCTTGAACTTGCCAAAGAGCAGAATATGACTTTGAACTTCCTAATTCTCCTGTCTCCATTTTCCAGTGTTGGGCTTACAGACATGCACCATTATCATGCCCAGTTTTAAGTCCTACTGAGCATCAATCCCAGGGCTTTGTATATGTTACCAACTGACCTTTTAGCTCTAGTGTTGTTTGTTTCAGTATTAATATTAACTCACAGGTCACACAATTCATGACAGTTAGCAAAGCACATATGTGTATATCTTTATACAATGTCAGAATGTAGGTTAGTTACAGAATGGCTCATAAAGAGTTAGAGGGAGCTGGGTGTGGTAACATTTGGAAAGTGAAGGTAGGAAAAAATAGGAGTTGAAGTTCATTCTTGGCTCTATAGAGAGTTTGAGGCTTGCCTGAATCACAGGAGACTCTGTCTCAAAACAAAACAAAACAACACCAAA
>NW_022196904.1:130688872-130689582 GCF_008632895.1 Mastomys coucha
AGAGAGAGAGAGAGAGAGAGAGAGAGACAGAGACAGAGACAGAGACAGAGACAGAGACAGAGACACAGTTAGACAGACTCAGGAGGCAGAGGCAGGCAGATCTCTGTTGAGGTTGAGGCCAGGGCTATGTAGAGAAATCCTGTCTCAAAAAAACAAAACAAAACAAAAAATAATGGGAGGGAGGGATGAATGGAGGGAGGGAGGGGGAGAGAAAGAGGGGAGAGAGAGAGTCAGAGAGAGAGAGAGACAGACAGACACAGACACAGACATAGACACAGACACAGAGACACAGATAGACAGGCTCAGGAGGCAGAGGCAGGTGGATCTCTGGATCTCTCAGTTCTAAGCCTTCTAAGCCAGTCTGGGCAACTTAGTGAAACTCTTGAAATGAAAAGCTAAAGAGATGCTGGTCATGGTGGCCACATGCCTTTATTTAGTCCCATCACTCAGGAGGCAGAGGCAGGTGGATCTCTGTGAGTTCAAGGCCAGCCTGGTCTACAGATTGAGTTTGAGAATAGCTAGTGCTACACAGAAAAACCCTGTCTTGAGAGAGAGAGAAAGAGAGAGAGAGAGAGAGAGAGAGAGAGAGAGAGAGAGAGAGAGAGAGGCGAACATGCTAAAACCCTGGTTGAGTTTCACAGTGGACTGTGACTACAGATGTGTAAACCACGATCCCTCTCTTCCCAAAGTGCTGTTTTTTTTTTTTTTTT
>NW_022196904.1:130689675-130692596 GCF_008632895.1 Mastomys coucha
GTGGTGGTGGTGGTGGTGGTGGTGTTTCATCACAGCAATAGTAACCCTAACAAGGAAAGGGAAAGAGGCCTCTGATTTCAAAGAGCTCTTACAGAAGACAGGCTGAGAGTATATAAGCATGTGGTTAGATAAGATGCTACAAACCCAAAGGGAGAGCTGCTGGCAATGTGCAGGAGCAGGGCCATGGAAGTGAAGGACAGGACTGGGTCCAGATGCAAAGATGAGTCCAGGACTGATGGACAGACTGGAACTTGAATGGCCAGTGACAAGTTGCCAGATATCATGCTGAGCCTAAGCTTCAGGGTATTTTTACCTATCTATCCCTTGAGGTACACACTTCGGGGGATGGTCAGATGACAGTTTATTGGGTCCTATCCCTCCTATCTTTACCATCACTGCTGCCACCTGAGGGTTAGGTGTCTCTTCTTTTAAGTGATACAGGTAAGGGTCTTGTATATTCTTTTTGGTCTGGTATATTCAATACATTCAAATGGCCTGCCCCCTTCCTTCTCCTTCTCCCTCTCCCTCTTTGGTTTTTAAGACAGGATTTTTCTGTGCAGCCCTGGTCTACAACTCAGAGATTCACCTGCCTCAACTTCCTGAGTGCTAGGATTATAGTTGTACACATTCCCCTCCCCCCATCACTGCCCCTCCCTACCCCTACAAGGCTGAGCTTTTCTGAGTGTTCCAATATACTTTGATAAGCTCAAAGGTGGTAACCTTGCAACTTCTTAGGAATGTCATTTATCAGTCAGTGCCTCATGGGTGGTGTTGAAAAGGTGGTGGTGCCTATGTGCATGAATGAGATACAGTCTTTCTGCCTCTACAGCTGCACTCAAAAAAGAGCTAAATGCTGCTTGTAAAATGGAGTTACCCAAGGCACAGCCTGGAAGCCACGGTTCCACGTAATATGTATTAACTTAGAGCAGGGCACAGCCTGATTACATGGAGTAAGCACTTCGCCACTAAACTACATCACCGGCCTTTTAAAAGATTATTTTGAAGGCCAGGATCCACTACAAAGCAAGTTTGAGGTCAGCCTGAGCCACATGAGACCCTGTCTAAACTAAAAATAATTTTGAGACCGAGTCTCATTAACTTGCCTGACTGGTCTTATACCTCTAATCCTTTTTCCTTGGCATTCAAAATATCTGGGATTACCAAGTATGAACTACCATGCTCAGTGAAATTTATTTTTCTGTGGTCCTGGGGATCATATGAGTGGTCTTATATATTCAAGAAAAATGTTCTACCACCGAGCCACACCCATAACCACTTTGTAGAGTGTTTGAATCCCTCCATATCTACACGTTGTTTGTGGCAGGGGTTAGTTACTCTGCTTTCAGGATATGGCTTCCTGAGTGCCTGTCCCTTCCTCCTCTTCTTCTTCTTCTACTTCCTCTTCCTCCTCCTCCTCCTTTTTTTTTTTTTAAGACAAGGTTCCTTTGTGTAACCCTGAACTAGTCCTAGAACTAGCTCTGCAGACCAGGTTAGCCTCAGATTCAAAGATCCACTTGCCTCTGCCTCCAAGTGCTGGAGTTAAAGGTGCATGCATCCCTTGTCACTTCTGATGACCACAAGTAATCATCTAATCACCAAAAACAGCCACTGGATCTGAGGACTTCTACATCCCTGTCCTTCACTATGCTCAGGACCTAGCCAAACCTGTACTAGATTCTGTTAAAGTTCTAGTGTAAGGTTCATTATCTGTAACCTGCTGAAGAAACCCCAGGGAGGAAACTGAGCCATTTGTAAAATTGACAGGAGGCAGGCAAGAGCAGAGCTAGGAGAGTGTAGGAAATGAGACAGGGCAGGGTTGTCTGTTTGGGATGCTCTGCTGCCCTCTCTATAACACTATAGCCGGAGCTTGCAGCACCCTTCCGGCCTGTGGAGAAAGGCAGGGCTCTCAGTACCATCTATCCTAGGAGGAAAATCCTGTGACAAGTCTCTCGCCCAGATAGCTTAAATGGAATTGCTCTCAAGGCACATTACCGATGGCAGCCTCTCTTTCAGTGAGTGGTTTGGAAGGACCATGTGCTCAGGTTCAAGGTTTCAGTGGGGAAAGTGATCTGGTGGCTTGTTATCTGAGATGGCAAAGTACTGGCCATAGGTGGAGTCTTTCCTGCGTCCACTGGTCAGGCCTGATGTGGCACACACTTGTGCGACACTTTATTATTTATCTTTTTTTTTTTTTTTTTTGCTGTGATAAAAGCAAGCTAAGGAAAGGTTTTGTTGAAACTCACAGTTGGAGGATATAGTCTATCAGAATGGGAAGTCATGGCTGTAAGTGCTCAGACAGCTGGTCACATTGTCACCACAGCCAGGAAACAGATGAATGCTCTTGCTCGGTTCCGCTCCTTTTTATCCTGCTCAGGACTCTCACTGCCTATATTTATGGTGGGCCTTCCTAGCTCAATCAAACTAATCTAGAAACTTCCTGACAGGCATGCCCAGATGTTTGTTTTCATGATGAGTGTAAATCCCATCAAATTTGACAACCAAGATTAACCATGTTTTGAGATGGCTCAGCAGGTACAGGTGCTTCCTGGGACTCACAAGATGGAAGGGGGGAAAATGACTCTCACAAAGTGTCCTATGAGTTCCACATTGCACACCCCTCTCAATAAATAATTTATAATAAAATTATTTAAAATATTAATGACAGGATGGCTGTGGTGAATCTCAGAGTCAGTACAATGGAGGAGACTTAGGATCTCCTGCAGCCTGGTTCCTGTCTGGGTAAAAGCATTAAGGGTTCCTATTGCCACCTGCTCTGCTCTCTTTATGGCCCAGAAGCATCTTTTTTTGTTTTTGTTTTTGTTTTTTCGAGACAGGGTTTCTCTGTATAGCTGCCTCCCAAGTGCTGGGATTAAAGGCAAGTGCCATCACTGCCAGGGCAATTCTTGTTTTTTTTTTTTTTT
>NW_022196904.1:130692606-130712624 GCF_008632895.1 Mastomys coucha
GACAGGGTTTCTCTGTGTAGCCCTGGCTGTCCTGGAACTCAATCTGTAGACCAGGCTGTCCTGGAACTCAGCAATCTGCCTGCCTCTGCCTCCCAAGTGCTGGGATTAAAGGCGTGTGTCACCACTGCCCGGCCAGAAGCATCTTTTTGATGGGGCAGACAACCTGGACGAAGTTTCTTTCTTTCTTTCTTTCTTTCTTTCTTTCTTTCTTTCTTTCTTTCTTTTTTTTTTGGTTTTTCTAGACAGAGTTTCTCTATGTAGCCCTGGCTGTCCTGGAACTCACTGTGTAGACCAGGCTGGCCTCGAACTCAGAAATCTGCCTGCTTCAGCCTTCCAAATGCTGGGATTAAAGGCGTGTGCCACCACCGCCTGGCCGAAGTTTATTTTCTGGTGCTGCCTCTTTTGCCTCTTAAAAAGTCAGGCAAATTCAGCAGCCTTGCCAGAGATTTGGCTTACTATGTTCTCAGTTTCTTTCATCCTTCCTGGGGCCTTGGTGTACTGCCTGATTCATAGGAGGGTTGTGCCTTTTCCTTCTCTTGGCTAGGCTCCACCACAACTGTGTAAAAGCATGAGAAGAGACAGGGTTCTGCCTGGTGGGTCTGGATCATGATAACCTTTGGTGGGAAGCTCCCTCATCACAGAAGAGAGCTAGGGCAGTAGTGGTGGCGCACACCTTTGATCCCAGCACTTGGGAGGCAGAGGCAGGCGGATTTCTGAGTTCGAGGCCAACCTGGTCTACAGAGTGAGTTCCAGGACAGCCAAGGCTACACAGAGAAACCCTGTCTAGAAAAAAAAAAAAGAGCTAGGGAAGAGCAACCACGACCTCCACTTCCTGGAGTGTTATGCCCATCCCGCTTTTCGGTAAAATGGGTCCATAGGAAGGATCCAATGGGTCCACCTCACTGGAGAGGGGAACAGGGGAGCAGAAGCAAGAAGCAAAGGAGCCTGGATGGATGCTGAGAGGTTGTATTCTTCGAGCCTCAGTTTCCCCACTTGTAAGGGAAGTGGGGACCTGGAGTAGCGCTTCCTTCTGTCCCAGTTTAGAGGCTTGTAGACGCCTCCGATTCCGGTTCCACGCCAGTCCTAATGTTAGGGCGCTGGGGCCGGTTTGCACAGGCAAAGGTTGACCGCTGCAGGTGCTAGTGCAGCCCGCTCCTTCCTCACACTCCCGTGTGACACTGTGTTGATCCGGCAGTGGTGTCAGTGCCCTGTCTAGGTAAAGCCGGGCTCACCCGTGAGAGCGAGATCGGGGCTACTCCGGTATACCTTAGAAGGATCCTTCATCAGGCGGTGATAACAGGAGGCGTAGCGCCTGCGCGCTCCGCACAGTTCGGGTTCTCCAAGCGGTAATCCAGCTCTATCCCGCGCCACGCCCCCTCCCCTCCCCCAGCACCGCGAGAATGCGCACGCTCTCTTGCACCGCCCGTCGCCGGGCGCGAGGCTCAGCGTGCGCGCCAGCGCGTGCGTCGTGCGTGCTCGCGCGCGCGGCCCAGCGAGCGGCGCTCGGGGGCCAGAGGCGGCTGTGGCTAGGCGTTCCGCGCTCCAGGGCTCTTCGGCGTGACGGCCGCTCCCGTGTTGTTCCAACCCGCGGCCGAGGCCGCTCCCAAGGCGCAAAGATGCCGGCCGTGTCCAAGGGGGATGGGATGCGAGGCCTAGCGGTCTTCATCTCAGACATCCGCAACTGTGAGTGCCAGACGCCGGGCGGGCCTGAGCGGGGGCGCGGCCGGGGGTCCGCAGGTGCGGCCGGGGGCCTGAGGGTTCGGCCGGAACAGGGAAAGGGGTGTGGGCCGGTGCGCGGGTCGGCGTAGGCCTGGGAAGGAGGGCTGCGGGGTGCAGATCGCGCGGTGGGGCGGGGGTCCCGCGCGGGCGCTTAGGGTGCAGAGCGCGCGTCCTGGGTGCACATCTGGCGGGAGTTGGTTGCCTGCTGCGGGGGACCCAGACTGGGGTGGTGGTGGTGGTGGTGTCCAGAGTCCTGACTCGACGATGGGGTGTAGAGTGAAGATTCGTGCTGGTGAATGGGGCAGGGTCCTGGAGGTGCAGATCTGGCAGTGGGGTTGGGGTAGGAGCAGAGATGTTAGGCAGAGATCTGGGGTGCGGACCCCTGGTGGAGTGGTTGCTGTATGGGTTTGGACAGCTGGAGATTGCCTGTGGGTGTTCAGACTGAGGTGCGGGGCTTAGGTGTCTTGAGATCTAAGTGTAGCGATGGGAGTGCGGGGCGCGGTGGGGAGTCTGTGGGGTTTGTGGCACAGTCGAGGGGTTTCCGGCCCAAGACGCCCCTCCCCAGCATGATGTCATCTTGGTCTTTCTAGTAATGGAGCCTTTAACCCAGCCTTTTCCAAAACAGCGTGGATTTTCTCTTTGGGCGGGGATAGGGACACTATACGTCTCTCGGACCTGATTCAGGCGGCATGTTGGGCGATGATTAGATCTCACCCACTGCGATTAAAGTGACTCATTCCCCCAGGGAACCGGGAGCAGCCGGGTGTGGATGCTGGAAGCTGCGCCTGCTTCTCCGCTGAGCAGTTCTGTAGCCAGTGTCCCCTGGGTAGGAAAAAAAAAATCTGCTCAAAGTGAAATGGGTCGGAAGGTTAAAGGTCAGGCAGGGCGGGTGCCCAGGACTTTGACTTACAGAAACTTCTAAAGTTTATCAGACATCCCCTTACTGACGAGAAGAAAAGCCATTTTCCTGTCAGTTTATTTTTTTTTTTCTTGGTGTCTAGCAAATAGCTGACTCCATGATTTTTGTTACTTTAGAGATTAATATGCGTCCTGAGGAATTTTGCCCAGAGTGTCGTCACACTAACACTTCATTTTATACTGTATTCCCTAAGACTGTGCAGGACCCCAGCTTGCCTGGGTCTGTAGGACTCTGGAAGAGGTAGATCAGGGCTTACCAAAATTTTAGACAATAACATTTATAGCCGTGTTGCATTTTGTTTTCTTAAAATTTTTGTCAAAAATTACATTTATAAGTGTGTATGTTATGTGTGTATATGTGTATTCACCCACAAGCCATGGCGCCTGGGTTCTGGTCAGAGGATGTCTCTCTCTCAGAAGTCCATTTTCCCTTTCCATCATGTGGGTTTTCAGGTGTGGCAGCAAGTGTTTTTACCCCCAGCTCCATCCTTCTGTTTTCTGAAGAGGGTTACATTCGTACAGGACATTGAGAGTGAAGCTAGTTTCTCACCCAGCAGGTTACCACTTGTTAGACATGTCCTGTGTTTGATCATGGTAAGAATGTGGTAAGTAACTTATTGGCTGATTGGTAGAGAAGCCATCCCTATCTTGGTGTAGCTAATCTTTGGGGGTGATTGGTATTTGTTGTGGGGAGACAGTTCTATGTCTTGGAGGATGTCTGGTAACACCAAGTGCCTCAGTTGAAATAGTGGTAAATAGTTCCCCAAAGGTGTATGGAATGTACAAGACCATTCCTAGAGAAGCCGTTGGAAGACAGGGTACCTGGTACTGGGGCCTCTCTGGGAGCAGGTTTCTGTGTAACCTAGCCATGCTCTCAGAATACCTTCCTTCTCTGCTGTCACATCTCCTGTGACACTAAGGCCCTCTTCTGTGGAGCAGTGTCCTCTGTTGTGATGTTGTCTCTTCCAGGGGAGTCTTATGTCCTGCTGTACAAAGCACCAAAGCAAGGCCCTCACTCCACCATCCGTGCCCCTCGGTGTCTGGCATACAATATGTGCTCTGAGTGAGTCAGCTCCAAGCAAGACACAGAAATTCTCACTTAAGCAGGGAGACCAGAGCCAGTGTGAACGTGATCCCTAGGCCATGGGAGGTGGGGAGTGAGTGTCACTGCTTTCCCTTTTCCTGAGTTTGTGTTTACTGTTTTCTCCTGATGAGAGTGGGTGGTGGCTCTGTGGAGAGGGAGTCCTAGATCAGCCCCCAGGGTGCAGTGCTGGCTCCTGGCTCCACTATGAACCCTGTAGCTAGAAGCTGCCAGCCAGTGAGCCTTGGTTCTCAAGGGGTTGGCTATGAGATGATGTGTCCTCAAAGTCTGTTTCGTGTCTGTCTCAGCAGCATTTTTTCATCTGGTCTCTGAAGGCCTGTGTTGAATGAATGCTGAGAGGGCAGGGTCAGGGGACAAAGGGATGTATGAGCTGGGAGGTTCTGCACCTTGTTTGCACTTGGTATTGAATTTCCTGGAACAGAACTGACAGGTTGTTGTGATCTCCCCAGAATAGTTGGTAGGTGCTGGGAACAGAACCCGTGTCCTTTGCATGAGCAGCAAGTGTCCTTTTTTTTTTCTTTTTCTTTTCTTTTTTTTTTTTTTTTGAGACAGTGTTTCTCTGTGTAGCCCTGGCTGTCCTGGAACTCACTCTGAAGACCAGGCTGGCCTTGAACTCAGAAATTGGCCTGCCTCTGCTTCCCAAGTGTTGGGATTAAAGGTGTGTGCCACCACTCACTGCCTGGCGCAGCAAGTATTCTTAACTGCTGGGCCATCTCAGCTTGTTTCTTTTTTTTTTTTTGAATAACAACACATGCATAGTACACACATACACACTATAACATACATACATACATACAAATATACACAGTGTATGAATTTTTCTGCCTGCATGTCTCTCTGTATGCCACAGGTGTGCCTAGGGCTTGTGGAGGTCAGAAGAAGATATCAGATCCCTGGAACTGGAGTTCTAGATAGTTGTTAGTAGCCATGTAAGTGCTAGGAATTGAACCTGTATCCTCTGCAGGAGCAGCCAGTGTTCTTAACTGCCGATTTGGGCTGGTAAGATAGCTCAGCTGGGAAGGGTACTAGCTGCCAAGCCTGGTGACCTGAGTTTCATCCCTGGAAGCCACATGGTGGAAGAGAACTGACTCACCAACTTGTTCTTTAACCTCTACATGTACACTGCGCATATTTGCTGTGGCATGTGTGCCCCACTGAATGTTAAAAATGAAAAAAAAAATCTGTTTTTGTTTTGCTTTTTTTAGTCAAGTTTTAAAATAATTTATTTTGAAATAATTCATAGGAAGTTGTGAAGAAATTGACAGGAAGGCCCTTGGCATCCTTCACTCCACCTTTCCTAATGTGGACATCTTTTGTAACTACGGTATTTTCAACACGGGAAAACTGATGTTAGTACAAACCATTGGGATTTTTTTTAAGATTTATTTTTTTATTTTATGTATCCACCATTGCTCTCTTCAGACACACCAGAAGAGGTTATCAAACCCCATTGCAGATGGTTGTGAGCCACCATGTGGTTGCTGGGAATTGAACTCAGGACCTCTGGAAGACCAGTCAGTGTTCTTTTTTTTTTCTTTTTCTTTCTTTCTTTCTTTTTGTTTTGATTTTTTGTTTGTTTGTTTTGTTTTTTTGAGACAGGGTTTCTCTGTGTAAACTTGGCTGTCCTGGAACCTGCCATCACCACCTGGCCCAGTCAGTGCTCTTAACCACTGAGCCATCTCTCCAGCCCACTAACCACTGGGGTATTTAGATTGCTTTTTTTTTTTTTTTTCCCTGAGACAGGGTTTCTCTGTGTAGCCCTGGCTGTCCTGGAACTCACTCTGTAGATCAGGCTGGCCTTGAACTCAGAAATCCACCTGTCTCTGCCTCCCAAGTGCTGGGATTAAAGGCGTGCGCCACCACTGCCCGGCTATTATTTTTTTGGTGCTGGGGATTGATTACCAGAGCCTTGAGTATTTCAGCCCCTAGATGTCAGTAGTTTTACTAGTAATCATGTGTATCTAAGTGTGTGTGTGTGTGTGTGTGTGTGTGTGTGTGTGTGTGTGTGTGTGTATGAGATGCTGTGTGGTTTCAGTTTGCATAGCTTCCAGTTGCTTCCACCTCTGTGAGAGACTGTTCTGCTCTGTTCCATGAAGCTCCCTACCATTAGCTCTCATAGCCACACCCACCACCTCCCACCATGGCAACCAATAATCTCCTCACCAGCTCTGTAATTTTGTGATCTCAAGGATGTCACATAAAAGGAATTGTACAGTGTGTGACCTTTGGAGATTGGCTTTTTCACTCAGTGTGTTCCTTGACATCCATATAGGCTGTTGTGTTGATAGTGTTCCAAGGAAACCAAAACCCTTCTGACTGACATTGGGAGTTTGGAATTTTTGTTGGCTTTTTCACAAGTGATGTTCACAAAGGAGAACCATATAAAATTTATTTAGCATGCCTTACTAGTTTTTGCAGTGCTAAGGATGAGCACTGTTAGGGAGCCACACTCCCAGACAAGTGGCACTTGTCTTTGTGCACGGCTGTTGATTTATCAACAAACCAAACTGATTGGGAATACCAGTGATCCCAGCTAAAATGGTTTGGCCTGACTGGGTTTTTGATCTTATTAATATGCATAAAAGCAATGCCCATTCCTTGAAAATCTGGCTTTGATTTTTGATCCTTACTGGGCTGCTTGTGGTATGATCCTTTCACAGTCCTGTGTAGTGGCAACCGTGCAGCTTAGCCTCAGTCCCTGGTCACCACAGTACACAAGTGTGAGTTTTGCAGTGTGCTTTGCTCCTGAGCCTGAGGCTCTGGGTTAAGTGTATTCAGCACCTTTTCTGCTCAGTATTTTCACCTTGCTGTGGGTTTACTGGGCCTACCTTCATCACAAGCTGCAGAGCATCTTTCTATACAATGCTGACTGAACATGGTGTACTGTGAGAATTGACTGTAGAACAGGCAGGACTGCAGCAGAAAGACAGAGGGTCCTTGTGAGACTAGTCATATTGCCGCGGGCAGGAAATTGCCCAAATTGCCGTTTATCCCTGCGTGTGGAGCTGGAGTTTGGAGACAGTGTAGGTGCTTTTATCATGCTTGGATGCTTTCTACTTAATCATTGTAGGAGCTCAAGTGAAGGAAGGTAGGGGGTGGCCAAGAGATGCCGCTTATGTCCTAAGAGAAGAGTGGAGCTTGCTGTGCTCAGCTAGCAGGGTCTGCTGTGGCAGATGCCCTTTTGAATTGTACTTTAGCATCACTAAAATCTCAATTTATTTGTGCATAGAATCTCAGGTATTAGCCATAAGTTGGACATTGAGAAATGGAACATAACAATTTGAATTCTGTTTAAGCTTCTATGTAAACATGAAGTTGGTACTTGATTTTCCTCAATAATGGTAAAGATAAATTAGACCTGGTCTGTTGTTGAATGTTTTTGTTTATTTACTTAAAAATTTATTTATGTTTTTTTTCAAGACAGAGTTACCCTGTTTTTATTTTATTTTCATTTTCTTCATTTGACTTACTTACTTACTTACTTCATTGACTTGTTTTTGAGACAGGGTTCTTCATAACGGCCCTGGCTGTCCTGTCCTGGGCTTTACTGGGGCCCAGGTCACTTTGTAGACCAGGCTGGCCTTGAACTCTCAAGATCCACTTACATCTGTCTCCCTAATGTTTGGATTAAAGGCATGTGCTACAATGCCTGACCATCCCTTGTTTTAATGAAAAAAAAATATTTTTTACTTATGTGAGATGGGGTCTCATACTGAGGTCCAGGCTGACCTAGAACTTCCTGTGTAGTGTGTTTGTTACCTTAGCCCTCTAAGTACAACGTGAACTGTCATGCTTAGCATATTTATTAATTGATTAAGGTCTTCCTAGGTAGCCTGGGTTGACTCTGTGGGGCAGGGATTATAGTGATAGGCCATTATGCCTAAGTTTTTGTTGAATTTTAAAAAGAACCTTCAAAGTTAAAAGCCCTCAAGAGTTCACTCACTGTCGTCTTTCCCAATTGAGAAGTGCTGACTTTTTGAGAAGAATGCTTGTCTTGCACATTTTCTTTTGCAATCTTCTACATAATTCATATTCCTTAGAAACCCATTTTGAAAACTTGTGACAGTATGGTGAGGGATGAGGAAGGAAGTCTTCATTGCCAGCACTGTTGGTTGGGGCTTCCAGAAGACACGCCCTCCAGCTCCATAGTACTTTCCCACCCTCAGCAAGGGTGGTTACACTGTTTCTTTTGTGACAAGTTGGCTATCCGATTGGTAGCATCTTCTCATGTCAGTATCTAGCAGTAATCTCAATCCCCCACCATACCCTGGAGGTGAGACTGTTTTACTGTGTATCCCAGGCTTGCCTTGAAGTGTAGTCCATGTATAGTCCAGGGTAGTCTTTGGAGTGCTAGGATTGCACTGTGCTTGGTACCTACCTCTCTTTCCTCTTAGAATGATTCTCTCTGCTTTGGCAACTGCTTGAGGCAGGGTTCTTAGAAAGGCTGTTGCTGTGGGATTAAATGGCATCTCCTTGTCTCTTTAAAAACCAGATGAGTCAGACTAAAAGGGCACATGGGCATCTGCTGTAGACATGGTTATTTTAAAGCTTTTTTAAATTTTCTGTGTGTGAGTGTTTTGTTTGCTTGTATATCTGTCTTCTGAATGTGTGCCTGGTGCCTGAGGTCAGGACGAGTTGGATTCCCTGCAGCTGTGAACTGGATGGCTCTGAACGCTATTTGGGTGCTAGGAGTTGAACCCGGGCCTTTGCAAGAAAAACAAGTGTTTTTAACCACTGAACCATCTTCCCAACCCTGACATGGTATTTTTGAAGACAGTTTACAGATTCGAAGAGTATGAGAAGAGCTGAACTATGTGGTGTCAACTCCGCAGCAGAAGGGCTGAACTCTGGTGGATCTCACCTGGCAGCTTCTTGAGCAGGAGGCTTCCCTGGAGCTCAAACTTCAGGATTTATAAGGTTCAAAAAGCAGCAGTATTCTTGTTAATCTGTAGTAAATTAGTCAGAAATCTTGGTTGGGCCTAGACTGCCCAGATAGTTCAGAGGGCTGAGGTACTTGCTGCCAACACTGATAACCAGAGTTTGATCTCTGGGATCCTCATGATGGAAAGGAAGAACCAATCCCTCAAGTTGTCCTTTGACCTTCATACTGTATGATGGCACACACTCAAATAAGTAAATGTAATTTAAGAAGAAAGAAAAGACAAAAACCCACTATGCTGAAGCTGTGCATGACATTGTAAGCCTTTAATTCCAGAGGCTGGGGGACTATGTGTTTGATGTCAGCTTGGGTTTCACAGTGAAATGCCATCACAAAGAAAAACCCTCCTGAATCTGAAAACAAACTCACAGTGGAGCACCACTGCCACTGGGATGGACAGGATGGGCACTTGCCTGATAGAGTCTCAGATCTGGAGGTGGAGAGGGACTGAGTACTTCTCCCATTAGAGGTGGGTGATCCTACAGGAGACATAGAGAAATAATAGAGGTACTGAAGGTGTTTGGGCACTACTACAAATCAGCAATTCCAAGGTAACTTTGGAGGATTGTGTGCTTGGGTGTGGCCTTGCTTAACAAGCATTCTTTCCAGGTGGAAGTGCAGTCCCTGCCTGCCTGCAGGTTAATACAATCTGGAATGTCCCCCTCCCACCCTCTTCATTTGGTTAGCAGTGAGTGGCATGAGGCCTGATACAAGGCCTGATATGGAAGCTGTAGGAGCTACAAAGTTGGATGGCTTCTTTCAGCTTCTGTATGTAGAAGCTAAATAAAAATCTCCCCAGTTAAAAAGAAATGCATATTGAAAGGCATTCACTTACAACACAAGTCAGCAAAGTAGGTGTTCTATTTACCTACAATCTCAGCAGAGGCTGAGACAGGAGGATCGTCAATTCCAGGCCTTTCTGGGATACAGGAGGACACTGTTTCAAACCAAACCAAAGAATAAAGCCAAATGGATGGGTTTTACTAAATCATATGATACCTTGTGCTCAGATTACAAAATTGTATAAGGGTTTGCTTTTTAAATTTCCCTGACTCCCATGTGGAGGCCAATAAAGCTGACATGTCTGAAAAACAGTGCCACATGTGCAGTTTTACTCTGGTGTCTAGGATTAATTGGGTGTTCCTGTACTGAGATGAGGCTGGGGTAGTGTTTCATAATTAGCCCTGGCCTTGTGTGGATGTGGCATTGTTAAGCCTGGCCAAGATGCACAAAATAGTTAGCTTGTGAGTAGACAACAGTTTCACTGAGAAATAGAACATAGACCAAGAGAGCTTGGGCCTGAGGTCACAGAGTCACTGTTCCCTCCTGGGAGCTCAGTGGAGAAGGATGTCACTCCTGGCCACACTGTGAATTCCTTGCACAGCGTCACCCCTTTCCCTTTAGTGTTGTCAGAGAGGAAGGGCTAGTGGATTGAGGTGGGAATAAGAGTACTTAGACCAGAAGGGCTTCTGTGGATGGAGCACAGGGTACAGAGCTGTGCTGTGCTGGTGGAGAGCTAGTCTCTTCAACTTGCAGGCTTTTTTGTTTGTGTTGTTGTTTTTCGAGACAGGGTTTCTCTTTTGGTAGTGAAAATCTTTAAAAATGATGAAAATATAAGTATTTTTGAGGATTTCTGGTTTGTATTTTTTATAGTTCAAAATATAGTTTTGAGGCTGGGTGGGTGGTCTTTAATCCCAGGATTTGGGAAGTAGAGGCAGGTGTATCTCTGTGAATTTGAGGCCAGCCTGGGCTACACAGTTCAGGACAGCCAGGCTATATAATAATAGAGAGACCCTGTCTCAAAAACTCAAACCAAACAGCAACAAAAAGCAAGCAAGTAAGCGAGCACGGGTCTGAAGCTCAGCAGGGTAGTTCATGCCTGTAAGCCCAGTCCTTGAGAAGCAGGGGTAGGAGGGTCAGGCTAGCCCTGGCTACATAGCAAGTTTGAAGCTAGCCTTAGGTTACTTGAGAACCTTCTAAAACAAAAAGAAAAACAAAACAAACCATAACAAAAATACCCCCCCCCCCAAACAATAACAAAATTCAGTTCAGTAGCTTTTTTATTTTTATTTTTATTTTTGGTGGAAGTGGTTTTTGCTGTCATAGCACCAACAAGTCAGAGCCTTGTTTTGAATCCCATTGTGCCTGTAGACATTTGAAAGTCTTTGACCAGTTCAAAGTTTATTGGTTCTGTGGGCTGTGGTGAGTGTATTTGCAAGCAATCCTCTATAAGTTCTGTCTGGTAGATTCCTCACCAGTATTAATGCATACACACATGCATCACCCATGGTGATGGCTACACTGCCTAGGCTGGCTTCCCATTTCCTAGGTTCAGTCATTCTCCTGCCTCAGCCTCAGAAGTAGCTGGGAAGACTGGTGTACCCCACCCTGTTGACTATATTCAGTCACTTCTCCATTTTAAGCTTTTGTTGCCACAGTTAACTGTACCCTGAATTGTCCCTGCACAGAGCAGCAGATCCCTCTCTCCTAGGAGTTGAGAGTGCAGCTGGAGGGAGCTGCAGGCTAAATATCCCACCAGGGAGTACCAGGTCCTTCTGCCTCTGAGGCTGGCTCAGCCTCTGAAGCTGGCATTCATTTTTTTTAATTGATTAAGTTATTTATTTACTTTACATCCTGATCGCTCTCTCTTCTCCCAGGTCCTCCTCTTCCCCTCCCTCCTCATCCAGCCCCCCTTCCCTTCTCAGAAAAGAGATGCCTCCCATGGATATCAACCAGCCTTGGCATATTAAGTTGCTATAAGATTAGTTGCATCTTCTATTGAGGCTAGACAAGGGGAAAGGGATCTAAAGGTGGGCAGTGTAGTCAGAGACAGCTTCTGCTCCCGCTTCAGGAGTTCCACAGGAAGACCCAGCTTCACAACGTATATACATGCAGAGGGCCTAAGTCTGTCCCACCCATGCTCTCTGGCTGGCCCTATGGGCTGTTGATTCTGTAGGCTTTCTTGTGGTGTCCTTGACCCCTGTGGCTCCATTTCCACAGGATTCCCCAAGCTCTACGTAATGTTTGGCTGTGGCTCTTTGCATCAGTTTCCATCAGTTACGGTGTGAAGCCTCTCTGATGGCAGTTTTGCTAGGCTCCTCTTACAGGTATAGCAGAATATTGTCAATAGTGTCAGGGGTAGGGTTCCTCTCATGGCATGGATCTCAAGCTGGGCCAGTCCTTGGTTGGCCCTTCCCTCATTCTCTATTTTTTTTTTTTTTAAGATTTATTTATTTATTATATGTAAGTACACTGTAGCTGTCTTCAGACCCACCAGAAGAGGGCGTCAGAACTCATTACGGGTGGTTGTGAGCCACCATGTGGTTGCTGGGATTTGAACTCATGACCTTCTGAAGAGCAGTCGGTGCTCTTACCTGCTGAGCCATCTCACCAGCCCCAAAGATTTATTTATTGTTATATGTAAGTACACTGTAGCTGACTTCAGATGCACCAGAAGAGGGCATCAGATCTCATTACGGATGGTTGTGAGCCACCATGTGGTTGCTGGGATTTGAACTCAGGACCTTCGGAAGAGCAGTCGGTGCTCTTAACTGCTGAGCCATCTCACCAGCCCCTCTATTTTTTTTTTTAAACCCTTGCATATCTTGTAGGCAGGACAAATTGTCTAAGGTTTTGTGGCTGGGTTGGTGTCCCAATCCCTACATTGGAAGTCTTGACTGATTACAGGCGATGCTCTGTTCAGGCTTCTTACTTTTAGTCTTAGCTGGGATCACCCTCATAGATTCCTGGGAGTTCTCATGTTCTAGGTTTCTAGTTCATCCCAGAGATCCCCCCATCCAGTTTTCTCTCCCAGTACTTATCCCCTTCACCCCCTGTCTCATCCCACCTCTCCCCTACTCAGTCCTCTCCTTCCATCTACCCCCTGTTTTGGTTTGAGCTCAGGTATTAGTAGGTAGCTCTGGAAGTCCTAGAGACCAGGCTGACTTGGGATTCTCTGGGATTGAAGGTGTGCACCACCATGTGCACCCCATGCCTGGCTTTTGAAGCTGACATTCTTGTCATTGTTGTCGTTGTAGTGGGAGATGTGGATCCAGTTCTGTATGCTGTTTCCTTGATACTCTTTGATTTACTGCATACCTAGTTCACACACCTAATAGGTTTACTATCTTTTAAGTAAGTAATCTAGAAAACAAGCAGAACATGGAGGTGTGCTCTTAGAATCATAGGGCTCTGGAGGCCGAGGCAGGAGGATAGTAGGTTTGAGGTGAGACATCGCACAGCTGTGTGTTTCCATCTTGTTCCTTTTTTTTTTTTAGTTTATTTATTTATTATATGTAAGACACCCCAGAAGAGGGAGTCAGATCTCATTATGGATCCGTTGTGAGCCACCATGTGGTTGCTGGGATTTGAACTCATGACCTTCAGAAGAGCAGTCGGCACTCTTAACTGCTGAGCCATCTCTCCAGCCCTCCATCTTGTTCCTTTGCTACACTTTCATTCTTATTCTTTTAGCTTTGCTTGGATGGAAGCTGGAGCTGTGGAATCCTGAGACAAATCCGTGCATTACTATATAGTAAATTCCAGGTGATTTTTTTCTTTCAAAATAAGAGCTTTTATAGTCCAGATTGGCCTGATCATCCTGTCTCAAGCCTCCTAAGTTCTGGGGTTCCTGGTGCTACCACATCTGATTTGTGTTGCTGTGGTGGTGGCGGCAGTTCTGCTGCTGCTGTTTCCTCTTCCTCCTCCTCTTCTTTCTCCTTTTTTTTTTTTTCTAAAGATAAGGTCTCACTATATAGACTAGGCTGCTGGCCCTGAACTTAAGCGATTTACCTGTTTCTGCCTCCTAGGTGCTGGAATAAAGTGTCCTTTGTTATGATTTTGGTATAACACCATCCTTGAAGGATATTCTGAGGGTGCATATTTTCAGATTTCTTTGATTTTTTTCTAAATTGTTTGTGTTCATGGGCACTGGACAGCATAATTAAAATTAATTAGTCAGGGATGGTGACACACCTTTAATACCAACACTAAATAAATACATAAAATTATAATTATTATTTTGGTTTTTCAAGGTTGAGTTTCTCTGTGTAGCCCTGGCTGTCCTGGAACTAGGTCTGTTGACCAGACTAGCCTCAAACTCACAGAAGTCTACCTGCCTCTGCCTTATGATGCTGGGATTAAAGGCATGAGCCACCATTGCCTGACCATAAAATTATTTTATTTTATTTTACTTTTGGATTTTGAGCAGGGTTTACATAGCCTTGGATGTTCTGGAACTTGCTGTATAGACCAGGCTGGCCTGAAACTCACAGGTTTGATGCCTTTGCCTCTTGAATGCTGGGATTAAAGGTATGTACCACCACACCCATCTAAAATTAATCTTTTAGCATAGGTTATACTGTATAACCCCTACTGGCCTGGGACTATCTATGTAGACCAGGTTTGCTTTACATAGAGATTGCTTATTCTACTTCCCTAGTGCTTGGATTAAAGTTATGGGCCCATACCTGGCCTAGATCTATCATGACACCATTCTGTCCTGTCACCTTACACCCTGAAATCAGGCCCTTGTCAGATGCCTGATCTCTTGACTATGGATGCCCCAGTTTTGTTTGTTTGTTTGTTTTTGGAGGCAGGATTTCTCTGTGTAGCCCTGAAATTTACTCTGTAGATCAGGCTGGCCTCGAACTCAGAGAACCACCTGCATCTCCCCTGGGATTAAAGTTTTGCGCCGCTACTGCCTGGCTGATGCCCCAGCTTGTAAAATTGTTTGAAGTAGAGACTGGAGAGATTGATTACTGGATACAAGCATTTGTTGCTTTTGTAGAAGACCGGAATTCAGTTCCTAGCACTCATATTATGTAGTTCAGAACTGCTTATAATTTCAACTCCAGGAAATCCCACATCCTCTCCGGCCTCCACAGGCATTCCCCTCCTCACCCCCCCCATCCCCCCATGCTATATGAAACAACAGAATTGTTTCTGCGGGTGGATCTGCTGCTGGGCTGGCACATCCTGTTTCTGGTACCTCTATGGGATATGCTGTCATCTTCTAGCACCTCTGTGTCTCTTTGGTATTGTTCCTATGTTAGTGGTGTGAGGAAGTTTGATTTATTCTGTTTTAGTTTCTTATCCTTGGGATTTGAGTTTTTTAGACCAGTGAGTTTATAAAGGCAGATGTGATGATCTGCTTAAACAGAGAAAAAGTTGATTTTTGTCTCATAACTTTGGAGTTTTCAGCCCATGAGAGGTTGGCCTTATTGTGTGTGGGCCTGTGGCATGGCAAAGGTGGCATGGCATCCCTTCTTGGAGGGATCACATAGAGCAGAATCACTTAACTAAGCACCAGGAAGTGAAACAGTAGAAGAGAATGGGGTACACAGTCCTTAGGAGAGCAGCCCCAAACTCAAATGCCTGCCCTGTGTTCCACTTTGTATAGGTTGCTACCACCCAATAGCTCCAAGCCTGGGAAGAAGCCTTTATGACCTCCCAATAGCTCCAAGCTGGGGAAGAAGCCTTTATGGCTTTTGGGGGGCATCCCAGGTTCAAACAATAGCTGTAGTTTTCATTTGTTTGAAACTTCTGTCCGTACTCTTACCCACACTGGTTGCCTGCCTGTCAGGCCCCATGAGGTTCCTCAGTCCTCACGGGTGGTCTTCTTTCTTTCTGTTTGCTCCACTTGCTTAAGTCCCTGGGACTGTCCCCCTAGCTTGTGACCTGTGGTGTTAGGTCCTGAGGACATGCTGGGTACCACGTATGCTTTCTCCTGGTTCTACCTTCTGCCATTTACAGCCTGACAGCCTGTGCCTGTTAGTTGAGTTCTTTTCTCCTTACATGTTGTTTCTATTTTTTTTTGTCCACAGGGTGACATTTACTGCGACTTAGATAGACATTGTGAGTCCCACCTTGGTTTTGAACGATCCTCTTGCCTATAAATACCACAGAGCTTTGTTCTGGGCTGAAGCCATGTCATTTGGGGACAGTTTGGTCTGGCAAGGAAGGACCAGAGTAGCCTTAGGCCTAGGGCTAATTTCACTCTTTTCTCTCTCCTTTTAAGAGTCTTGTTAGGGGGCTGGTGAGATGGCTCAGGGGTTAAGAGCATTGACTGCTCTTCCAGAGGTTCTGAGTTCAATTCCCAGCAACCACATGGTGGCTCACAACCATCTGTAATGGGATCCAATGCCTCTTTTTCTGGTGTGTCTGAAGACGGCAACTATGTACTCACATACATAAAATAAATAAGTAAATCTAAAAAAAAAAGTCTTGGGCCAGGCTGCCCTCCAACTATACTGTGTACTTACTGTACACTGGACTTGAACCAATGATCTTCCTGCCTCTACTTATTAAGTACCGGAATTACAAGTGTGTGCCCTCATACCTGACTCTCATCCCACTTTTGAGGTGGGTTCCTTTTCCAGAAGAGGGCAACTCTGGCTTCTTGCAGCTGAGAGGCTTCCTGTTAACCAGGTCAGTGCCTGTCAAATCAAGGATCTTCCTACAGAGTCCTTCTCTTGTTCAGCTCAGGGAGATAGCAGGCCCGGATTTTCTCTCTTTGGCTGGAGGTGGAACATAGAGCTGTGTTCTCTTTGATCCTTAAGAGAGAGGATGAGTCTGGGCCCAGCTTATGGCCAGTAGGTTTTGGAGAGATATTTGTTACAAGAGAGTGGAGTTTAGAGGTCTGGGCTGGAGATAGGAATATAGGGTACTGTTACAGGTGACATTTAAAGCTGGAGGGCCACTCGAGTAAGGGCATGAAGGTCAGGCTCAGGAGGAGAGATGGAATCATCATTCTGGGCACCTGTAATGGTTTGAATAGGTTTGGCCCCCATAGTTTCAATGCTTTGTCTTAGAGAGTAGCATAATCAGGAGGTATGGCCTTATTGGAGTAGGTGTGGCCATGTTGGAGGGAGTACGTTACAGTGTAGACAAGCTTTGAGGACTCCTATGCATAAATTCCACACAGTGTGGAATCAGAGTCTCTCCTTCTGGCTGCCCTTGGATCAAGATGTAGAACTCTTAGCTCTTCTAGCACCATGTCTGACTGGACGCTGCCATCCTTCCTGCCATATGATGATGGACCGAACCTCTGAATTTGTAAGCCAGCCCTAATTAAATGTTTTCTTTATAAGAGTTGCCTTAGTCATGGTGCTCTTCACAGTAATGAAACCCTAACTAAGACACTATCCTAGCTTACATCTGACTGCAGGTTCTGTGCTACCCCTACTCTGGCTGAGTGAGTGAGATGGTTACTTCTGCTGTTGAGTGCTGGGGCCCAGAGTCAGATGCTCTAGACTGCAGTATATACCTTTCTTTTGAACATGCCCTGGGTGTGTTGAGGTGGAGAGGATCATAGACCAGGGAGGAAGGATGCTTAGTTAAGTCTGGTGGGATGGCTTGTGGAACAATAGTTGGCTTAACCTTCCAAGAGTTTTGATATAAGGAACAGTGAGGTTGGGTGTTGACTGCAGAGGTGTTGGGTGTGTTGGCTTCCAGTCACTTCCTGACAGGTTCACTTACAGCCATAGCACACCCAAGCATCTCTGGGGCTTGGAAGATAGCTCACTTAGTAAAGTGATTGCCATGTAAGCCTTAGTTCAGCTCCCAGCATCCATGTAAAAAGCTTCGTAAAGCCAGGAGTAGTGGCATAGGCCTTTGATCCCATCGCTGGAGAAGCAGAGGTAGGCAAATCTTTGAGTTTGAGACCAGCCTAGTCTACATAGTGAGTTCCAGGCCAGTCAGGGCTACAAAGGGAGAGGAGACTGTTTCAAAACTACCCCCTCCCTCCAGTCAGCCAAATAAAAAATTGCATGTGATGTTGTCCTTTTTTGGGGTTGGGGGAGGGCATGCAGACAAAGACTCAGTTTGTATACAGGGTTATCCTCAAACCTCTGCTTTCTGAGTTCTGGGATTAAAAGAGTACATCACCATGCCTGGCACACTTTTAATACCAACAGTGGGAGGGAAGAAACCCAGAATCTCTGGGGCTTGCTGGCTAGGCAGTCTAGTCTACTTGGTAAAATTCTAGGTTTAGTGGCAAAACAAATGAAGAAACAAACAACCTGGGAGGTGTTGGTACATACCTTTAATCCATTTGGGAGGGAGCAGCATTTGGGAGGGAGAGGCAGTTGGATCTTTGTAGAGGGTGTTTATCTTAGTTAGGATTTTAGTGCTGTGAAGAGACAACATGAACACAGCAACTCTTAGAAAGGAAAACACTTAATTGGGGGCTGGCTTACAGTTTTAGAAATTTAGTCCATTATTGTCATGGATGGAAATGGGACAGTTTTCCAGCAGACATGGTGCTGGAGAAGGAGCTGAGAGTTCTACATCTTGATCCACAGGGAGCAAGAGCAGTCTGTGTGCCACATTGCTTGAGCACTGGAGACCTCAAATCCCGTCTTCAAATGACACACTTTCTCTAAAAGGCCACACTTTCTGATAGTGTCACTCCCTATGGGTGAAGCATTCAAACACATGAGCCTTGGGGCTCAAACCTATTCAAACCACCACATTCCACTCCCTGGCCCTCGTAGGCTTGTAGCCATAACACAATGCAAAATGCATTTAGTCCAACTTCAAAGTCCCCATAGTCTATCATAGTCTCAACAATTCTTAAAAGCCCAAAGTTTAAAGTCTCCTTTGAGATTCATGCAGTCTCTTTAACTGTAATCCTATATAAAATCAAATAAAAAAATCATATACCTCCAACATATAATGGCACAGGATATACATTACTCTTCCAAAATATGGGGAAGGGAGCACAGTGAGGAGACACTGGACCAAAGCCAGACTGAAAACCATCTAGACAAACTCCAAACTCTGCATCTCCATGTCTCATGTCAAAGTGCTCTTCAGATTTCCAACTATTTCAGCTTTGATGGCAACATGCTTTTTTCTCTTGGGCTGGTTCTACTTCTTGTTAGCAGCTTTTCTCAGCAGGGCTCTGGCATCTCTAACCTCTTGGGGTTTCCAGGGTAATCCAGGCTTCACCTTCACACAGTGACCTTTCTGGAAGCCCATGTAGGAATACCTCTGCCATACATCTGCCTCGGTGGTTTTCCCTAATCTTGGAGGGAAATTCCATAACTCCTTTCTTCTATTCTTGACTCTAAAGCCAGAATTACATGACTGAAGCTTCCAAGTTCTGCTGCTTGCTGGGGCTGTAACATGGCCCTATCTTTCAGTTATATCTTCACCAACTTTCTGTTTTCAATGATTTCCTTCACTGCCTAAGCTTGGCTATTCTGGAACTTGCTGTGTATACTAGAATGACCTTGAACTCAGAGATTTGCATGCTTCTGTCTCAAGGTATGTACTATTATGCCTGGACCCAAACTGTTTTTTAATTCCTTTTCACAAGATGGAAGCTGAGCTGGGTGGGGTGCTGCCCACCCCCACCCCCCTACTTCCTTTATACCATTTCATCATGTGTTTAGAATTCTTTTCTTGAGCCAGGCTCCCATGGTTCAAATCTCCCTCAGTATCACTTTCTTCCATGCTTCTACTAGGATGGCCCACTAAGTAGCACTTAAAGCATTCCACTGCTTTTCTGACCCAAAGTCCCTAAAACTACATTCCTCCAAACAAAAGCATGGTCAGGCCTATCCCAACAATGCCCAACTCCTGGTACCAACTTCTGTCTTAGGGTTTGATTGCTGTGAAGAGACACCATAACCATGGCAACTCTTATAAAGGAAAACATTTAACTGGGGTTGGCTTACAGCTCCAGAGGTTAGTTTGTAGTCATCATGGCAGGAAGCATGGCAGCTTACAGACAGACATGGTGCTAGAAGGGGACTGAGAGTTCTATATCTTTTTGTTTTGTTTTGTTTTGTTTTGAGACAGGGTTTCTCTGTGTAGCCCTGGCTGTCCTGGAACTCACTCTGTAGACTAGGCTGCCCTCGAACTCAGAAATCCGAGAGAATTCTATAGCTTAATCCACACTGGGCGTAGCTTGAGCATAGGAGACCTCAAAGTGCATCCCCCACAGTAACACACTTCCTCCAACAAGGCCACACCTACTCAAAAGGCCACACCTCCAAATAGTGCCACTCTCTGAGTGAAGCATTCAAACATTCTATGGGGGCCATACCTATTCAAACCACCACAGAATTCCAGAACAATCTAGGCTACACAGAGAAGCCTTGTGTGTGTGTGAGGGCAAGTGGATGGTCACCTGAGGGCTATCTCTAGCTTCTACATGCACACATGGGTAGGCACATCCACATAGACATCCGCACACCTGAAAGTGAAAGAATGAAAAACCCTAGTCACTGTGGCTCACAACTTACCTGAATGACACTCATAGATAGTTATGGTGACTGAAAGGGATCTGGGGTAAATTCTCTCTCTCTCTCTCTCTCTCTCTCTCTCTCTCTC
>NW_022196904.1:130712634-130717683 GCF_008632895.1 Mastomys coucha
TTTGGTTTTTTGAGACAGGGTTTCTCTGTATAGCCCTGGCTATCCTGGATATCCTGGAACTCACTCTGTAGACCAGGCTGGTCTTGAACTCAGAAATCCACCTGCCTCTGCCTCCCATGTGCTGGGATTAAAGGCATGCGCCACCACACCCGGCTTGGGTAAATTCTCATAACTTACCAAGTTATGTGTTGAGTATGGCTCCTGTGGAAGGACTTAAGTCCCCTCCTTGACTGGATGTTAGTCTCGGGTGGGGATGGTGGCTTGGTGTAAATACAATCACCATATGACCAGGACTTCCTCTGTGAGGCATGTGTCTAAGAGAAAGGATATGTATATACAAAACTTAATGTGAATATGACTGTCAGGGTCTTACTGTGTAACCTTGGCTGGCCTTGGGATTTAATTTATTGAGGCTTTTAATTTTTTTTTTTTTTTTTGAGATAGGGTTTCTCTGTGTAGCTTTGGTGACTGTCCTGGAACTCAACTGTTCTGGAACTCTATTTATAGACCAAGGTGACCTCAAACTTACAGAGATCCACCTGCCTCTGCCTCCTGAGTGCTGGGATTAAAGGTTTGTGCCACTACCACTGCGCTTGGTTTTTTAAAGATATATTTATTTTTATGAATGAGCATTTTTATGTATGAGCAGTTTGCCTGCATGTGTATCTCTATACCTTATATGTGCTGTGCCTGAGGAGGTCAAAAAAAGGACATTGGATCTTCTGGAATTGGAGTTGTAGACACTTATGAACCACCATGTGGGTGCTGGGAACAGAACCTGTATCCTCTGTAACTCCTGAGTCATCTCTCTAGCCTCATAAGTTTTTAAAGATGTATTTATTAGTTTTATGTCTATGTCTGTTCAGACTGCATTTCTGTATGTGTCTCCTGTGCATGCGTGGTGCCCTCGGAGGTCAGAAGAGGGTTAACGAATGATTGTGAGCTACCATCTGAGCATGGGGATGTGGGAACTGAACTTAGATCCTCTGTAAGAACAAGTGCTGTTTATCATTGAGCCATCCCTCTTGTCCCAAGAATGTTATTCCTGATAGGCCAAAAGTAGAAAGAACCCAAAAGCCACTAGATAACAAAATATGGAGCACTGTGACGCTACTAATAAAAAACGGCTGTGCTGGCTGCTGCTTGACAACACTGTGCTGAGGGAAGAAGCCAGACTTTTTTAACCACACATACCGTACTTTCCTACTTAGACAGACTGAGAACAGGCAAGCCTAGTATGAGCCAGTTGAGGTTGCTAGGAGCTGGTAAATGACTGCTAATAGTTGTGGAATTTCATTTGGAGAGATAAAGGGCAGACAGGAGTATTTTTGAAGCCACTGGTGTACATGTTTCATGTGAGTGAACAGTGTTGTTTGCGAATCATATACCAAAAAGCTGCTGAAGAGATGGTCTAGCCTTGTGTGTCAGAGCCACATAGGTTTATCTACTGGGGCTTATTGGCAGTACGATTTTTCATGTTCTGTGAATTAATTTTCTCCCCTTCCCCTCCCCTTGAAGCTTACTGTATATCCCTGCTGTCAAATTTGCAGAAGTCTTTAGCTTCCCATGCTCAGGATCACAGATCTGTGCCATCAGGTTATCTGTGCACTTTTACTTGGGTTTATTGGTGTGGATTTTGATCAGAGAACCCTCCTTCCCATTAACACAGACCACAGAAGCATTCCTGAGCACAGCCATATCAAGCCTGTGGCCACTCACTGCCTTCTACCCATTATCTGAAATTATATTCTTCAGAGCATTCTGGCTAGTGGCAGTCTTGTCAATAGAAGATCTGAGGTGGGAAAGTCCAACAACCTGAGTCTTGCAGTTTGTAGGTATTGTGGTGAACACCTTTAATGCCTAGTAAGAGTCATCTTCATTAATGTGGACATTCTAAAGTGAAGAGAGTTTTTGTCTTAGCATATATTTGACTGAAACTTCACTTTAGACAGAGTTTTATTATACATGTCAAAGGTTCATGTTTTGATATTTCTCTGTGTCTCTCTGTCTCTATCTTTGTCTCTCTTTCTGTAAGGTCCAACTGCACAGCCCAGGCTGGACATGAACTTGCGATCCTTCCTGCTTTAGTCTCCTGAATGCTAGGATTAGAGGTGTCTGCCAACATGTCCAGCCTAGGCAGGTATTTTGTAATCTAGGTCATTCCCTACTACTATCATCAGGGGTTCGTCTGGTCCCTGGAGAAGAATGATTAACTAGTCTGCTGCTGAGGAATGAGCTTCCTCCCAGGTGCTCAGTCCCAGCCTGTCCCCATTCTGTGCATTCTTTTGAGACTCACTGAGGCAAATTACAGCTTACTTCTGACCAATGTCTGCAGTAAGTCTGGGTCACTTATTAGCCAGTGACGTTCCGAAGTCCATGCTGAAATTGCTGCTGCATTTCAGAGAGTTAAGGTAGCTAAGACCAGAATCCCACAGCTCAGACTGTCTGTCAGGCTTGTTGAAACAGGTCAGTAGTTACTCAGGTTGGTGGTTACCTTTTCGAAATTAATTTCTAGAGTTAGAATAGGTCAGTAGCCCTTGTCCTTGCCAATATCTAATTTTTTTAAAAAAATGTTTTTGTTTTATTTTGTTGTGTTGGGGGAGGGGCAGGTAACCCTAACTGGCCTGGAGCTCTCTGTGTAGGTCAGGCTGACCTCAGTGATCTCAGTAATCTCAGAGTTCTGCCTGTCTCTGCCTCTTGAGTACTGGAATTAAAGGCATGTGCTGGTCCCAAGCCAAATCTTTGTCACATTAGCTTTTTGTTGTTGGTTTTGTTTTGTTTTGATTTTTTTTGTTTTTTTGTTTTTTTTCTAGATCTGTTCTTAGCAAGATGAGGCCCTTCACCTACAAGTTAGAAGTGTGGCATTAGTAGGGAACATGGGCCGAGCACTAGTGCTCAGTGGCACATTTGTAATAGATGATGCAGATGTCCCTTGTCTGCTAGTGTCACCTGTACTTTAAGTCTTGTGTATCATTTCACCTGGTGGGAATTCCTCTGTGACATTTCCAGGGTTGGACATTTGGTGGCCTCTGTGGAGTGAGTAAAAGTACCACCCTGGGGAGGGCAGTGTCAGTGGCCCGTGTCACTCATGCTGCAACCCTCACAGTAACATAGGGTTCTATGGTGCTGTCTGTCTTCTGTATCAGACCAGACAGAGCCATCAGAGCTGGGAAACATGAGCCCATCTTGGAGCAGCAGTACCAGAGTCTTTGTGCATGCTTACTTAGCTCATCATGGTTACTCCTCATGTGGGAGCATTTTCAGACAGGTAGACCTACCTGCTCTCACTCTCACTGAAGGCATCCTCTCTCCATCCCTTGCTGCTCTTCAGTCTGCCAGTCTTGGGAGGTTCAGACATTGGGCTTTGATCCAGGAAAAGGAGACATGGCCTCACTTTCTAGTGGAAGAGGCAGTGAGGCTGCAGACAGACAGGGATGCCTGAGGACAGGAGTACATTAGAGTCTTATCTCTTTGAGCTGCCCAGGACATTGGTGGTGGCAAGTGGAAGTTCTCTCAAGGAATAGGGTTCATTCCTTGTTCTTGGAAGAGACTTGAGTTTTCTGTAGGGGAAGCTGTGGTCAGATGGATTGAAGGACCCAGGTGAAGGCAGAGATATTCTTGTGTCTACCATAGGAAATGGTTTGAACAGACCCAGGTTACTGTGGAGGACCCAGGGCAATGCCAGGATGGTAGGGCTAATATGCCCTGGCCAGAGCCCCATAGAGCAGAGACAGGGTAGACAGAAACACAGGAAAGACCAGGTCTACTAAGTGTGCCTGAGACCTCTGGGTGTATATCAATCATTGCCACCTGCAGTCCACTGCTTCTTTGTTTTAGGACCAACTGCATTGAGTTAGTACTGACCTGCTTTAGGGATGGTGTGAGTATGTGAACACACAAGTCTCCCTTCCCACTGGGAATTACTGAGTAAGGAATCTGTTAGGCTTTATGAGTGATCACTCTCCTACAGTTAGGTGCTACTACTCTGGGTGAAGGCTAAGCAGCTACCTCCTCCTTGTCCAGCTGTGCTCCTGTGAGAGCTGTGGTGGACAGCTACACATTGTTACATTGTCTGAACATAACATTTCTTCCCCTTGCATACTATCATCCTGTGCACTTAGACTGTCAACACTTAATGCCCACTTATGCTCCTCTGCCCTCCTCATGCATGGACCTCATTCATAGTTGATGTTGTCTGTGGGTCTTCTTCATGGGACTGGATGTCTGAGGTTCATGATCCACAAAGAATTTAGGGAGCAAGGTGGTCTGGACTTTACTGTATATAGTTGGTTATGACATTTATTCTTTTTTTTTTTTCATAAGATTTTTTTGTTTTTTGTTTTTGTTTTGTTTTTATCTTTTTTTCTTTTGTTTTTTAGATTTATTTACTTATTTATTACAAGTACACTGTAGCTGTCTTCAAACGCACCAGAAGAGGGCGTCAGATCTCATTATGGGTGGTTGTGAGCCACCATGTGGTTGCTGGGATCCGAACTCAGGACCTTTGGAAGAGCAGTCAGTGCTCTTACCCGCTGAGCCATCTCACCAGCCCTTCTTTTTCTTTTTGAGACATGTCTTTCTATGTAGTTCTGTATGGAACTTGCTGTGTAGACCAGGCTAGCCTTGAACTCACAGAAAGGCACCACATCCAGCTTTTATTTTGTTTTTGAGACATTTCTCTACTTTCACTATGCTAGCCTTGGCTACTTGAGACCCTGTCTAAAGAAACTAAAGGACAACAAATAACATACATATAAAACTGATATATAAAACAAGCTGCTGTGCTAGCAGTAGACCTTTAAAGAATTGTGCTCTGGGGCGTGGCTAGGCTTCTCCAGGCTCCTACTGTCCACAGAGTCCTTCAGCTCTTCCTATTTCTAAAACTTAAAACGTGTGTGTGTGTGTGTGTGTGTGTGTGTGTGTGTGTGTGTACATGCATATGTGCTCAAGCAAGACTATCTTCTACTGGCATGTTGGCCTGGCCTGGCCTGGCCTTTTCCTTTCCTTTCCTTTCCTTCTTTCCTTTCCTTTCCTTTCCTTTCCTTTCCT
>NW_022196904.1:130717815-130727048 GCF_008632895.1 Mastomys coucha
CTGCCTGCCTGCCTGCCTGTCTCTCTCTCTCTCTTTTGTGTTCCAAGAGCCTTTCTCCTGAAGCTGGGCCTCTGGCTGGGGACGTCCTGATATCTCTGTAGAGCAGGATGTGTCAGAGCCTAATGCCCACAGGAGATGTGGAGATGAGGCCTATGCTAAGGCTAGAGTGGGTGTGTCCCACCAAGCCTGCCCATTTATTCTTAACCCTTTTTTCCCTTTTTCTTTTTTGCTCATGTTATAGCCCAGGCTAGCCTTCAACTCACAGCAATCCTGCCTCAGTCTCCTGAATACTGGGACTATAAATTTGAACTAGGCCAGGCAGTGGTGACACACACCTTTAATCCCAGCACTTGGGAGTCAGAGGCCTGGTCTACAGAGTGAGTTCCAGGACTGCCAGGTCTACACAGAGAAACCCTGTCCCCCCCCCCCCCCAAAAAAAAAACCCAAACAAACAAATAAAAAACAAATAAATTTGAACTACTATACCTCTTAAAGACAGGATTGAAGAAAACTTCAGAAATAAAAGCTCTTCTTACCTTGTTCCTGGCAGTTTAGGAAGCACCAGAGCTAAGCCAGTGCTTGCTGTGCCCACCCTGATGGAGCCTTAAGCTGTTCAGGTGTGGCAGATAGGAGCCAGGGTCCTAAGACTTGCTCCATCAGGGTTCGGGACAGTGATATGAAGTTTTGGGATCTGGGCCTTGCTGCCCTTTGCCCAACTGCATTGAATCCCGATCCTATCCTCACCTGTACATCTAGAGCTCGCTGGGTAGAACTAGACTCAGAAGTGCTCTCAGTTCAGCCACAGTGAGCCCTGCTCATGAGCAAGTATTCACAGGAGATAAGTGATACTTGGGCCTACCTTGCTGGGAAGCAGATAAGTTGGGTAGTGGCAGTGTGAGGCCAGGCCCTGCAGCGTTTGATGTGGGTTAAGTCAGTGTTAGTTCTGCCAGCCTTGGGCCTGGGCCGGCCTCTGCTGTGGTTTTGTGTTGTAGATAGGTTGTTCCTTTTGGAAAAACAACTATTAAATCAGAAGTAGCTTGAGAGGATCCTTTATTTATATTTTTATCATCTTTTATTACAATTAACATGCATGAGTTCAATGTATTTCGGTCATATCCACCCTCAGCTTGTCCCCCTGTTCCCCTCCACGCCAACACTTCCCTTTCTCACTTTAATCGGGAAAGCCCTTTAAAACTTTTTGTTTACAACTTTTTACTTCTTTTATTGTACGTTTTTGTCTGTACATATGTCTGGGACAAACAGTTACATGGGTGTGGGGCCGTGTACTGGAGCTTGGGAGACCTATCAGTGGCCTGCATCTGGAGAGGAAGGGTCCTCCATCTTCAGGCAGCTATTGGTTGTTAGGGCAGTGTTGTGTTGTGCTCTTTTGTTGTGTTTTGTTTTTTTGAGTCGTGGTTTCACTAATAGACCAGGCTAGCTTTACCTCTGCCTCCTGAGTGCTGAGCTTAAGAGTTTGTACCACCATGCCTGGCAAAGCTATTTTTAAAGTTTAAATTTTATTTATTATTATTGCATGTGCGTGTGGAGTGTGGTGTGCATGTGGAGGCCAGCAGATAACTGGTTCTCATGAGCTTCTACCTTTACCTGGGATCCAGGGACCAATCTCAGATCCCCAGGCTTGTGCAGCAAGTGCTACTCACCATGATGCCTTTGGACTCTTTTAAATTGTTTTCCTTGTTGTTTCAAAGAGTGATTTATACTTATAAATACTTGTTTGTATACACAGCATGCTTATCTGGCAAGATATGTGTTCCTGGTTAATTCCCCTGCCCAATTTGGACTGCCAGCTCAAGTAAAGACAGGCATGTAGGAAGCCAGTGTTTGTAGAAGGATGGGTAGCGCTCCAGCATCGGGTATCACAGGTAGTGGAAGTTTGACCATCATGAAGTAGCTGTTTTCCCATTTCTCCTAACTTTATTTTGCATTGGAGGTAGATTTGCTAGGCTTTGCAGTTTGTGAGTATCATGAGAGAAGACAGTTGGAAGCTTGTGGGTTAAACTCTTATTTCCTTGGTGCTCATGGAAGTCAGCGTACATGATGTATGGCTGATGGCTCACTGGGGGAAGCCCTTAGTGCATGTTGTGATTGCTTTCCATTCTCAGAGCTATGGCACACAGGTAGAAAGAATTAAACTGGAGGTATAGTGCACCCACTGAGGTTCTGCTTCCAGGAGGTGCTGGGAGCTTACTTTTCACCTTCCAGGAGGTGCTGGGAGCTTACTTTTCACGATCCTCATGGGGGACGCGCCTTGCTGTGACTACCTTAGGCCAATCTACTAGGGTCTTGGGTCTGTTGCTGGTCTTGAAAGGGTGTACTTCTTTTCTTGGTTTTATCTCCCGTCTTCAAGTTTTGAGGCTAAGTGGAGACCCCAGGGCTTTGTCTGTGGTTGTGTTCCATGTAGTTGGAACCCTTGCCTCCAGCATCACTGAAAATCATGCGTCTGTCCTTAGTTCTCAGTGAGGGTCTCAGCAGGAAGGAGTGCTCTCAGAGGCATTGGAACAATATATTTACTTTGTATTCTTTTCTCCTAGGTAAAAGTAAAGAAGCTGAAATAAAGAGGATAAACAAGGAACTGGCAAATATTAGATCAAAATTTAAAGGTAAGTGTTACTCTTTTCTACAAAGGCCTTGTAATGATTGTTAATCTTCACTGTCAACCTACTGTGGTCTGGAATCCACCTGGCTTGTCTGTGAGGAATTGTCTACATTATGTTCATTGAAGTAGGAAGACACCCTAAATGTGTGTAGTACCATTCTATGGGCTGGGGGTCCTGGACTGAATTAAAAGGAGAAAGTAAGCTGAACACATCTCCAGCTTCAGGGATGCTCCCAGCTCGGCCCTAGTGAGCCCTGCTCATAAGCAGTGTGTGCAGGAGAGAAGTGAGCCTTAGGCCTGTGAGTTCATCTGTCTTTTGTTTTCTGACTGGATGTGACCAGCTACCTCAAGTTCCTACAGCTGATGTCATCACCATGATGGGCACACCCTTGAGCTATGAGCCTAAGTAAACCCTCCTAAAGCTGCTTTTGTCAGATAGTTTTGTCACAATCATCAGAAAAGTACAGAAACAGTCTTTTAACTTACAGACAAACGAACAAACAAAAAACAGCCTCCTGAAACACATCAAGTTCTTACTTAGTCTAGTAAATCCAGCATGAGGGATGCAGGTTGTGAGAGCAGCTTATGTTGAATTGGTTGGGCAGCCCCTTCCTAGCTCTTACTTTGACCTTTTTCTAGGTGTTGGAAATAACACTGACTCCGTGTCATTTGGAAAATGCTGCTCAGCACTGTGTGGAGAGGAGCAGCTTTGACAGGGTTTGAAGTCTGTTGAATACACAAATGCCCTTGTGGTTGTTTATCTTACATGTTATACATAACTCCAGTGTCAGGTGAAGGCAGAGACCTTTCTTTTTTTTGTTTTTTTTTCAAGACAGGGTTTCTCTGTGTAGCCCTGGCTGTCCTGGAACTCACTCTGTAGACCAGGCTGGCCTCAAACTCAGAAATCTGCCTGCCTCTGCCTCCCAAGTGCTGGGATTAAAGGCATGTGCCACCACTGCCTGGCTTAGAGACCTGCCTTTACAGGTACTTCTGCCAAAAAGGTGTGTGCTCCTATGAGCACTCCTGCCTTGCAACACTGCTCAGCACAGGCTTAGAATCCTGCATGTAGGACACTTGGGAAAGCCCAGCTAACCCTGTAAGCTGAGCATATCATGAGAACTAGGAGGACAGCCGGAGTGTCCTAGAAATGATGAGTAGAGGAGGAGCTTGGCTTGCACCCTGGGAAGAGGTGCATGGGCAGCAGAGTTGGCTTTGTGGTCCCCTAGAGTCTCAGGATGGGTGACTTTGGCCTGGAAAGTGGGTTTCCCGGATAGTCAGGCAGTTAGAAAACTAGTGGAATTTAAATTATTACTTGTCAGTATTTGCTGTTGAGCTGGCAGAAAGTTAAATTTGGGTATTTTAAAGCAGGCCTCTGAAAGTCCTGACACTGAACTTGTAATGACTGTCTTATGACTTGTTTTTGGTAGTCACTCACTCAGTGCTCTGTAAGGAGTGGGGCTGCCCATTTGTTTCTCTGCAGGCTGGGAATGCTGATGGTTGGATCTCCAGATGCAGACCCCATGATGAGGTTGCAATGCCAAAGACTTAGAGAGGATACCAGTGCACTATAATGGGCAGGGAGGCCCTGGGTAGAGATACTGACTTACAGTCACCTGTAACCCATTGGGCAGCTGTGGAGTCTGGCCTGCCTCTGGGGTCTTATGCCACCCCTGCTCAGGCTCAAGCAAACTTGAGCAGAGTTGGACACAGCCACCAGTCTAGCTCCCACATGCTGGCAGCTCTGGACCCTCACTGTGAAGGGCCTATGTCTGCTATTCTAACTGTGTTATATAAGGAAATACATACTGCTTACTTGATAAAAGATGAGCACCAAATACATTTTAACCTATATGATTATACAGAGTTTGTGATTTTCAAAGTAGAATGGATTACATTTGAATGTTGAAATAAGAAAAAATATTATTTTATCCTGTGTGTATGGGTATTTTGGCCGCATGTATGTTTCTTTGGCATTTGTATGCCTGGTACCCACAGAAGCCAAAAGAGGGGCATCAGATCTCCCAGAACTGGAGTTACAAATGGTTATGAGCTGTCATGTGGGTATTGGGACTCAAACTTTGGTCCTCTGGAAGAGCAGCCTATGTTCTTAACAACAAAGATATCTTTCCAGCCCCAAATGTTGATATTTTTGTTTGTTTTAAGAACAATAATCTGGGGTTGGAGAGATGGCTCAGAAGTTAAGAGCATTGGCTGCTATTCCAGAGGTCCTGAGTTCAGTTCCCAGCAATCACAGGGTGGCTTATAAACATCTATAATAAGATCTGGTACCCTCTTTTGATCTGTAGGTGTACATCCAGGCAGACTGCTGTGTACATAATAAATAAATATTAAAAAAAGAACAGTAATCTAACATATATATGATTAAGAACTTTGGGGCCTGGGAGATGGCTCACTGATTAAGGGCACTTTCCTAGTCTCATAATCATCCCTGGAACCCACCTTATAGAGAGAACCAACTTTTGAAAGTTATCCTCTGACCTCCACATATACACCTGGCATGTATATTCCCCCCCAACCCCTGTACACACACACAAACACAAAATTAACAAATGTTAAAAAAAAAGGTTAAGGACTTTACTGGTAAAGTGTTCCCCTGACAAGTACAAAGCCCTAGATTTGATTCCTAGCACCTGCCTCTCCAGAAAAAAAAAAAATCAAGGGAGGTGTTAAATTACGCATTCTACAAACATCTATGTGAGTGTTGTAGAACTAGGAAGTCTTATGAAGCTAAACTGTTCTGTTTAGGAAAAAAATCCCTTCTGTCCCACTGGCCAGGGACGTCTGCTGAGCATAATTGACCATTGAAGGAGTGCATCCATGATAGAATGTTTATTATCTGTTATTGGTGAACTTGTAGCTCAGTTGTCTGCTCTGGAGTCCAGTTGGCTTAGGTCTGCACTACCTGGAAGACTGCAGTAGATAAGTCCAAGACCAGTCCTGCCACTGGTGTCACCTGAGGAGTAGACAGTCCCAAGACCTCCTGAGAGCATCAGAATGCCACGAGAAAAGAAACATTCTCAGGCTACCTAGGAGAGGGCCATAGCTTGCTTGTGAAGCCAGGGGTTGTTTGTACCTTTACTTTACTGCTCTGAGAAAGGGAGTCCATATGGTATAGGCTTAGATTTTTCAAAACCTACTTTAATAAGGGTTCTTAAATGCTTCAACCTCCCTTCTAGTCCACCTACCAGAGGTAGGGAAAAAGAAGGTTAATAGGAAACGGGGATTGGGTACCTGCTTAAAAGTAGTTCTTTGGGGCGATCCAATCCAAAACACCAAACATGAGTCAGAAACAGCAATTCAGTCCAATCAAAAATACTAAACACAAATTGGTAGTAGCAGCTCAATTCAGAAGAAGCCATGAGTCTGTGGAAGCGCCAAGAAGCAGCTGGAATACTGCGGGAAGTTCTTGGTCATGATTATCTCTACAAAGTTTCGACAAGCAAAGATCAACAAAGATCAGCAAAGAGTTAGGAGTCAAAGCAAGAGCAGCATCAACAAAGATCAGTGAAGCATTGCAAGGCAAACCAACGCCAAGAGCTCTGCTCACTGTTAGTTATACTTAAATTCTTTTCAAACATCACGTGTCCTCTCAAGAGTCTTCCTCAGCAAAACATCCTCTTCCATGTGTGCTTCAGGAAAACATCCTCTCATAAGACAGCTTCCAGAAAAACAGCACATGACACAACTGAGTCTCCAAAGAAACCAGCAACATCCACTTCAAGATATGGAACCATGTTTTGATGGCCCTAAGGGCCTTAGAGCCATGACCATTAGTTGGAATTAGTTGTCTTCCAAGTAAAGCATATTGCTTATTAGCTGGGGGTGGGTGATGGCTGACATCTGATAGGCAGAGGCTAACAGGTTCAGACACCCGTAGGACATAACTCCTTTCTACCTGGTTCAGAATGGATCCCCGTGTAGAGGATCCATTGTTTGTTTGTTTTTGACAGGGTCTCACTATAAGTCCCAGACTGACCTTGAACTGGCAATTCTCCAGACTCTGCCTCCTGAATTTGAGTTGTTTGCATACACAAGCTCACATTCACTCTCTTCCCTCCCTCTCTCCTTCCCTCCCTCTCCCTTCTCATTGTTGTTGGTTTTTTAAAATCTCTTTTTTCCTTGAGGATTTTTTTTCCTTGAGGGATCCTGGGTCCCACCTGATTGGGCGTCCTCTTTTACATCATACCAGTCCCCTACATCTCTGAGGATTGGGCCCACACCTCTCTCACAGAGCTGGGTTTTCTTGGCACATGGCACTGTGTACAACCGCACAGTTAGACTTGGGTTGAGGTGAGGAGCACCAGTCCCTCTGGTAAGAAAGTGTTGTCTCCTGGCCTTGAGTGCAGTTGGTTTAAATATACTGTTGTAGTGTGTGGTCAGAGAGGGACAAGGATGTTCAGGGAAATGAGAGCCTGTGAGCCAGAGCCCACAGAGGACCAAGAGACAACATCATGAAGACTTGTAACTCAAGTTCATGTTACAGAGAACTGGGTTTACAGCATTTGAAGTTTGCTATAAAAGATAAACAGTAGGAAACGTAGAAAGTGTCAGAAGTGAGAACAGACAGGCCAGTTGGGGTGACTTAAATGAAGATATGGCAGATGACTGAGGTGGTTGAGGTAGTTTAAGAAAACTCTGGTGTTCTGAAAGGCTGGGTGGATGAGAACTGTAGCTGACAGGGAGGAAAATATGGGGTGTATAGATGGTGGGAGGCACAGACTATAAAGCTAATACCCAGACTGTGTCTTGGTGTCTTGGGAGGGAAGGTGAGGTGTGTGGTGGATGGGTTTAGAGAACTAAGAATCTGGAACAAACACAATATATAAAAGAGAATCTACCCTGAATATGTTAGTATACAATGTGTAGGTTCAAAGACTGGCACACTGAGCGGTGAAGGGTGGAGGGAGGGCCTGTCTTCACAGCTGTGCAAGGCTGGCAGCTTTTGAGCAGGAAACAGAGAGCAGGAAGACGGATACAAAGTCCAGATATTGAGGAAATCCACTCTACGGGTGTGACTCTGGGAAAAATGTCTTATTCCAAAAAAAAAAAAAAAAAAAAAAAAAAAAAAAACCCTCAAGGAAAAAAGAGATTTTAAAAACCAACAACAATGAGAAGGGAGAGGGAGGGAAGGAGAGAGTGAAGGAAGAGAGTGAATGTGAGCTTGTGTATGCAAACAACTCAAAATTCAGGAGGCAGAGTCTGGAGAATTGCCAGTTCAAGGTCAGTCTGGGACTTATAGTGAGACCCTGTCAAAAACAAACAATTGTGCAGTGGTGGTGCACGTCTTTGATCCTAGCACTTGGGAGGCAGAGTCAGGTGGATTTCTGAGTTTGAGGCTAGCCTGGTCTACAGAGTGAGTTCCAGGACAGAGAAACCCCGTCTCCTGAAAAACCAAAAAAAACCAAAACCAAAACAAAACAAAACCAAAAACACAACAACAACAAAAAAGTTTTAAAAACAAAAATGGCAGAATTTCCTAACAATAGGTCTTTCTCTGATAGAGGAACTTTTGCAGACTCATGATTCTAGGTACAAGGTCAATTATATAGAAATGAATGATAAAACAGAGAATGCTGGGTAGTAAATTTAAATGATGATTGTATGTAGTGTTTTGTGGCGTTTAAAGTCTATGTAGAAATTAAGTCCTTGATAGCAAGCAGATAAAACATGATAAAGTGAGCAGAGCAGTGAACACTGGAAAGTTGAATCTATATCTTTTTTTTTTTATGGCAGTCAGAACTTCCTGAATGATTGATGTTAAGTTATACAAAAGGGCACTACTTTAACCAAGACTTAGGTAGAGTCTTCCGTGGACTAGGCAGGCCTAGAATGTGTGATATCATAGAGATTGAATTTCTGATCCTTCTACATCCTCCACCTAGTTCTGAGGTTGTAGGTGGTTTCTTCCACACTTGGTTTCTGTGGTGCTGGTGATCAAACCCAGGTCTTCTTGCACATTAAACAAACATTCTACCAATGAGCTGTTTCCAGCTCTTTTAATTTACACTTGGCCATCTCAAAATAGTTATAGCATTGTGGCTCCCTATTGGATAGACATATAATCATCGTTGTTGTTTTGAGACAGGGCTTCTTTGTGTAGCCTTGGCTGTTCTGGAACTCCCTCTGTAGACCAGGCTGGACTCACACTCAAAGATCCACCTGCCTCTGCCTTCAGAGTGTTGCAATTCCAGACTCTTTTTTTTTTTTTAAATGATGGAAACAAAAATATGCATAAAAGCAAAGCTTCTAGAAAAACCATTTTTTCTTCTCTGTCTTGTATCATTCCTTAGACTTGAACTTGGCTTCTCCCCTGCTTTGTATTTAGAACTGGCATCCATGTTGCCTAGTTTTGTCCAGGGGGATATCACAGAGTACCTTGTGGGCATGAGGTGATTTCACAAAGGACTTTAAAAAAAATTATTTATTTATTTATTTATTTATTTATATTTGGATATGCACGCTCTATTTGCATGTACGCCAGCATGACAGAAGAGGGCATCAGATCCTTTTATAGATGATTATGAGCTACCATGTGAGTTCTGGGAATTGAACTCAGGACCTCTGGAAAAGCAGCCAGTGGTCTTTTTTTTTTTTT
>NW_022196904.1:130727058-130772491 GCF_008632895.1 Mastomys coucha
TTTTTAAGATTTATTTATTTATTTTATGTATGTGAGTTCACTGTAGCTGTACAGATGGTTGTGAGCCTTCATGTGATTGTTGGTAATTAAATTTTTTAGGACCTCTGCTTGCTCCAGTTGGCCCTGCTCGCTCAGTCCCTGCTTGCTCCGGCCCAAAGATTTATTTATTTGTTTGTTTGTTTGTTTTTAAATCTTAAAATCTTATTTATTTTATGTGTATGAGTACACTGTAGCTGTACAGATGGCTGTGAGTCATCATGTGTGTGGCTGCTGGGAATTGAACTCAGGGCCCCCCTCACTCCAGCCCTGCTCCCTCCGGCATAATTCACTGTAGCTGTCTTCAGACACACCAGAAGAGGGCATCAGATCTCATTATGGGTGGTTGTGAGCCACCATGTAGTTGCTGGGGTCTGAACTCAGGACCTTCGGAAGAGCAGTCAGTGCTCTTACCCACTGAATCATCTAGCCAGCCCCAAAAGCAGCTAGTGGTCTTAGCTGCTAAGCCATTGTCTACAGCTTCAGGACTTGATTTTTGATCTCTTGGTAATTTTTTTTTTCTTGTCCATATCAGCTGTCACTGTTCAGGGATAGTAGTCAATTTTATCCACCAAGGCATTGCTGTGAGAGCAGTCTGAGGTGCTGTCATCAATGTTCTTTACGACAACAGCTTTGAGTCTGGAGTAGTGTCCAGCCAGGACCACTTTCACGGCTCCCATTTTGACAGCAAATGGCCAGCACCCAGCAGAATGGAAGGACATCTTTAAAATATTTTAATTAATTTTTTTTCATTAGACATTGTCTCATATAGTCTAGGATAGCCACAAACTTGCTATGAAGTCAAGGTTGACCTTGAACTTTAGATCCTCTTGTCTCTTGTCTCTTGCCAACTGCTAGAATTATAGGTGTGCCACTGTGCCATAGAAAAACTGCTATAAGTTCAAGGTCATCCTGGGCTACATGGTGAGTCCCAGGTCAGCCTGGGATATAGAATGGCCAGCCTTGTTGCTGGGTGGTGGTGGTACACACCTTTAATCCCAGCACTTGGGAGGCAGAGGCAGGTGGATTTCTGAGTTCGAGGCCAGCCTGGTCTACAGAGTGAGTTCCAGGACAGCCAGGGCTATACAGAGAAACCCTGACTCGAAAAAAACAAAAAACAAAAAAACAAAAAAAACGAATGGAGCCTTGTCTTACTCATCACCTTCCAAAAAGATGCACATGTAAAACCTTCACAAGCAAGCAGAAATGCCAAACCACTTATCTGATGTTGTAAACCACAGTTGTGCATGGACAAGCCAGGGATTCATGTAGGAATCTACAGTTGTAGATGCCGGAGAATGAGTTACAGGAATTGTGGAATCATTAAAACACCATTCTTATTGTAGCCTTCCACCATACACAGCTACACATACTGTTCCCTCTGTAAACAAAAATGAATAAGGACATTTGAAAAGTCTGGATGAAGAGTGGGATGGCCTAGAACCTACAGAGATTCATCTGCCTCAGCTGTCCTGAGTGCTGGGATTAAAGAAGTACACCACCGTGTCTGGCTTGGATTTTCTTATGTTAATTAACATTATGGTACTTATAATATTTACCATTTTACTCTCTAGTACAGAATATGGAGCATTCTAGTGATGAAGATTGTCTCTCAGCAGTAATAATGTGCAGATGTAGGCTTTGACTTTATAAGCTGCGTATTCTAAGGCTATGGTATAGGCAAAGGTCTGTGATTAGAACTCTGCTGCTACAGTGGTGTTTATCCACTGGTTACCAGCACAGGAAGTCTATTTAAGATGTTGGTAGATTTTGGGCAGGAGCTTTGGGGCTGTTGCTAGAGTGCTTTTCTAGCTCCATCAAAGTCCCACCCCCGATTCCTAGCACTGGGTAAAGGCAGCTATGGTGCTACTCACCTATACTCCACACCCAGGAAGCAAGGCTATCCTCTGCTACATAGTGAGTTTGAGACGAACCCGAATTATATGAAACTGTTTGAAAAAACAAAACAAAAATAAGTTGCAAGTTTGTGTGCCTATGGATACTCTGAGGTGAGAAGAGGTTGTTGAACCCTCCAGAGCTGGTTATAGGTATTTTGGGGACACCCAGTTTGTTACATGGGTGCTAGAATCTGAACTCCTGGCTTCATGAGGGCCCTGTAAGCACCTTTCATAGCTGAGCCATCTCTCCAGCCTACTCATGGTAGGTTAGCAGAATTGGACTCTTGCTTTGTTTAGTTGGGCACCAGTTCTTGGGACCTGGCTCAGAGCTAAGGTGTATCTAGTCTATTAAAGAAGCAGACAGGATGACCTTGATTTTTACAGGCCTCCAGACTCTGGAGGTATTCAGTTAATTTGCCACACTAGATCATAAAAGATATTGTTAACCTTTATTTTTGGTTTTGCACTAGATTCTATGAATGAATACATACTTGTTCATTGCCATACTAGATTTTGGCCAATTTTTTTCCTGCAGCTCTTCCATCTTCCATCTTCTAATCAGTGGTTAGCACATCCTCAGTGGCCTTTTGAAAAAGTTTTAGTTTTATTATTTTTAAGTGTGTGTGTGTGTGTGTGTGTATGTATGTGTGTATGTGTGTGTGTGTGTGGTTTGTATGTGGGTATGCACATGAGTGCAGGTGTCCACAGAGACTAGAGATGTTGGGTCCCTATAGAGCCAGAGTTACAGGTAGTTGTGAGCTGCCTGATATGGTACTGGGAACTGAACTCTGGTCCTCTGAAAGAGCAGTACATGCTTGTAACCCCTGAGCCATCTCTCCAGCCCCATCCTCAGTGTGTTTAACTCAGTTTGTTCTCTCAGTTCCTGTTCACATTTCATGTGTAAATCTCTCATTCTCTGTATGCTACAGTGGAGGTCCTAGGGCAGCCTGTTCCAGTCTGTTCTCTCCTTCCACTGTGGTACCCAGGGGTTGAACTCAGGTCATCAGGCTTGCATTAGATGCTTTTACCTGCTGACATTTCACTGTTCCCAGTCTTGCTATATGGAAGATGGCTTACAGCTGAGGCTGGCCTTGAATTTCCTGCCTCCATCTCCTGAGTTCTGAGATAACAGTCTTGTACCACTATGCTTAACTTCCTAATTTACATTCTTTTGGGATATACCTTGAAATGGAATATATTAATTTAGCTTTTTTTCCTTTATGATGGGAGTAGAATCCAGAAGCACATGTGTGCTAGGCAAGTGTTTTAAACCACTGTAAGCTGATAATTCTTTTAACCTTTTGAATAATAACCTTACCTTTTTGAGATGGAGTCTCATCCCTTACTGGGCTGGAACTCACTATATAGACCAGTCTGGCCTCAAATGGCAGACTGCACTTGGCGCGCACACATAGCAAGAAGCTAGCAGTAAGTTGAGGCTAAATAGGAGGCATAGTCAGATAGATGTCCTATTAGCATCTGAGTTGTAAATGTTATTCTGCTGCTGGGAAGGAGGGGAGGTTTCCCAGGACCTCTACAAGCCCACTTTGAGTTGGTCTTTGCCCAACATGTGGGGTGTTTGTTCTGGACATCCCTGTGAGGTCAGTAGGTCTGTCCACAGAGATGCTACTGTCCAGCCCTTTACCAGCAGAAGGATAGTGTTGCTATGATAGTCTTGACCAGTCACATACCTTTAGACCATATATTTAAAGTATATTTACATGTTTAAATTATATTTACATGTAATAATATTTATTATCTTTTTCTGATAATGCATATTTTTTAATTTTAATTTTATTTACTTTATATTCCGACTACAGTTTCCTCTCTCTCCTTTCCTCTCAGCCCCATCCCCTGAGACTCCTGTCTACTCTCCCTCCGTTTCCTTTCAGAAAAAGGCTGGCCTCCATGGATATTAACCAGCCATGGCATATCAAGTTGCAGTAAGACTAGGCATTTCCTCTTCTATTAAGGCTAGACGAGGCAACCCAGTAGGGAGAAAAGATCTCAAGGGCAGGCAAAAGAGTCAGAGACAGGTCCTGTGCCTACTGTTAGGATTCCCACTATAAGACCAAGCTACACAACTGTAACATATATGCAGAGAGCCTCGTTTGTCCCATGCAGCCTCCCTGATTGGCAGTCCAGTTACTGTGAACCCCTGTGGGCTCAGATTGGTTGATTTTGTGGGTTTTCTTGTAGTGTCTTTGACCCCTCTGGGTCCTACAATCCTTCCTCCCCACTCTTCTCAGGACTCCCTAAGCTCTGCCTAATGTTTGGCTGTGGGTCTCTGAGTCTGTTTCCATCAGTTCCTGGGCGAAGCCTCTCGGATGGCAGTTTAGACCATACATATGTTATACTGACTTGGTGTCACCAGAAGACCCAGCCTAGGGAGAAGAATATATGCCAGCATCCCCTCAGGATGGCTCAGGAATATTCCTGTGCTTTAAATGGAGTGCCAGTGGCTCTTGGTTATACATGGAGCTCTGTGCTATAGTAAGTCTCATGTTGAACCTGCTTTGCTGTGATTAAGAGGGAGTTCATCCATGCCACAGTTTCTGGACTGTGTGTGTGGTTTTATGGCTAGGTAATTTGCCCCATAACTGTTGTGAAATGGAAGATAATTTATAATAAGTATCTGCCTAAGGCAATAAGCTTGTTTAAAGGATTAGCTTGATGGCTTGTGCAGAGCTTGCAGATCTATCTCTTCAGGGCTTTTGGGGCCGAGGCAGGTTGAGAGAGGTCAAGGCCCACTGGCAGACAGGCACTAGCAGGTCCTTTTGGCTACAGAGCACTTTCTGCCATGTATTCTGGACTGTGGTGTGTGCCATACTTACCAAGTGCAATAGCTACCTGTGTGTGTAGCTGCATGTGTGGCTGGAGACCTGTGCCCTCTTTGAGTCTTTTATTACAATCTGTTAGTGTACTGTACAGTTCTCTGCCTCCCTTACCCTGACTACTAGGTGTGAACCTTTATTCACCTTTTCTGTAGGTGACAAGGCTCTTGATGGCTACAGTAAAAAGAAGTACGTCTGCAAACTGCTCTTCATCTTTCTCCTTGGTCACGACATCGACTTCGGACACATGGAAGCTGTGAATCTTCTGAGCTCAAACAGATACACGGAAAAGCAGATTGTGAGTATGTTTGAGGGGCAGTGCCACATGCCCTGAGAGCAGTTTGCAGACTCCTCCTTCCTCTCTGCCGAGTAGTGGGTACCAACCACCTGTACATCTGGCCTGTGTTACTTACTGCCTAGTGGTGGTTCCTTGTAGCCATGACCATCTCAACCTAGTTCTTTGCTTCTGAGGACCAGTGGTGCCCAGGATGGACTTTGATGGGGTGGCTCTCTTCCCACGGCTGCTTTCTGTTGGCTTAGGCTGGTAGATTCTCTGGGCTCACACACCTGTGTCTGTTGCCCACAGCCTCAGTGCCTTCTTTTCACTAGGCCTCGTTAGTGAGTACAGTGCCAGCAGTGACTTTACTCCGTGGCCTTTTGCATGACTGCTTGAAACAGGATCTATACCCACGGGGGCAAGAAATAAAGCCAGAGAGGGTGCTGTCTCTTCTTTGCAGGCAGCTCAGACTTGCTTAGGTTTGGAGTTTCAGCTCTGTATTCTGTTATAGTAAGGCTGTTTGTGTGTCAATAACAGCTTTCTCTTTTGGTTAAAAATTTAACTTACAGAAAATTTAAAAAATAAGCCAAATATCTTAGGATTTTTTGTTAAGAAAATTATCTTTTTCTATTTTCAGACTCCACATCCTCATCTTGTAAGTGATAGAATGGTGATATGAGACTGGGCTTGAACAGATAGCGAGGTGACAATGGGGATAAACCTGAGAGAAGAGTGAGTAGATAGCAGTAAGCTAGGTTTCAGACAGATTGCATACTTATTAGTGAGTGGTGCCAGGCTTGGCTCTTGCCCTGACCGCCCCCTCCTGTCCAGACATGAAGATGGTGTGGCATCTGAACACAGGTGTGTGAGCTACTGAGAAGGAAATGAGATTTGGGGCAGGACTAAGTGGTCTGGTTTCCTTGTGCCTCTGACTTTGCACATATTCTAGTGGGAAAGCTGCATCAGGGCTAGATGGTACAAAAGTGTTGTTGACTGGTACATTCTCCAAATGTGGGCTGCCTCTCGGGATGAGTCTGTGGTAGCCATTGGGATGGTGCTGGAGGCTTCCTTCTCTGTGCGTTGTGTGGTAGACGTCTTGTCATAAGCTTTTTGTCCCTGCCTTCTGGAAATACAGGGCTACCTTTTCATCTCTGTATTGGTGAACTCGAATAGCGAACTGATCCGGTTGATTAACAACGCCATCAAGAATGACCTGGCCAGCCGCAATCCTACATTCATGGGCCTTGCCCTGCACTGCATTGCCAATGTGGGTAGCCGTGAGATGGCGGAGGCCTTCGCTGGAGAGATCCCCAAGATCCTTGTGGCAGGGTATGTATCTGGGTGCTGTGGATGGGCAGCATGTGCTTCTGAACATACCCCACTGTGCGTAGTGAGGGATGTATGGAGCTCAGAGTCTCAGAGCCCCTCCCTGAGATCACTGAGACCCTGTCATAGAGGAAAACCGTTCTTAGCCTGCCCGCCTAGAAAGGACTACAGGCAGAAAGAAACAGAGTTGTTTGGTATAACCCTGAGTCTAATCCCTGCCCAGAAGCATTGGAGCAAAGGCCAAGCCCCTGTTTTGTTTTGTTTTAAAGACGTATTTATTTTTTGTATGTGAGCACACTGTAGCTGTCTTCAAACAGGCCAGAAGAGGGCGTCACATCCCATTACAGATGGTTGTGAGCCACCATGTGGTTGCTGGGAATTGAACTCAGGACCTCTGGAAGAGCAGCTTGTGCTCTTGACTGCTGCTCCATCTCACCAGCCCAGGCCAAGCCCTTGTATACTGAGAATTCTGCATCATCTTTCCCTCAGTTCATTTGGAGAGCTGTCAAGTGGTGTTAAGGGGTCGTTCTGGAAGAGTTTGAAGAAGCCCTGGGCTATTTTGGGCCTCAGGGCTGGCAGAGGCAAGGGTAGCTTCTGCCTGGTCATATGCTTTATGCTGTTGTGTAGCTAGTCCACAGACATAGTGGTTACATTCATCAGGGTCCAGGAGACAGGATAGGACAGTTACTAATGAACTAAACAGGATGTCAGGGCCCTGGGAGCATTGGCTGCAGCCCTCTATTACTGTGAAGCTGGAATATAGGTAGGCCAGAGCTAGCTTACATTCTCTATCTAGTCAGCTATCTGGGGAGTGGGGGAGGATGGGTGGGGCTGACATGAACAAGGACTTGGTGAATTTACCAATTTCATCGTGGAGTGCCTACCCTTGTCATCTAGTAGGCAGAAGTCAAAGATGCTACAAGTGTCACATGCACAACAAGGCTCAACCTTGAACAGTGTGTAGCAAAGGCAGGTAGAGGAACCAGGCTGGAGAGAACTGTCCTGTGGAAACAGGTTCAAAAATATAGATGTGGGCCACAGGATATTGATGAAGAGAAGCATTACAGAGCTGAGTGACAGTGGGGAATTCAAAGGCTTATTATTGTAGACTGTAAGCAGAAATCATAGAGAATACAGGGGTATTTGAGGTAAGAGATTACAGTGGGTGTTGGGAGAGAGGAAGGGCTAGAGTTCAGACCAGAGAAGAAGTAGGCAGGATGCAAATATAAGCTGCTAGCAAGGCCTCCCTGGCCACCTTCCCTAGTATTCACTATGAAGTCCTGTGACAGGATATCTCAGTGTTGCCTGCTGTGCTCCATCAGTGATCCTGGCTCAGATGTCTCTGTTCCATTGCTGCCCTCTGGCATTCCCACAGGATTGGTCTAATGGAGGAAGTACAGACAGGGTGATCCTTGAAAAACATTGGAGGAACAGGAGTATTTCCTGAACTACAGAGTGCACGCAGAGTGGCCACAAGGTCCAATGCTGAGTAAAGGTTCTTTAACAGGAGACAGGTAGTACCTCCCATTTAGAGCATGTTGGGCTGTAGGGACAGTTCATGGGCAGAGCTTACTATGCACCCTTTAAGTGAGTAATGGAACCCCACCAAACATAAGATGATTCTTTGAGTGGTGTCCGAGCACCATGGTTGTAAGGTACTGGTTAGTGTGGCTCCTGAGATGGGAGGCCAGTGGCTGTAGATGGTGGAGTAGTAAGCAATTAGGATGTGAGGCAGGGGAGGGTGTGACATTGGTGCCTTGAACACAGTAGAGAATCAGAAAGAATACCTTCCACAGCTGGGAGCTGCTCTGGGCCAGGGAGTTTATGAAGGTGCTCTATGTCCTCACCTCTGGGATGGTAAGTGCTTGCTCCTTTTCTCTGAGCTGTCTGTTAGCATCAGCCTGGAAACAAGAGGAGATGGCCTCCTAGTTCAGCATTGGTCCACAGGCCCTTCTCTTTCTTCTCACCACAGCTATAGTTCCTACCCTAGTGCCTTAAGCCCCAGCTGGTTCTCTACAGCTGCCCCACCTCCTGACACAAGGTTTCACTATGGAGCTTTGCCTGTCCCTAAAACTCACTGTGAAGACCAGGTTGGCCTCAGAGTCACAGAGATTCACTTGCCTCTGTCTCCTAAGTTCTGGGATTAAAGGTGTGGGCCACTATGCCTGGCTTCCCAGCTGGTTCCCATGGGGATGTTCTGACAACCTCCTCCAACTGACATCTTTTGGTCAGTCTGTTTTTATTTATTTTTTCTCCACTGTTTTTGACTATTTTTGAGACAAGTTCTCAATCTGTATGCCCTGGAACTCACAGAGATCATTCTGCCTCTGCCCCCTTGAGTGCTAGGATTAAAGACATGTGTCATCCTTCCTGGCCTCTTTCCTACTTCTTGTCAGTGTCTGGTAGGGTGAAGGGGAGCCCCCCAGAACTCCTGTCTTCAACAGAGCAGAAAACAGCTGCCTCCCTGCTTGATGTTTTGTTCTTCTGGTCTGTGAGTGGTCTTGGAAGGAGAAGAGAGGACAGCACTCCCTGACACCAGAGGTGTGCTGCCTCAGGCCCTCGCACACACACTGGCTGGAAGGCAGCAGCTGTGTGTGAGGTGTGTGTGTGAGGTGTGTGTGTGTAAGCTGTATGTGTGTGGGGTGAGGAAGGGAGCGCAGCATCTGCATGTAGGTGCTGATGTCAAGCTATAGGCTGGGCCAGGATACACGTGCTTTTTCTTAAGACTTTATAGTTAGATTTGGGCATGATGACTTAGCATTCAAAAGATTAAGACAGGAGAATGGAGTTTGAGATGAGTGTATGATACATAATGATAACCCGTATCAAGTAACACCAAAAATCCAAAAGAAAAGAAAGAGAACCACTTCTCACCAGCATAAGACAACTTGAGCCTATTTCCTCAGCATAGTGGAGCTGGGTGAAGTGTGGGGAGTAGGTAAGAGAAGAAGAGAAGAAACCACTGGTATTTCAGGCCTCCAATCTGTTCCTGCTGTAATGAATTAGGGTGGGATTGGGATAATCCTATGGTTCAGAGTGGAGTGACATGACTGGCCTCCATAGTCCATTTTGTATTCAGTGTCCAGGAGGGGATGAGAATTTAATGCCTTTGGAAGCCAGACAACAAATAGTACAGGCTTTTGCCTGTGAGTTGATGTCCGGCTTGAAATATGTCCTTCAGAGTGACCTGTGCAGGCCTAGCATGTTGAGCTGTGTAGGTCTTCCGGACTAACTAGTCTCCTGGTGAACTTCATGTGCTTCCCACACTGCTCCATTCTCTGCTTGGCTTAGCTGTGGTGCTTGAGAAGCCACCGCTCTCCTGAGTGATTGATGATGTCTGTTTTCTAGAGATACCATGGATAGCGTGAAGCAAAGCGCAGCCCTGTGCTTGTTGCGCCTGTACAGGACATCACCTGACCTAGTTCCCATGGGCGACTGGACATCTCGTGTGGTACACCTCCTCAATGACCAGCACTTGGTAAGTGTCTGAATTTCATTCCATTCTTAGTCACCCAGTAACCTTTTCAAAAGAGCATTGTAGAAGCGGTCCATTAAGAGGATGATGAAGGTGGTGCACTGTGTCCTCTGCAGCAAGGTGGTCCTCCAGGGATTCCATCCAGCGGGGTGATTCCCACTCAGCTCCTATGTCCCTATATGCTGCTGTGTGGGGCTATGATGTGTGTATTCCACATTTTGGCTAAGCTCCAGTGTGTTAAGTCTTATAGAAGACTGGAAGGTCTGTGATTTGGTGTGAATGGCTATTCAGCGGGGTGGGAAGCAGCTGTGAACTGTGACTTCTGCTGCTTAGACTGTTGAGCAAGTGGGTCTGATGACCTGGCTGGGGTCAGGCAAGTGTGTGAGATAGTTACCCCCACCCCTGGGAAAATCTGCTGTGAAAGTTAAAAAAAAAGACTGTTAGATGCACATCTAGGCAGGAAGTACATGGGGCTTGCATTGGACATTTTAGTATAGAATAAAAGCCATTCAGGCTGTTCCTGTGTTGTGACTTCTTGTGCTTGTTGAAATAGTTGATGTAGATCTTGAAGGGAGGGCAGAGAAGGCAGAAGGCCCTGGAGGGGAGCCAGTAATGCTGCTTCATGAGTGGTTCTGAGCACTTAGACCCTGAAGTTTAAGTATGACCTGGGGATCAGAGAATGTTGCTAGAGACCATCACCTGTATCAGATAAATGGTAGTTCACCATTAATAGACTTTGTAAATTGTAAATAGTTAGAATTTCCCAGTTTTATAGCTGAAAAAACCCCACAGCTCAGAAGGATAAAGATTCTCATAGCCATACTGTGCCAGACTTAAACCAGGTTTTCAGAGGCTGTAAGAAGCGGTGTCACACCAATGTGCAAGTGAACCAGCTGTGAGAAGCATTGAGCAGTGCTTGTGTTCAGCTCCTCTGGATAGTTTGTCAGTCTGTGGCTGTGGCATCAAGTCAGTTCCAGATAGCAAGGCTGGGTCTTTGGTGCCAGGACACTGCCTTTCTTTGGATACTGAGGCTATGACCCCAGTTTCTTAGTTGCTTTTGCTTTTTTATATTACATTATTTTGCTCATATCTTGACTTGTGACAGAAACTTAGTTCAAAGTAGGAAGGGTCAGGGCATCACGTTCAGACCCACTGCTCCAAACCCATGTCCAGCTTTGCCATTGTAGAAGGCTTGAGACACTGCTCTCCCAGCCTCATGACTCTAAGGTGTCAGATGTCTGCTTATAAGTCAGCTTGGTGGCCTCTTTGAGGACAGTGTATAATTCCAAGGCCAAGGCCAATAACCTGGAGGTGAGATCAGGAATACGCAGAAGCCATCAGTAGAAGGATATACTGGTAGGGAGGAAGGACCCAGCCCTGATGGCCCATAATGGGGGCTGGGTGGAGCAGATGACCTAGAGCTCTGAGGACTGAACTGCTATCTGGGAAGAGATTTGGAGAGGGAGCAAAAGGCTACAGTTGCCCTCTATCCACCTAGAGCTGGAGGATACCTGGTGCATGTGCTAGTGCACCGCTGTGTGCTTGCTTCCTGTAAGACCACAGAAGATGATGTGGAGCCATGATGTGGAAGGATGCACATAGCTTGAGTAGCTGTATTTGCGTGTATTTGACCTATTCCAAATGCTAGGAGTCCAGTAGCTCCTGACTTGCAACCTGATAGAATTTACTTTTGGTTTTGAACCAGTATTTTGCCATATAGCTAGGGTTAGCCTTGAAATAACATTTCTGCCTCTTCCTCTAAAATACTGTGATTACAGATGTGCCATACTGCCAGGCTAGAGATTCCTCTACTTAACCAAAATCTCTCAGGAGATATGTACTAGAAACAGCTATTTGTTATCCTGGGACAGTAGTAGACCTAAGGTCTTGAGGAGGCCTGCCATGCTGTACTGGAGTCTGAGCTGCTCCCATCTGAGCCCAGGCAGTCTATGGGGGACTCTACAGGGAAGCAGTCTCCAGCCCTGGGGCTGGGTCCCATCCAAGTTAAGACACAGCAGGACAGAAAGAAGATTCAAATAAGTTTTAAAGTTCTGCCTTCCACTATGGTGGGCACAGTTATTGAAGGCAACTAGAGTAGATGGGGACAGAGGTACACAAGTGACAAACAGAAAATAAGGCTCCCAAACTTCCCAGTTGCAGCCTGCTTCCCCTGCAAGTACCTAGGGCAAGCTGGACTAGATTTCCAGTTTCCAGAGAGAAGGTAAACCCAAAAAGAGCCAGTATGCCCTGCCTCAGTTTTGCAAACCTCATGAGTCAGTCAGGGCAGGGCTGGGGACCAAGTGGCTATGTACCATAGGGTGTACTTTATATGTACTATCATCTGTGGTGCCTGTGGGCTTCCTGATTAGAGTCTTTGTCTTCCAGGGTGTAGTGACTGCTGCAACTAGCCTCATCACCACACTGGCCCAGAAGAATCCTGAGGAGTTTAAGACCTCTGTCTCTCTAGCTGTCTCTCGACTAAGCAGAGTAAGTCCATGGTGGGGGCAGGCAACAGGATGGATTTGATTTTCATTGCTTGACTGAATTAGTACTTTACATTTAGAAGCAGGATATTTTGCTCACACTGTAAATTCCAGAATAAAAATTGCCCCTGCCTGGGGCTGGAGAGTTGGCTCAGGTTAAGAGTACTGACTGCTCTTCCAGAGTCCTGAGTTCAATTCCCAGCAACCACATGGTGGCTCACAACCATCTATAATAGGATCTGATGCCCTCTTCTGGCATGCACCATATACACTCATTAATTTAATTAACTTAATAAAATTAAAATTTGCCCCTGCCAGCCCTTGACATGTTTCTTTCTCTGTTAGTTGAGAAGCACCCCGCCCTATCCAGTGTGCTCATTGAGGGGCAGTTGCCACTGCCAAATGTTCTCTTGTCCCCTCTCTTAAAGGAGTGATCCAGTTGGCTGGTATACTTCCCACTCACCTTCATGCAGCTATGACTGGCCCTGGCTTTGTGTCTTGGATTTTGTTAGCGGCTCTGTGTGTGTGTGGCATGTTTATTTTGTATGTGTCTTTCTGGCATCCTTGTATGTGATCCCTTCACTTTTGTTTGGAGTAGCTGTTGCTGCTTTTTTGATCTTGCAGAGAAGTGGCTATCTGATGGAATGCGGTGTAGTTATCCCTGTTCTCTCAAGCCTTTTGTTCCTTTCTGCTTGCAGACAGTCATCAGTGACTGGCACTAAGCAGTCCAGGGTGTCTTATGGTCTTCCTGTGTGTGAAATGTTGATAGCAGTGGGCTGGCATGGCTTAGGCTGTAGGGTTTTCAGTAGCTTCTGCAGTAGTTGCTGTTACACCCGCAGCAGTGTTGCCCTGCTCTGGTCTTGCCTGAAGGTGCTCAAGTTGGCCTCTTGGACTTACATGTCATTGTGATGTGGCCTGGTAATGCATTGATCCTGGGAAGCAGGATTGGCACTGTTGGCTGCATTGGATTAGAACATAGAATTTGCCAGCACTTACCCTTTGCTGTTCTTCAAAGGTAGTAGTGGGTATATATGGCCTTCCTTGATCTGTGTGCAGTTGGTGTGACATGCTGTTTGGCTTTCTTGCTGCTTTGAGACAGACTCACTGTGTAGGCCAGACTGGCCTTGCACTGACAGTCCTTCCTTCGTGGGTAGGTACCTTACCAGTGCTGAGCATTCACTGTTGTGCAGAATCTTCTAGTCAGAGCTTCCTTTGGTCAGCATGCTAAATCCTGCTTGTGAAGGCTGCTGTTCTGAGGCCACATCTAAGTGGCACAGCTGTCACTGCTTGGATATGAGGGACCCAACACTGGAGTACACTGGAGAACCTGTTCCTGCTCTCCCCACACTGTTCTCTGGAGCTTTGATAAGTCAGCTGTGTCTCTGCCCTCTGTCCCCAAAGTCCTTTGCAAACCAGGAGGCTTTTTGTAAAATTTAAGATTTTTAAGATATAGTACCAGTTTTAAGGGTTACCTTTTTTAGAGTGGCAGCTGTTTTATGTTTAAAATGCTATTCTCAGTGATTGCTTAAAATTGTTACTTTTCTTTTTTTTCTTTTTTTTGACTTTTCCGAGACAGGGTTTCTCTGTGTAGCCCTGGCTGTCCTGGAACTCACTCTGTAGACCAGGCTGGCCTCGAACTCAGGCATCCGCCTGCCTCTACCTCCCAAGTGCCGGGATTATAGGCGTATGCTACCACCGCCTGGGAATTGTTACTTTTCTTGAGGCACAGGGGATTGAGTCTTCACTTTGTGTGTGGTAGGTAGAAGCAGTCCACTGCTGAACTATGTAACTAGTCTACAATTTGAACTTTTTTTTTTTGGTTTTCGAGACAGGGTTTCTCTGTGTAGTCCTGGCTGTCCTGGAACTCACTCTGTAGACTAGGCTGGCCTCGAACTCAGAAATCCTCCTGCCTCTGCCTCCCAAGTGCTGGGATTAAAGACATGCATCACCATCGCCCAGCAACGAACTTTTTTTTTAAGGTATGTTTTTATTCATTGAGTGATATTTTTTTTACAGCCTTTTTTTTTCTCCCAGAAAGACAAGAAGACTGACACCAGAGGGTTCCTGGTTACCTTAGGATTTTTTTTTTCTGTCATGTTGTTACTCTTTAGTATTACTACTTACATTTCTAAATTATGTATTTTACTTAATTCTGAAATCAGTTCTTTTACTTATTTTTTTCTTCCTCATGTCATTTACAATTTGAACTTTAACTATTATGTTGTTATCTTATGCAACTAAATGAAAAAAGGCAAACAAACTTTTTTTGGCCAGGTTTGGTGGCACCTGCTTTAATTACAGAATTTGGGAGGCAGAGGCAGGTGGAGCTCTGTGAGTTTAAGGACAGCCAGGGCTACATAGTGAGACCCTGTTTCAGAAATAAAAATTTTAGTGTTGTGGACTACACATAATTTAAAATCTACTAGTCTTTTTAAAATGTATATAGTTCATTAGTATGAAGTAGTTCCATAAGCTGTATCTGTTGCTACAACTTTGTTTTTTAGTATGTACTTCTTCATGCATACATGTGAGCATGTGTGCCCTGGCATATATGTGGAAGTCAGAGGTCAGCTTGTGGGTGTCAGTTCTCTTCTTCCATGTGGGTCCCACAATCCCACCCAGGCCGTTAGACTTATATAACTGTACGTTTACCTCTTGAGCCTTTCCTCTGGCTCTCTATATCTCTTTTCACCTGTAAACCTGAAACAGTGTTTCCTCATCAAACACTGATGATGCCACCTGTCCCTCACCAACCCCTGGCACCTTCTACATGACTGTCTTTGACTGTGACAGCACTGACTACCTTAAACAAGCAGAATCACATAGTATTATTTCATTTAGCATAATGCCTTAGGGTCCACTTGTGTTGTTAGACTTCTCAGTATTTCTTTCCTTCCTAAGGCTGAATAATCTTTACTTATTAAGATTTATTTATTATTACTTATGTGTGCGCGTGCATGTGTATGTGCACGCATGTGTACATTTGTATACACATGGTAGTTATAGACGCCAAAGAGAGAGATGGATCCCTAGCAGCTGTAATTATATGCAGTTATGAGCCACCAAACATGGATGTTGGCAACTGAACTCAGGTCCTCTGGAATAGCAGTATGTTCTCTTAGCCACCAAACCATCTCTTCAGCTCTGAGGGATGAATAATTTTGTCTCATATGTATTTTGCTAACTCCTCAGCCTTGGACTACTTCCATATTTTGGTTGCTGTGGATAGTGCTGTTGTAAATGTGGCTATGTAAATGTCTCCTCTAGATGCTTCTTTGTTTTTTGGGAGTAGAATTGCTGGATTAGATGCTAATTTTATTTTTGTAAAGGAACTCACATACTGTTTGCACAGCACCCGCACTATTTTACATTTCCATCAACAGTACACAAAGGATCTAATTTTTTCACATCCTCACTAATGTATCACTGGGTATGTATGTGCACTTCATGACTCATGGAGGCCAAACAACAACTTTAGGAGTTGGTTCTCTTCCATTTTTTAAAAGGACTTGTTTTTGTTTTAACTATGTGTCTGTCTGCATGTGGGTATGTACATGTCAGCACAGAGGCATCAGATTCCCTGGAGTTACAGATAGTTGTGAGCTGCCTGGTATGGATACTGGGAGCCGAGCTTGGGGCCTCTAGAAGAGCAGCACTGCTCTTGAACACTAAGCCACCTCTCTCGATCCTCCCATCTATGTGGGTTCTGGTTGTTAGGCTGTGAGGCATTTTGCCCAGCCATCCAGTCTCCCTTTTTTTGAGACAAGGTTTTGCTCTGTAGCCTAGGGTGGGCTTGAGACCCCTTCCCAAGTGCTGGGATTATAGGTGTGCACCACCATGCTGGTGTGCAGGTGTGCTTGATTTTATTGGTGGTTTTTATCACAGGTATAAGGGGTGTCCTGTAATCTTGATCTGCATTTTCCTAGTGATGAAGTTGGGCATTGGCCATGTGCTCATCTCATCTGTACAAGTGGCAAGACCCACTTTTTTGTTGCCTTTTCCCCCCACTTGGAGGCAGCCTTGGGATTGAACCCTGGGCCTGTGTCTAGGCCTCCAGTCCCCACTCTGTCTGTGGTATGTGTAGATAAGTGGACTGCACTAAGACCTCCAAAGTATTCACTTTTGATTTTCTTGGACTTCTCTGTTGTGTTCTCTTACTTTGGTCCTGTTTATGCCTTCTTGTTTCCTTTCTTCATAAACATTTAGAGTTTTTCTTGCCTTTCTGTTGTAAATAAATGCGTTTAAAGCTGTAGGTTTATCTCTGAGCATGATGTAGCTGGAGAGCACACTTTGGAAAGACACATCATATTCGGCCTGTTTCTGCATTTCCCAGGGATGGTGTGGGGCTTGTTTTTGCCTAGCTTGGCTGCTTGCTGTTCACTTCTTTCCCTGTCTTGTTCTTTCCTGACTCTGCTACCTGTGGCAGGGCTGTCCACAACCTGAGTCCGGGCTAGTCTCATCAGGATGAGCTCACTTATGGCTGAAGGTATACACAGGTACTCTTTTAGGGACGGAGCAATCTGAGTCTCCACAATAAGAAGTAACAAGCTCCTAGGCATGATGATGCAGGCCTTTAATCCTAGCACTTAGGAGATAGAGGTAGGTGGATGGATCTCTGTAAGTTCAAAGCTAGTTGGATCTACAAAGTGAGTTGCAGCATAGCTGGGGCTGTAGCATAGAGAAACCCTGTTTCAAAAAACAAACCAAACAAAACAAAAGAAAACGAGGTGGGTGAGCTGATGTGGCCATGCCAGCTTCTCTTCCAGGGGAGACAGGAAGCAGTATTGGATATACCTAATGCCTGAACACTTGTTCTCAGAGGTATGGCCCAGGGAGCCAGTGTGATATTTTTTTTTGTAGGTCCCTGTGGAGTCTTATGAGGACAGCCACTTACTCACTTGTTTTACAGATTGTGACGTCTGCATCAACAGACCTTCAGGATTATACTTACTACTTTGTCCCAGCTCCTTGGCTGTCAGTCAAACTTCTGAGATTGCTGCAATGCTACCCACCCCCAGGTAATGTTCCCTGCAGTCCTTCTAGGTGTTCTTGCAGGACTGCCCACAATTGACATTCCCATACCAGCTTCCTTGGTACTCTTGGCAGCACCTACTCACTGCATGGTCACAGATTCAGTTCACCTGAGATTCTTCACAAGGGAGGATTTATTTCTGTAGTTGGTTATGTCTTTGTTTATTAGGTTTAAAAATTTATTAGATGTTAACTTGACCTCAGAGAGAGGTCAAGTTAGTGAAATGTTGGCATGGTAGACTCAAGGACCTGAGTTCACTCTAAAACACCAGACAGAAAACCCAGACAGAGTGGTGCATTCTCCAGCACAGAGATACAGACATGGAGGATCTAATGTAAGCTTCTACAAAGTCTCATGTCTCAGTCAGAGATGCCATTTCAGAAATGTGGGATGTAGGCGGCTCCTGAGGAATGACACCGAGGCTGACCTCTGTCCCCTCACACATGTACATATATCCACACACAGCTACTTGAGTATCACACACAAGGTTCATTGGGAGTCTTGGTTCTGTTCTATTCTCTTCCTTCTCTTTTAAAATTAATTAATTAATTAATTAATTACAATAGTTTCTAATTGTATAGCCTAGACTGTCTTGAAATTCACTATAATCCTCCTGCCACAACCTCTCAAGTGCTGGGATAGCAGGCTCCCACCAGTGTAACTGGTTTTTGTTTTAATAGCTTTTACCTTTACTGTGCATGTGTGCCTGCGTGTGTGCCTGCGTGTGTGCCTGCGTGTGTGTGTGTGTGTGTGTGTGTGTGTGTGTGTGTGTGCATGTGTGTGTGCGTGCGTGCTGTGCCATGCCACAGCATGGCAAACCTGTGGAGTTGGTTCTTTCCTTCCACATGGAGTTTCTTTTTTTGTTGTTGTTTTTTCAAGACAGGGTTTCTCTGTGTAGCCCTGGCTGTCCTGGAACTCATTCTGTAGACCAGGCTGGCCTCGAACTCAGAAATCTGCCTGCCTCTGCCTCCCAAGTGCTAGGATTAAAGGCATCCACCACCACTCGGCCACATGTAGTTTCTGAGGATTGAACTTAGGTCAGTATGCCTGGTGGCAAATGCCTTTATCCATTGTGCTAACTGGCTCTTGTGTTTTTATTGAGACAGGGTCTTATATAACTCAGTCTGGCCTTGAACTTACTATATAGTAATTCCTAATCCTCCTGCCTCTGCCTTCTAAGTGCTTTCATACAGGTGTATACCACCATGGGTGGCTTAAGGTTTTTTTTTTGCTCGTTGTCTTTTTCTTCTGCTTTGAACCAAATTAAAATTTTTCTTTCTCTTTATGTTGCTTTATATTTTCTCTGTTTCTGGGGGTGATAACAGAGAACAAAGCCTCCTTGTCTCTGAAACTCCTTAGAGGTTTTGCCCATAATTCTTGGATTTTATGACTAACACATTCTGTCTAAGTGGAAGCACGTTGTGTCATCTGAATTAGAAGCAGGTATAGTTACCACAGCTGCTCCATCTCCACCTCGTGTTTATGACTCTGGAACAGGGAGCTGTCCCATGACAATTTACAAATGCTCCCAGTCATATCTGCAGCTGGAGTAATTGTCAAAGGTACCCATAGGACAAGCAGTGCACAAGTGTGGGGTTGGGCTGTGGAAGGAGTGCCTAGGAGCCCAGCCGACAGTTGTATCTTGCCCAGAAGACCCTGCGGTGCGTGGCCGCCTGACTGAGTGCTTGGAGACCATCCTGAACAAGGCTCAGGAGCCACCCAAGTCCAAGAAGGTCCAGCATTCAAATGCCAAGAACGCTGTGCTGTTTGAGGCCATCAGCCTGATCATCCACCATGACAGGTGAGCCCTGTTAATGGCACCTCCCTCTCAGAGACAGCAGGTGGAGGCTGGCACTTGGTGTCTGTGAAGTTGTTGACAGGTACCTCTCCACTAGCCTTGGTCTGTGCTCCTCTCCCTTCTTGAGCTCATGTGTGCTCTCTGGCTCCAGGACATTGCCACTAGATGCCTTTATAACTATGGCATCTTCCCTAGATCTCCTTTTTGTTTCTGAGTATTATAAGAAGCTTCTCTGAAAGGAAGGGACACCTGTGTGACTTTTGCTGCTCAGGGAGGTACATACTGGGGTCTCCTGGGCCAATGGTAGTGATGACTCCCAGCTTCTGTACAGGGTCATGGTTGGGTCACAGGCAGTGGTTATCATATACAGTACAGGCATCTTGTTTCTGCTCTTTTATGCTCAGTCCTGGTTGTATGCCTGTGGCACTGCTCTCTCCATCTCTGCAAGAGGCATGAGGCTCAGGAGCAGGGCTGTAGCAGGCAGAACTCTAGCCTGTTTAAAACCAGCTGTTTTTGCTCCATCATTTAGATAAATGTTGCTGTGACAAAAGCAGTCTGTCACACTGGAGCAGGATTGAAAATGAACTGTTAAAAAACAAAACTTAAGGGGTGAGGGAGAGCATACTAAGGAACATATGTAAAAAGGACTTTTGACTGTTTAGCCCATGTTCCACATTTATAGCCCTTGTCACTTACTGTCTGCCTTAGCCTGGTCCAGTTTCCTGCACAGCCTTGCTCCAGGCTGGCTGCTGTCCAATTCACTTTCCTGGACACAATAAAAGAAAGTGAAGCCTTGGCCTACCAGAGTTTTCCAGAGTCAACTCTGGAGAAGAGGAGATCCTGCAGATTCATTACAAAGTCACCCCTTCTTCACTGCAGCTCCTCCTCACTGCACCCCTCTTTACAGCACTCCACCCTCTGTCACTTCACACTGTACTTCTTACTCGCCTGCCTCCTCACCAAGTGTCCTCACCGCATGCTCTTTACTGAGTCTTTTCCTCACTGCATCTGTCCTTATGTACCGCCTCCTCCAGTGCCTCACGTTGGACCTCTTCTCACCACTGCACTGCCTTCTCACCGTGCATGTCTTCACTGCATCTGTCCTTACTGTGTCCTCTATTGTAGCTCACAGCCCTCCCTGACTATTTTCCCCTCCTTACCATGTCTCCTTCTCCTTGCAGTGAGCCAAACTTGCTCGTCCGCGCCTGCAACCAGCTGGGCCAGTTCCTGCAGCACCGGGAGACGAACCTACGATACCTGGCTCTGGAGAGCATGTGCACACTGGCCAGCTCTGAGTTCTCTCACGAGGCCGTCAAGACCCACATTGAGACTGTCATCAATGCCTTGAAGGTGTGCTCCTTGTTGGTCATGTGTGGCTGCCTTCATGTGGAGGCCAGAAGACTAGGAAGTGCCTCCTGTGGCACCTCAAGATGAGTCCCTTAAAGCTGTTTCCCAGAGTGTTTGCCTGACTCCTGTCACTTGCTGGCGTTTGGAGTGAAAGCAGCAGTTGGGCGAGAAAGCTGTCCATCTTCTTGCAGTGCAGCCCTGCCTGCTGTTCTCAAAGACTTAGCACCTGGGAACAGAGCTCCAGCCGAGTGCCTTTAGCTGAGTGTCTCTGCTAGCTGAGTACATTTCCGTCTCATGGAATGATCTCATGAGATACCTGCTTGGAGTCCATATAGTGTAGTTCAGTAAACAGAAATAGTTTTCTTTGATAGAAAGATGAAATACTTTGTTTTTAATCGCCAGGACCGTTTACTTTTTACAAAACAAAACTCCTTGTTAAGGATTTTTGATTCTTTTAGGGATTAGAATTCCAGAATTTAAAGCACCTAGCCAAGGCTACCTTCTTCTGAGCATGAGAGTGACCCTGGTAGTGTGTTCCTCTGGCATGGCACACACTGTCTGCTGTGCCTGCATGTCAGCATACATGTTACATGTTAGTTCATTAGTGAACCATACATGTGAGACCCTTCATCTTGGTGAGTCTTAAGTGAAGACTTCACTGTAGTGAAGCAGGTCTGGCCCTTCTCTGTACTTTTGTGTAAATCAACAGGCATTCAGTGTCTGTCTTGCACACGGGGCTGCATTCTTCCTAGTCCTGGTTGGGTTCCAGTCGTTCTCTTCCATCACAAAGAGAACTCTCATCTCAAGCTTCTCTAACCTTTCCTAGGTGTCCTCTGTCCTGCACTGGGCATCCTGCACTGTTCACCACTGCAGGGAGCCACAGATAGCTGCACCATGCTTCTTAAGCACTGCGTGTAGTATGTCTCTCCTATGCCACCTAGAGAGGGGCTCAACCTGCCTTGGAACCAGCTCCCAGGCAACACAGAAGGTGCTGCTCTGTGCTCACTCAATGGAGAGGCCTGAGTGGTCCTCAGAAGAGCTGGTTAGGGAGGAGGGAGAGTGAACAGACAGAGCTAGAACTGGGTCACTCTGATTAGACTAAGTATGAATGGACAGGACAATGTGTTGTGTGTGTGTTCCAAGTGGCCTAAGCTGTTGGGTCTCATATATAGATAGTAAGGGGCCCAGTAAGGGGTTTGGGGATAGGGAAGCACCCTGCCTTATGGGGGCAGTGCTGTCGGTTGCCCCAAGACAGTTCCTATGGAACAAATAGATACTAAACTCATGGACTCATATATAGCAGTGGTTAGCCACTGTCTACCAACCTGTGCTTTGTAGAAGTGGCTCTGACTCTGTCTTTTTTCTCAGACTGAACGAGACGTGAGTGTGAGGCAGCGGGCAGTGGACCTGCTCTACGCCATGTGTGACCGGAGCAACGCCCAGCAGATTGTGGCTGAGATGCTGAGCTACCTAGAAACGGCTGACTACTCCATCCGAGAGGAAATTGTGAGTCCTGCAGCCTGAGGGGCTGTCCAAGCTGCTCCCTACTCTGGACATGAATTTTAGTGGATGGCTGCTGGCAGTTTTCAGTGCCTGACAGGCTTGCATGAGTGTCTGTGAGACACTAGATAACAGATTCCATGGCATCAGCTTCCTTGTCTAGCCTTCCAGTATAGACATCTGGCAGTGCAGGGTGTGGTCATCTGTGCCAGGCAGTGAGCTAATATTCATTATCCAAGATAGTCTTATATTTTGAACATGTAGTTGCTGCTGGTTAGGTTTTCTTGGTGTCTTCTGGCATATCAGGCGTTAATGTTTAAGCTGTTGTCAGCTCTGTGCAGCATTCTATTTAGGTTTCGAGTGGACTCTGGTCAGTCAGAGAGTCATACACACCTAACCATTGTAGTAGTCCAGCAAATTGCTTATGTGAAACCACTGTGTCCTAGAGAAGAAACAGGCAGGTGCATAGCCACAGATGAGAGGCTCTGGCTTGCCTCACTTGGTATAATACTGGTCTCTCCATGGTGTCTCTGGACCTAGGGTGACTGTCGATAGGGAGTAAGAGTGGGGCAGCAGCTGGTACTGCGAGCATAGCCTCTCTGTGTCACTCTGGAAGCAGAGTGCAAGTAGAGGCTTCCTTACGAACTAGTAGAAAGGGGGCAGTGTGGGCACTGGCTGGATTGGTTCACAGGGCCCTGTGGCAACGGTCTGAGGAGGAAGGGCTAAGTGAGCAAGGGGCTCATACTGAGTTATTTCATGACCATGCCGTGTTCCAGGGAAGGCCTGAAATAGTGAGAGGTCAAGAAGGCTTCTTAGAGGTGGTAACTAGGAAATGAGGTGCTAGGAGGAGCGCACATGGGATTAAAGGTGCTGTGCTGCTGAAGGCAGGGCCTCGGCTCCTTAATGAAATCCTTTTTTTTTTGTTGTTGTTGTTCTATATTTGTGTGCACGTGTATGTCTTCTGGCATGTGTGTGGAGGTCAGGAGTTTTTTTTTTTTTTTTTTTTTTTTTTTTTTTTTTTTTTCTACATGTGTTCCAGGGACTAAACTTAGGTCCTCAAATGAGGCAGCAAACACTGTCCACCGCTGAACCATCTTGCTGTTCTCCTTGAGATGATTCTAAAAGATTACAGCTTTAGAGTTTCTGACCCAAGATTGGGTAGACTGCAGTGTGGACAAGCCACATGCTTTGACACTTTGCATGTGACAAGAGCAGGGAACAAATGGTAGAGCAGATTGCTCATTCTGTGTCCAGGAGGCAGAGTCAAATGAGGCCACAGTCCCACAGCCCCCTTTAGTAACAGCGATCCCTCCTTCAGAATCTCACTTCCACCCACTATGCTGCTCTGGAGTTCAAGCCTCTAACACTTGCAATGTTGGAGAACATTCAAGATTCGGCCAAGGCAGGCAGTGTGGGCAGAGGGGTCTTGTGTGTACAGAAGGTTGACCTTGTTTGAGATGTGGCTGGACATGTGGCTCACAGCTTTGGCCAGACTCAGTCACCCTCATTGGATTGCTCTTGGTATTCTCAGCAGAGGTGCAGTGGCATCTGTCAGTGCAGTTGTGTTGATTTGCCCTCTAACCCCTTTTTTTCTTTTCTATTAAAAACAACCCCCCCACACGATATAATTTGTTCATGTTTTCTCCCTCTTCCTGTTCCTCTCAGACGCTTCCCGCCTCCTACTTACCCAATTATGTTCTGTTTTTCTTTTTCCACATTTTTATCTTTTATTTTTGAGATTGTAATTACATTTTTCCTTTCTACTTCTCAGTCTGCCCATATACCCCTCCTCATCCTTCAAATTAATGACCTCTTTTTTATTAATTGCTATTGTATTTATATGTTTATATAAATACAAATATATTCTAAATATATATTTCTAAATGCATATACATTATAAATAAATCCTGTTAAGTCCATATAATGTTGCTTGCATGTTTTCAGGGCTTCCCCCTTCAGCACTGAACAACGGATTGGTGTGCTCCTCCTGTGGAGGACCACCTCTCCCACTCCCGACTCCTCCTGGGGAAGACTGCCTCCCCCACTTCCAGTTTTCCTCTGTTGCCTGTAGTTGTTTGTGTAGTGTTGAGGCCTTGCAGGCTTTTCTTGTCCACTTTGGTGTGTCTTTAGTGCTGTCATTGTTCAGCTCACATTTTGTCGGTCATGTTGGTGAGACTCTGTGGGGCAGTTTCTGACGTTCCTAGGAGACACAGACTCACAGCAAACTCCTGATCCACTGGCTCTTGGGTGGAGCTTCTAGCTAGGCATCAGCCTGACTGATCTGTTTGAGGAGATATGTGAGTGTTGTCTTCAGCAGTAGGGCCTTTTCATCAGTTGCAGAGAGCAGCCAGTAGATGTTTGGGGGCTTCCCTTTGGCCAGCAGCTCAACAAGATGTAACCCATTTCTGGCACTTAGTGGTGGCACAAAATGTCTAGTTCGAGCACTATTCCGCTGTTATTTGGTAACTTCATTTAGATTCCTTTTATATGCATATATTTTTGGTGGTGTCTACAATTAAATTTCAGTATGCTTTTTCAAATAGCCTTTAGGGTTAGTTGTCCCTCCCCATATTTTCTCCTGTACCCTTCCTTCCATACCTCACTGTTAACCCTACTATTTCAGTTTCCTCTTTATCTCTCCTAGCATTATATTCTTTTTTTATTAGTTATTTTATTTATTGACATTTTAAGCATTACCCCCCTTCCTAGTTCCCCCCACACAAACCTTCTATCCCTTCTCCCTCCCCTGCCTCTGTGAGGGTGCTCTGCCATCCACCCAACCACTACTACTTCAGTGCCCCAGCATTCCCCTACCCTGGGTTATCAGGCCTCCACAGGACCAAGGGGCTCCCCTTCCAGTGATGCCCAATAAGGCAATTCCCTGCTATATATGCACCTGGAGCCATGGGTCCCCCACGTGTACTCTTCGGTTGGTGGTTTAGTCCCTGGGAGCTTTGGGGGGGGGGTCTTTCTTGTTGATATTGTTGTTCTTTCTATGGGGTTGTAAACCCGTTCAGCTCCTTCAGTCCCTGCCTTAACTTCTCTATTGGGGTTGCTGTGCTCAGTCCAATGGTTGGCTGTGAGCATCTGCATCTCTTATCAGTCAGGCCTCTGGCAGAGCCTCTCAGGGCACAGTCATTCCAGGCTCCTGTCAGCAAACTCTTCTTGGCATCAGAAATAGTGTCTAGGTTTGGTATCTGCAGATAGGATGGATCCCTAGGTGGGGCAGTCTCTAGAATAGCCTTTCCTTCTGTTTCTATTCCACTCTTAGTTCCTGTATTTCCTTTTGACAGGAGGAATTCAGGATTAATATTTTTGAGGTGGGTGGATGGCCCCATCCCTCAACTGGGGGCCATGCCTATCCACTGGATATGGTCTCTACAGGTTCTATCTCCTCTTTGTTGGGTATTTCTGTTAATGTCCTCCCTTTTGGGTCCTGGGAACCTCTTGGGTCCCTGGCATCTGGGACTTTCTAGTGGCTACCCCCAGGTCCACCCTCCCATAACACTGTATTCTATTTCCCTTCCTTGGGAAATCCTGTCCTCCCCCTAGTCCTTTTGATACAACTAGGTACCAGACCTCTGTCATTATTTGGATTGTAGCATGCATATCGCATAATGAAGGCTTAAAAACTAACATCAGCATATAAGTGAAAGCATGGATGTCTTTTGGGATCTGGGTTACTTCACTCAGGATGATTTTTTTTTTCCCTAGATCCATCCATTTACCTGTGAATGTATACTTTCATTTTTCTTACCAGCTGAATAATACTCCATTGTGTAATATAAATGTACTACCTTTTCTTTATCCATTCATCTGGACATCTAGGTTGTTTCCAATTCCTGGCTGTTATGAATAGAGCAGCAGTGGACATGAATGTATCTTTAGTAGTGGGACATAGAAGCCTTTGGCTGTATATCCAAGAGTGGTATAGCTGGATCTTCTTGTTTTTTTTTGGTTTTTTTTTTTTGAGACATACCTTCTCTATGTAGCCCTAGCTGTCCTGAAACTTGATGTAAACCAGGCTGTCCTCAAACTCACAGAGATCTGTCTGTGTGCCTCCCAAGAACTGGAATCCAAGGTTTATCCCCCCATGTCTGGCTTGCATAACTGGATCTGGAGGTAGAACTATTTATTTCTAGTTTCTTGAGGTTCCAAGAAACTGCCACATTGATTTCCTTAGTGGCAGTATAAGTTTGTACCCCATTAGCCATGAGTATGTACTCCCTTTCCCTGAACCCTGCCATCCCGAGCTGTCATTTGTTTTATTGATCTTGGACATTCTGACTGAGTAGATGAAATCTCAAAGTACTTTTAATTTATGTTTCCTGGAGGGCTGAAGATGTTTCTTCAGGTACCTCTCAACTATTTGTATTTTGTCTTTTTTGTTCCTATTTTTAAATTGGAATTTTTGTTTTTTACGATGTTTTTTTTTTGTTTGTTTATATATTTTAGATACATGCTATCCCATTTTGTAGAATCACTTTGTTGGCATGATTGGTGGTGCTCTTGCCATATAGAAGCTTTTAAGCTTCAAGAGGCCCTACATATTAATTGTTACCTTTAGTCCCATGCGTTTAATTGGGGGCTTGCCTACAGTTTGAGAGGCTTAGTCCATGAACATCGTTGGGGAGAGTGTGGTAGCAGGCAGGCAGGAGCCATAACTGAGAGCTCACATCACTTGCAAGTTGTGGGCAGACTGGGCCTGGCATAGGCTTTTAAAACCTCATAGCCCATTAGCAGTGATGCCCCTCCTCTAACAAGGCCACACCCACTCCAAGGCTTTCCCAAGGAGTTTAACTGGAGACCAAATGTTCAAACTTAAGAACTTTTGGGGATCATATATAGGCTCATTCAAACCACTGTACCCTGGAAGTGTCATGGAGTCAGGTAGGTAAAGAGATGCTGGGTTGGGGTGTGGCTGATCTCAGCAGACTGTCTTGAATGTTAGCATCTTGTTTTAGGTGCAGCTGTTGTGCTCAGTTGCATTGTTCTTGTGTCTCTGAAGCCTTTCTCTCCTGAGTCTGCTTCTCTCCACTCTGGGCTGTGGCCTCTGAAGATCTGAAAGCTTCCTGTCCACCCTAAGTAACATGGAATAGGCTTGTGTGCCAGCCTATTCTCTGTGTCCTGGGTCGCATCTGCCTGAGGGCCTTGTCTTCCTTCCCCACAGGTGCTAAAAGTGGCCATCCTAGCTGAGAAGTATGCAGTGGATTACACCTGGTATGTGGACACTATCCTCAACCTCATCCGCATTGCAGGGGACTATGTGAGCGAAGAAGTGTGGTACCGTGTCATCCAGATTGTCATCAATCGTGATGATGTGCAGGGTTATGCTGCCAAGACAGTGTTTGAGGTATGGTGGGGAAGGGTGGGTATGCTTACTGGGACAGGTTCCTTGAGGGAACAGAGATGGGTCTTGGGTGTGGTTATTGCTCCCATATACAGTTCTGTCCTTTTTTGCACTGATGCCCCCCACCAAGCTGCAGGTTCCTCTCAGCTTAATCTCTAAAGCCATATTAGGGCTGAGACAATTGGGCTGTTGAGTGGCCTACTAGCTGTCCTGTGCATAAGGGAAATTAGTCTGCTTTATCTCAGGGGTCTCTAGGGACAGCCATGTACCTTGCTGCTGGCCCCCTTTGCTGTTGGCACTGCAGCAAGCTGTAGGAAGCCAGGGTCTGCCAAGGCTTTAGGGGAGGCTGTCACTGACACTGCAAGGAAGGGCCCAGCTGCCTTTGCTGTGGCTTCACTTCATATCAGCTGGCTTTTCTGTGTCCTAGCTCCTGGTTTTCCCTTTTTCACAGGCATTGCAGGCTCCAGCATGTCATGAGAACTTGGTCAAAGTGGGCGGCTACATCCTGGGGGAATTTGGAAACCTTATAGCTGGGGACCCACGATCCAGGTAAAAGACCCCAGGGAACCAGGGGTATGTACCGCACTGGACTGCTGCGCTCCTACACTGCTTTGACAGCCTGAGGGAGGAGGAGTCCCCTACACTGGGAGCTGGCATTTTGTCCTCCTCAAGGAGGCTCTGCTTTACATATGGTCCCCATGAGAGGGGCAGGCTGAGCACAAGGCAGCACAGGGGACAGATGAGATAGTGTGACTCCCCATCTGTGCTCTCTGCCCCTCTTAAGCCCTCTGATCCAGTTCAACCTGCTCCACTCCAAGTTCCACTTGTGCAGCGTCCCCACTCGGGCACTCCTGCTGTCCACCTACATCAAGTTCGTGAACCTCTTTCCAGAGGTAAAGGCTACCATTCAGGACGTGCTGCGCAGTGACAGTCAACTGAAGAATGCTGATGTGGAGCTGCAGCAGCGGGCCGTGGAGTACCTGCGGCTGAGTACTGTCGCCAGCACTGACATCCTGGTGCGGGCTACTGTTTGGGCTGTTTGGGACTGGGCCACTGGGCTGGTGCTGGGTGTCAGGATGGCCACACCAACCTCTAATCCTTCCAACAGGCAACTGTCCTGGAAGAAATGCCACCCTTCCCTGAGCGTGAGTCCTCCATCTTGGCCAAGCTGAAGAAGAAGAAGGGCCCAAGCACAGTGACTGACCTGGAGGAGACCAAGCGTGAGCGAAGCATCGATGTGAATGGGGGCCCTGAACCCGTTCCAGCCAGCACCAGTGCTGCGGTGGGTCCCTGCCACTGCATACCTGGAGCCCATCAAGGCCACATATCCCCAGGGTTGGGATTAGCAGGATACCTGTGAGAAAGCTTGTGTTTAGGTACTGAGAGTCCAGTGGAGTCCAGTCCTGGGCATGTGGTCAGGTATGCCCCTGAGCCCAGCATCTCCAGGACAGCCTATTCTATGAGACCAGGTTATAGCTTCTTGGGACAGGCCAATACCTGTGACTCTCTGGTAATTTATTTTTAGACCCGAGACTACACAATTTTTCTGTAAGAGGCCTGGTATATATTCTCCATGGATTTATAATGGCTTGTCCTCTGCCTCTTGGAGGTTTCCTATACTGACTGAAATGGAACAAACTTTCCCTTTATGTGGCAAAATGGGAATATTTCTGTGAAGGAAGTATACAACATCTGATATTCATTGGTGGGAAATGCTACTTGGAGAGCTTCGTTATTGTCTTTCTCCTACTGTAGTAGGACTAGGAATGTGGTCTTGTGACCACCTTGCCCAGGCCACTGTAGATGTGGTTCATCAGATGAGGCTGTAGGTTTTTCTGGTGGTTCTTCTCTGGCCAGTCTCTGTGGCCCTGTCCCATTTGGGGAAACTACCTGAGAAAGGACATCTGTGTTGTTACCTTTGGTGGCCCTTCTGAAAGAGTTTTGTAGCCATAGGAGAGGGCCCAGGAGCTCACATTGTCCCTAGCACCCCCTTCCTTCTTTGTGTTGTCCAGCAGAAGCAATTAGGCCTGTTGCTGGCCTGAGGCCTGGCAGGCTGTCACTCACACTTGTGTCCCTTGCATGACAAAGACTTTGGGTATGTCACTTATTTGACATAATACCCATACACATTGTCACATGCCTGTGCATGCACTTAGAAAAACACAGCATATTACAGCCTCTTCACACACATGTCCATACACCTGCAGCATTCTTTGCTGAGGCTCAGTTCAAGGCCTGGTCCTATTGGAGTTTCTGTAGCTGGGACAGACCATTGCTACGTGTGTGCAGGGTGCATGGCCACTGAATATGTGCTGTTGTGCTGTTGTGCTGTATTAGAATGGATTCAGGATCTAGTTTCATGCTGTTTGCCTTTGTGAATACCCAGTAGGATGTTTAAGTCATTTACAGTGACTCTTGAAGGCAGGGTCTCATGTCAGTAGCGGCCCTTATTTATAGACCAACTGGGGAGTGCTGTGGACCACACACAGGTGTGCATGTCAGCTATGGTGTGGTGTGGGCACCTTTGGGTAAGTCAGGTCTGAGAGTGGATGTGGGGTGGCAAGCTCCCTTGTCCTGTGTGAAGCTCTGACTTTAAGGGCTGTTTGTTCAAGACAGAGTTTCTCTTGTAGTCCTGGAACTCACTGTATAGACTAGGCCTTGAACTGAGAGATCCTCCACGGCCTCTGCCTTCTGAGTGCTGGGATTAAAGGCGTGTGCCACCACTACCGCACTTCAAGGACTCTTTCTTGTGCTTTTGCCTAGACTGAAAAGCAAGGGTTTTTGTAAGAAGCGTGCGTGCTTGTTCATCTGCCTCCTTTCATAACTGCCCTGGACTTAATCCTGAGCCAAAGGTGCATCCAAGCAAGTCACTTGCTCACCCTTGCATCTTTTTATTTTATTTGGTTTTTTGAATCCTAAACAAGTTTATTGATTTGTTCTTTGATAATTTCATATGTGTGTAATACATACTGAGTACTTTCCTTTACCCTCTTACCCCCCTTCCTCCCTTCTACCCACCTTCCTCTCTATGCACTTCTTCCTTTCATTCCTGTCAACAGTCAGTCATGGATGAGGGAAGGGAGGATTGCCAGGGCTCTAAGTCTCACTGATGAACTTTTGGCTACTGATAGATGCTGGGAGAGGTGGAGTCATTGTCTTTGTTGTACATCACTGCTGAGCCCACCAGGCTCCACTAGATGACTCCAAGTCCAAGGTTAACAGATTGCCCATAATCTCTTAAACCAAGTCTTCATATTGTAGCCTGATTCACTGTGCAGCCCAGGCTTGCCTAGAACTTGCTGTATAGCAAAGGATAAGCTATAACTCTCTGTTCTGTTTCTACCATGTGCAAACTTTATTCTTTTTGAATAGTTGAAAGTAATGTGCATGCACTATTTCTTAAGTCATACCCTTTTTAGAACTTTGTTGTTGTTGTTTTTTTTTCAAATAGCCATTTGTGGGGAAAATGCAGATGATTTTCTAGTTGTGTGAAATTATGATGGTATTATGAATGAATGTCTTCATCTGGACTTGGGGGTAGGCTTGCTTTGTAAGTAGGTAACCAGCAGTCTCTGGATTGGCGCCCCTCCCCGCTCCCAGTACCTGACCTTAGAGTTGATGCAGGCAGGGCTCTGTGGGGCTTAGGTGGGCTTAGGTGCCCAACTGTCAGTGCTGATGCTTCCTTGTCTTCTCTTCCAGTCTACACCTTCTCCGTCAGCAGACCTGCTGGGTCTGGGGGCTGTTCCCCCTGCTCCCACAGGGCCCCCTCCCTCCTCTGGCGGTGGGCTACTGGTGGACGTGTTCTCAGACTCAGCTTCTGCAGTTGCACCTCTTGCACCCGGCTCTGAAGACAACTTTGCCAGGTAGCCCAGCTTCTGAGTAGTGCCTGGGAGATGGGATGGGAGCTGTACCTCATTGGTGACATTGTACTTAATCCCTTGCACCTAATGGATGCTATTAGAGAGGGCCTAGGGTTCTTGCAGACAGAGAGCACGCAGGTGGCTGTGCTTTGTTTGGGAGTTGATGGCACATCTCCTAATTCTTTTCTTTGGGATGTTTGGTAAATACTCTGAGCTTATTTTTTCTTTCCCACTTAACCCCCACCCTTTCTGAGTGCTTTCAGCTCTGTCAGTCTTTTTTTGTCTGCCTATGGCATCTGCCATCTTTAAAGAAACCCCCTCAGCTCTGGATATAGATAGTTCTACCTTTTTACCATAGTCTCAGACGCTTGCTGACCCCATAGTGTCTTGTGCTTACACCCTGCTCCTTGGCCAGCTGCTTCCTCTGGTTTCCATTTGTAAAGGTTTGGGATCACTTTCCTTCTTCCTTGCCTGATTTTGCCAGCTTCCCTGCTCTCCTTACCCTGCCTTTGTTCTTGTCCATGGGTGGTATGGGGCTCCTCACTTGTGCCCTCCAGTGGCAGTGCATTTCTGCCTGGGGGAGATTAGAATGCATCATAGGACGGCCTTTGTTTCCTGCCTGGAGATGATACCAGCATTCTTGTGATCTTAGAGTGTTTGTTTCCTTGTATTCATTTTGTACATGATCCTTCCTTCCTGTTAGGAAGTGTGTGTTTGGAGTGTGTGTTAGGACCTAGCTGCCTCCGTAGGCTGTGAACAGACTTCTGTTGGCTTGAGAAGTGCTGAGCTTGGTTTTTCACAGCTGTGGAAAACCCAGCTTTCCCAAGTCCTTGTTGCAGAGGCAATGTAGGGTCCAGCCAGGTAACCTTTTTGACAGGGTCTGCATCCAGAAATACCTTAGCCTTGTTCTGTTGTCATTTCTCCTTGACAGCCCTAGACCCTGGATTAGCTGCTCCCTGCTGTCCTGTGAAGATTGGGGGTGGGGAATGTGGGTGGTAGTCATTCAAGACAGTCTTCCTCTGGTGTAAGCTTCCCTGCAGGAGGTCATGCACCTTTACTTTGTCTTTATCCTAGCCTTCTGGCCTGGTCCTTGACACCTCTTATAGTTCTCAGTCAGTTCTTTATGAGCCTGTGCAGAGATTTGCTTGTCTTGGTTTTGATGTGGCCACACAGGGTTACTACTTGATGTTTATTTTACTTGGTGCATTGTGGAAGAGCCTGTTGGTTTGGTCAGTGCAGCAGGTGTGAGGGAAGTTGAATCCTCCATAAGCCTACCTGACTATTGTTCACCTATGAGTTCCCTGGGATCAAGGTGCAGTTGAAGTGACCTTTTGGAAACAGCCAGCCACACAAGGATGGCAGGGGCTTCTCTATCTTATGGATAATAGTTGATACCCAGATCCATAGGCCCCACAACCTCTGCTTAGGCTCCTTGAGTAGCATCCAAGCTGGGCCTGGGTTTGGGTTGCGGGGGTCCTGTGCCAGTATTTGGAGCCTCAGGCCAGATGTTACCACATCCTGTGCGGTAACAATCATTCACATGTGTGTTGTTACATGTTTTAAGAAGTGTTGGGGAATGGTCTTATACATTGAAGAGACATTGTTTTATTTGGGAGATCTCACTATATCCAGAGCTGAGCAGACGGCTGTTGAGTTCTAACCTGGGAGACTTGGAAGAGCTGGAGGGTTTGGTGTGTTCACAGGAGTCGCTGTTTCTGTTACTCTTGTGGGCATTGAGCAGAGTGAGGCCACCGGAAATCCCTCTGCCCTGAGTGCGTAGGCACAATGTGATGGTGTCACTGTAAGGCAACAGCTCTTACCGCCTAGAGTTGACAGCTGTGGAAAAGTTGATTGAGTTCACTGATCTAGGGCAGGTATCATTCACTGTGGTTTCTGAGTCTACTCAGGTAGCCATTGAGACCTTTAGGTGTGCTACCACATGCAACTGTCTCAGGCACAGCTGTGGAGGACACAAGGTTGTGCATTTCACTCATCCCTAGCCTCCTCAACTCCAGACCTCTGTGGGTGATAGTCACAGGAGACACTATCTGTTTCTGAGGAGGCCTGAGAAGGCTTGCCACAGCCCTGGCTCTGGCTCTGGCTCTGGCTCTGGCTCTGGCTCTGGCTCTGTGGACAAAGCTTTTCTGCTTTGTCTTTCCCTGTGTCCACAGAAGCATTTTATCCCAAAAATACTTTAAGTCTTTTCTAAAACAGATTCTTCTACTTCATGTGAATGGCTCTGAGTGATGCTTAACTCTTTTTTTCTCCTAGGTTTGTTTGTAAAAATAATGGTGTATTGTTTGAAAACCAGCTGCTTCAAATTGGACTTAAGTCAGAATTTCGGCAGAATTTAGGTATGTGTTTTATTTTACTTAATGAAAATTTCTTTAGAAATTATTGGAAATAGCCAAGCATGGTGACACATATCTGTAATGTCAACATTTGGAGGCAGAGACAGAAGAATTGTGAGTTTGAGAGCACTCTGTGCCAAATAACATGTTCCAGGCAAGCCTAGGTTACATAGTGAGACCTCCCCCAACCAAAAAAAATTTTTTTTCTTACAAAGTTTATATCTCTAGGCCTATCACTTGGGAGACTGAGGTTAGGAGGATTGTCATAACTTCCAGGCCACCCTTGGCAATAGTGTAAGATCCTGTCTCAAACAAAACAAAACAAATCAAAAACAAAACAAAACAAAAAGAATTGGGGGAAATCATATAATGAGACATGTTTGTAATCTATATACTAGCAACTAATATGAAAGATTGGGTGGTGGAGATAGCTATTACTAAGCCATGCACCTAGCATGACTAAATGCTCTATTTGAAGTTATATGTCCTTTAGCACAATTAAAAAGGGAAAAAGTTTTCTTGAGTTATATAAAAGAAAACATTTTGCCTATCAAACTGTTGGAGTTTCTACTCAGGTGGGCTTGAAGTCTCTGCAAAGGGGGTAGGAATGTGGGAACTGAGAGCACATGGCTGCTATGGGAGCTGTGGGATGCTGAGGACCAGTAGTCCTGGGAGATGCTAGGCTGATGTGAGTGCACCCCTGTGCCCGGCCTGACTAAGGCTTTACTCCTTGCCATGGTGACTTCACCAGGTTTGGTTAGAGAGGGAAGCTAAACTGTTTTCCAGAACTTTTGGTGTTTGTTTTTCTGAACTCTTAAGGGTGTAAGTGTCAGTAGGATCTGGCCAGCTGATGCAGGGAGCATGTTCTGGTTGGTCACCAGGAGAATGGCATGTTCAGTAAGTGGGCTGATAGACTCAGGCAGAAGATATGAGTGTGTCTCGGTGCCTGCAACAGAGGGCAGGCTGGTCCCCAGAAGGCTGCTTGAGACCCGCTTATGCCCCTGTGAACCTGCTGACCTAGTGTCTGTGGTTCTGGTTCTAGTTTACAGAAATGTAGCTTTCATTCTTGAGTATCTACAGAAGAAGGAGGCTCCAGGGCAGGTATGAGAGGCGAAAGAGAAGCTATCCCCAAACCCCACTAGTGATCTTGCCATGCTATTTTTTATTTGTCTGTTTGGTGTTTTGTGTTTGAAACAGGTTCTTACGTAGCCCAGGCTGTCCTCAAATGTACTGTGTAACTGAAGCTGGCCTTGAACTCCTGATTTTCCTGCTTCTACCTCTCAAGTGGTGGGATTATAGATGAATGCTACTGCACCTACCTGCTGTGCTACTTTTAAACTAGAAACTTGGTGTGATGGCTCATGTGAATAGTCCTAGCATTTGGGAGGTTGAGATAGGAGGACCGTCATGAGATCAGGGCTAGTCAGGAAGTTCTGGGCCAGAGTAAGCTACATGGTGAAATTAAACAACTGTTTAAACAAACAAGCAAACAAACAAAAAATTAGAAAACGTTCTTTTCAACTTTAGCAATAATCATAGCTCACAATAAGTAATCCAGGTGATAAGTGCAGGGATCACTTTTTTACTTGACTGTTCATGGTAAGTGTGACATAATGTATATAAACCACCTCTGTTTTCCTCCTAGGCCGAATGTTCATATTTTATGGTAACAAGACCTCCACGCAGTTCCTAAACTTCACTCCAACACTAATCTGTGCTGACGACCTTCAAACTAATATCCTTGCTTATAGGCTCTCAGACAGACAGACAGACAGACAACAATGAGGTTAGAGGAAATGTTGAAGAGGGATGTGTTTGTTAATATGGCAGTGTTTTCCAGTAACTAGGTCAAAGTATGGGCCTTCCCTTTGAGTTGACCTGATGGTGCATCAGACACTACCCACACATCTGTCACTCTTTATTTGTTTGTTTTGTTCTCCTGTGATATCAGTAAGTACTTTGCCCTGTAAAGTCCCCCAGAAGGAGCTGTGGCCAAAGGCAGAGTGATCCTGTGGTAACTAGCTATGGAACATCTCAAGCCTACTTACTGGTTATGTGTGTGCTGGCAGCCTTTGCTCAGGCAGAGGATGGATCCATATGACCCATCAGAAATGATCTGGAATGTTGGATTCTTTCAGTTGAGGACTGAAATAACCAGGGATGCATGCTTTGGACGCAGCGCATAGTGTGTAGAGCAATGAGTGTCATCTTTGTAGCAGATCTGTGTTTATTGGAGATGATCTATTTAAACGGAACCATTTGCAAACAAGTAAGAAACACTGATGTGGTGTTTAGGGATGTGTCTTGGTGGTAGAATGCACACTTCTGCATCATAAGCAAGAACCTGGTAACATCTCCAGCAACCCCCTGCTGTATACACAAACTTCCTTTTATATGTCTCCTTTCCCTGGGCTCCATGGGGCCATAAGCTGTCACCACACAGAATGCAGAGGGAAGCAGAGGCTGCCCATGACCAGTCATGGTTGCATGGATCCTGGATGCAAAGGTGTCATAGAAAGAGCCTAGAGGTTCCTGTTGAGATGTTGCAGTCTCTGGCTTCCATAAGTTCAGAGCTGCACTGATCTGTAATGCTGTGCCTTTTAGTTAGCAGGCGTGGCTTCTGCTGAGCTCATGTGGTTCAGAGCTTGGTTCTGCAGTGCAGTCCAACAAGCAGCTAGTGTACAAATTCTAAGGTCTTTTAGGGAAAGGGGCTAGCCAGATACCTATGTCTGTGGGTAGTCTGGGCCACTGGGACCTGTTGAATGATGGAAGGGCAAGCTGCCAGTAGCTCTGGGCCTTGATTCACTTTTGATGTTGGCAACTTGATGTGTAGGGGCCCCTGCTGCTTTCTGTGGTGGGCTGGACTGGTCCCACTCTCCCTGTCTGCCTGGACTCCTTAATGCACTCACATCTGAACCTGCAGACTAAGCCCGTGGACCCAACTGTGGATGGGGGCGCACAGGTGCAACAGGTGGTCAACATTGAGTGCATATCTGATTTCACAGAGGCACCTGTCCTCAACATCCAGTTCAGGTGAGTGGTGTGTGCCTCCTGTGTCCTTTCCCAACCATTGTGCTTCTGTTCAAAGTTAGTTAGTGCTGTGTCACTGTGCATGTGTGCAGAGTAGTGCCAGGCCTGGAATTTGAGACAATAGGAGCAGGTGGAAAGGGGAGCTGGTTTCTGTGACCATGGCATGGTGTCCATGGGGTGTGATTCTTCTGTGTGGTCTGTGGGTCTAGGCTGTTTCTGACCCAGATGATTGTGTGGTGAGAAATGGAAGGGCTTGCCCTTCGGAGTCCAAGCGCCAGGCTCTCCATGCTGCCTGTTGAGACTGGCTTAAGAGGACAGCTTAAAAGGGAATGGTGGTGGCTGGTTTGGAGCCAGACTTCTGGGCCATAGTATGTAGCTGTCTTTCTTTTTTTAGTGGCCAGAGTAGAGTGGATAGGATCATGGTTCCTTCTTGGGGAGCTACTAGGCTAACTGATTTGATAGGAGTTCTACTTGGGCTTGTTCTGGATCTTCATTTGCCAGAGGAACAGGACTAAACGGAACTGGTCCACTGACCCTTTACACAAAGCAGTGGTTTGGTCCCTTGATCACCTGTGAATGGAGGGATCGATGGAGGATGTGGCTTAGCCCCTCCAGGAATACTGCTGCTATGCAGTCTTTTGTGGCTGTTATTGGGGTGGTCAGCCACGTGGCCTTTTTCTAAGCTCAGAAGACTCACCAACTGAAACATTCTGGCTCGGTGTTTGTTCTCCGTAACATGACTCTGTTGTTATAGGTATGGTGGTACCTTCCAGAATGTGTCTGTTAAGCTTCCCATCACTCTCAACAAATTTTTCCAGCCCACAGAAATGGCTTCTCAGGATTTCTTTCAACGTTGGAAGCAGTTGAGCAAGTGAGAGGGGTGAACTATGGGTGGAGAGGGGGATAGGGATGCTGTCTCTAGACAGGATGATATATGGGTTTCAGCATAGCTTTTAGTATTAACATGCTGTTTTTGTAGTCCACAGCAAGAAGTACAGAATATCTTCAAAGCAAAGCATCCGATGGACACAGAGATCACTAAAGCAAAGGTAAAGGGTTGTATGGTGATGTCCCTGAAGCCAGTGTTGTGACCAGTGAGTCTTGACCTGCCTGTTCATTCTGTGTAGATTATTGGATTTGGTTCTGCGCTCTTGGAAGAGGTTGATCCGAATCCTGCAAATTTCGTGGGTGCTGGCATAATACATACCAAAACCACCCAGATTGGCTGCTTGTTGCGCCTGGAGCCAAACCTGCAAGCTCAGGTAAGGACTCCACAACAGGAGGGTGGATATGCTTGTGTTGCTATTCATTTCAGTGCAGTTTATTTATAGAGATACTCAGATACTACGTGTTGTTGGTCATGGTGACAGTGCAGACGGTTAGACATCTCTTGGCCAGCGGAGCACATCATGTTTCTATCTCCTCACAGAAGGCCTGATGTGCTACCACAGTGCTTGTTTAGCAGTGTAGCCCGGAGCTGTGTCTAAGCAGTGCTCCTGGTGCTGTCTTGTTCTGTGTCCTGCTCTGGATGTGGTGTACACTGCTGCTTGCTTTAACAGTGTTCCTCTAGAGACCCCAGGCTGTGTATTCTGTTCTGGGTATGGGTACTTGTTCTCACAACCCTGGGGTAGTTTGGGTAGTTTAGGGGTCCGTTCACAGGGTGGTACATAGTTACCTTGATGAGAAGCTGTCAAGCTGGCTGTGTATGCCTATAATCTCTGTACTCAGGAAGAGATGGCAGGAAGAGTACCAGTTCAAGGCCAGCCTGGGCTGCACAGTTAGACTGTGTCTCAAAATACAAAAGAGCTTTCCAGAGCGGCTGACTCCTACCTCCATTAATAGCCAGTGTGCCTGCTGCAAACACCAGCTTTTATTAGGCTTTTCTATTTTTACTGGTGAAACAGTGGTGCTTTGGGAGGGACTGCTATGAGTGGTGAGGCCCAGGCCACAAAAGTACTGTGGACTGCTAAGATTAGCCTGGGGCTCAGTGCCACTCACCCTGCTGCTCTCTCTCTCTTTCAGATGTATAGACTCACCTTGCGTACCAGCAAAGACACCGTCTCTCAGAGGCTATGTGAATTGCTGTCGGAACAGTTCTAATCTGCAGACCAGAAGATCAGGCTCTTTGTTTTTGTGTCTCTCTTGTCTCTCTCGTTTGTCTTTGTATCACACACACTGCAGATAAACATCCCTTGTGTGAAAACTGCCATTCACAGCACCTCCAGGCCTACACCCACAGCCAGCCCCTGGGTGTGGAGGGAATGCAGGACACAGTTTGAGAAGGGCTGCAGCAGGCCTGCCCCGTCAAAGAAGGGTGCCTGGGCCTGGGAAATCAAGGCAGTCCTGGGGTTCAACCTACAAATTAAAGGGAAATTAGAAGTTTGAACGAAAGTGGAAATTTTGTTCAAATTTTATTAAAATGCCACTGGCTCAATCTCAGAATCCAGAAACAGCGCCATGTGCTTTTAGGGTTGACACAGGGCTGTGTGGCTATGCTGGATGGTGACAGCAGTGGTTTAGAGGCATGTGACCTCATGGGCTGGGCAGTGTCTGTGGAGTTTGCTGTAGCACTACCTGATGGTGCTGAAGTGCTTGTGTTTATAACTGTTGGCAAACTCCATGCCCCACTCATGACAGGGTCCTGTGCCTAACAAGCCAGTGTACTTGAAGGACGTCTAAACATTTTACCACTTTTTTGAGATCTTAGGTTTGCAGCCTGGTGGGCAAGGGCTTCCTCTTGACTTTGGAAGACATGGATATCACCCATCTTCTGTTTTTAATGAATGTACTATCCTGTGGTACATTCTGGGAACCTGAAGACTAAGTAGGTGGGATGGTGAGGTAATGACCATGACACGTGCTTCTCTCCAGAGGGTCTTGGTTGGTGCCCAGTGTTGCATCCTCACTTCCGTGAAGCCCTTGTGGTTGGATGGAAAAGAGAGACCTAAGTGTGGCAGTAGAGTGACACAGGCTGGGGCGAGAGTGGCAACGCAGGCAGGTGCTGCACTAAGGATGCACTGGACTTCCTAGCTCATGGGTCAGTTGCCCTTTGTGGGCATTGGACTGTATGTACGGCCCATCAGGGGAAGAGCATAGGCCACATCAGAAACTCAGGCTGGGGACCTTGCACTCTGTCTTGCAGTGATGCCCAGGATTTCTGTAGACTCAGCTGTACAGGGTTATCTGTACTTACACAGCAGTGTTGATGTCCCTTGCCCACTGGAGCACTAGCTGTGGTCACTTTTGCCTCAGCCTCAGGCTACCAGCCTGCCATGTGGGTTTGAGGACTGCAGCAGGGTCCAACCTACTCAAGCTCCCGCAGCCCCACTCTGTATAGCCCAGGCAGGTAGTTTCAGAACAACCAATACCTGTGTGCTGATCCGCATTCCATGAAGCCCTTGGTCTGCCTGTCGTGTTGTGACCCACACCTGCCATGGCACAGGCAGATGAATGATCTAGCTGTGGCCACAGTGAGCCTCCGAAGTTCCCTTGCTCTATAGCTGTCCATTCTGTGCAGTCCAGGCACTGTTGCATGGACCATGTGGATAGTTCAACCTGTGTGGCTGTGGCTTATGTACCATGTGCTGCCCAGTGATGGCGTCTGTATCAGTAATGTCCCAGCACATGGAAGCTGCTGGGGTACAGGCCCACCCTCTGTGACTTCGGGGCCTCCATTAGTCCAGTGTGCTTGTTCTCAGAGGAAAAAAAAATAAATGCTAGGACAGGAAACTGGAACATGTGTGTGGTTTTTGTGAGAAGTGGCCTGTATAGCTCTGAGTCTATTCCTTGAGGAATTGAGTGCAACTTAGAGCCAAGGACCCTGGCATGCTACCTGTCTCTCAGTTGAGGGGTACCTCAGGAAATGATTGTCCTGACTGTCTGTGTGATGCTGGGTTTATCCTAGCCTGGGTCCACACACTGCCCTAAAGTGGCTGTAGTTCCACTGAAATCCTGTACCTGGAGACTTTGGTCTAAGCACTGTGGGCCTATGGGCTCAGGATTTCCTTCTCTGCCCCAGGCTGGGACTACACACGAGAGATGGTCCTTGCTTGAAGAGCCTGAAAGATGGTGGGTTTAACCACAGACTTGGCAAAATCCTGGGAGGGAGCAGTTCAAGGGCTGGTAGTCTTTCTGTCCTAGCCCCACCTAGGACATGGATCTCCACAGTTTCAGGTCCTGATGGCCTAACCTGTACAAGTGTTTGTGATATCATGGTCAGGATTCTGGAAGACTGCAGCAATATGTGCACACCAGGTTCTGCCTTGAAAAGAACCAGTTTATTTGGAATCTGCTCATTGTTGGGCGACAGCTCCTTGTCCTGCGAGTACCAATGCCTTTTTTCCCATCCTGCATCTGGGGAGACCTTTCCTTGTGTCTCTCTCTGGTGCTTACCTTGCTGCTTGTCCCTCCCTCCCCCGACCCCCCAGGGCTCATAACCCCTGCATCTTCCTCTTGCTATTCTCCACATATCCTCAGGTGCCCTGCCCAGTCTTAGCATCTGCTTCTGTGCTTTGATCTCTTGGGTGATATAGCCAGAGGCTGGGAGGTGCTGTGCAGGTAGACAGGAAATTCCCAGTGCATCAAGATTGAAGGGATATCAGTTTATTTCCACCAAGGGCATGTTGTACGTGGTCAAGATGTGCAGGAGATGGTGGTGGGTGTTCTGCACTGACAGCTGTTTCCCTGCAGCTGCCTCAGGATGAAATGTGGTCAGTGTCTCTTTGAGGTCATGTCCCTGGCCAATAAAGGGATCGAATGTTACAGGTGTTGGGGAGGTATCATGAATGACATTTTTTTGTACCCACAAACCAGTTGCTGCTCTTTAGTTCTTGCACTGCAGAGAGTTGCATACACAGTTGCTGAACACTTGGAGGGTGAGTGTGAGCTGCTGCCCTGGCACATCCGGATCTGGGCAGGGCAGTGAGAGTTGCTTCTTGTAGGTACTCAGGGGCTGACAGCAGCCACAGCTGGTCTCCAACTGCAAGGTGTCCGTATTGAAACTGCCAAGAAGCAGAGACCAGCAAGGTCAGGGTCCCCCTGTCCCCAAAGCTAGGCCCTCTGAAGCAGGCACCCGCTCATAGACAAGGCAGGTGTGGCCAGAGTGACCTGCCTAGACCTCTGTCAGAGCAGGCATGGGCAACATCAAGAGCCCAGCTCCTGTGAGGCTTCTGGCCCCAGCAGAAGGGGGGGGGTGTTTATCAGCAACTCACCTTACAGAGGAGGCGCAGAAACCCTGGCAACGAGTTAGAGTCACATTTGCCACACAGCCCTGGTAGGTAATCTGGTGCTCTTCTTCCTGCAAGCTGCAGGCCCCTGTGGATGGAGGCCCAAGAGCAGGTCTCAGTCACTGCCTAGTCCCCATCTAACTTGTCCTTCTATGTAGCTCCTTATCCTTCCATTTTTCAAAACTTTCTTAAAGGCTCTGGCACTGAGCCAGGCTTAGGTGGGTCTGAGTCAGTCCCCATAGTCTCCAGTAAAGGTGTCTTAGGCCTGTTGGATGGAAGAAGTAATAAGGGCCAAGGAGGGTATCAAAGGAGAATGTCCATGTCTCTCACGAGATCAAACAGTATCTGAGAAGAAGCATTGTGCCACGTGGGATTAGGGGCACAGTAGAGAAAGCCTCTTCCTCTGGGCCTCTGGAAAGGTTTCAGAGGCCATGACACCGGACAACGAATGGTAGCAGGGGGCTGGACTGTTGACCTGAGGATCACCAGAGTGGTCAGGGTGAGATGGTACACACCTATAATCAGCCCGCCCTCAGGAGGCAGAAGCAGAAAGACCGTGAGTCAGGAAGAGCTTGGTTTGATATTGTCCATGTGAAACTTGGATTAAGTAAGATGGCTCAACAGGTAAAGGGCCTTGCCACCAAACCTAATGACCGTTTCATCTCTAGAACCCACATGATACAACTGGCTCCTCCAAGTTGTCCACACAACACATACATTAAGTTAAAAATGATTTGTGAGCCAGGCATGGTGCATACAGCTTTTATCCCCTGGGAGGCAGAGGCAGGTGGATTGCTTGTGAGTTCGAAGCCAGCCTCGAACAAAAGTGAGTTCCAGGACAGAAACCCTGTCTTGAAAAACAATTGCAAAACCAAAATCAAACAAACAAACAAAAAGAAAGGATTTGTGGGTGACAGATGTGCCCTATGTATCTTCTCTCCTGTGTCCAAGTTTGTTCCTGGCCTGCTTCTCCAAGGGGTTGGGGGGGGGGGGTTGGTGATCTCTTCCTACCCCGTAACACTACTTTCTTTCCTTCTTGAGACTTTTTTGAGCCTGAAATTAAGGTGATAAGCTGTAACCAAAACCAAAACTGATTGCTGGCTTTGTGAGGACTTCATGAGGGAGGCCTAGAGCTTGCGTGGGGAGCCTGGCCCCAAGTTGTGTGCTCTGAGGGGGACACTCAAGGGGGTCCTCAGAGTACATGTTGAATTCATGTTGCTGTGCAGGGATCACTTTCCTGTAGGGAGCCCTGGTCAGAGTTGGCTAAGAGAGCTTATGGAAACTGTGGGCAACAAGTGTAAATACTAATTTCCAGGCTTTGCCTGGCCTCCATCACACCCCCTCACGCACCCTCAACCCCTGCCTCCCGCATGTCACCAGAGATGAGCTGTATGCCTGGACTAGGCGATCATTTTCTTTAGCACTGAGGTAGTTTGAGTGTCTAAACTCAAGGGCCCAGTCAGACCTCACATGCTAGCTTTCCAAGGGGCAGATGTGGAGGGCTGCTTAGAGATGTTTGGACCAAGGTAGGGCAGAACTACAGCAGGCACATGGGGCACACGTGAACCCCCTTGCAGGGAGCAGTTGAGGGCCAGAGAAGTCAAGTGGGCCTAAAGTGTATGGGAATTTAAATGTCTGATTCAGCCAGATTGGGTGAACAGAGTAGTACTCCTGAGAGGTGAAGAGAAAGAAGCTTGCATTTAGGCCCAGAAACACCTAAAAGAAGCTCCAGGACCTGCACAGAGGTACTGTGGGACCATGGGAGGAAAGTACTGCCTAGCAGACACAGCAGAGCTGCTGTGTAAAATCCTGTGGAGTAAACAAATAGAATGTAATTAAGCTAGGGATCAAGGACCCAGCCAGTAACACTACTTACCAGGATGCGTGGGTGGCGAGGAGACCGAGGAGTCCGGATAGGAGGGTGATACTGGGGTAGAAGGTGGGGAGTTTCCAGTGGGAGAAGTGCTGCTGCTCAGAAACACAGAGGTAGGCAGCGGGCTGCTACCAGGAGGCCCAGTGGTGTGGTTGGTGTCTGGGGAACTTGGCAAATTTGTCATGCCAGTGGTTGAAGACAGTAGCCCTGATGTAGCAGCTTGGGTAGTAAGGGAGGTAAGATGGGAGGTGGTGGACTTCGAGGAGAATGGAGAAAATGTGGGCACATGAGTCGTTGTCTTGGAAGTGGAGAGAGGGCCAGTGCTGGAGGTTGGCCTACTTGATGGGGTGGGAGTCATGTGGATGGTGGGGGCAGCAGAGGGGGAAAAAGAAGAGGTGACAAGAGGGGAGACGGAGGAAAGAACAGTAGAGGCAGCAGTTGGTGACACAAAAGCCGAGGCAGATGAAGGTGATGCTGTGGGTTTAGTAAACAGTGAGGAATGGGAGACTGAGCTGGGAGTGGGTGTGTTCTGCAGAGTAGAAGCTACAGATCTTGAAGCAGGTGTTAGAGTGGATGTCATGGAGGAAGATGGAAAAGATGCTGAAGAAGGAAAAGATGTAGTGAGACCAGTGTTAGGTGAGAAGGGGGTGTATGATGTCATAGATGGAGAATGGGGGGCATTCGTGAGAGAAACCAAAGTGGATGGAAAGCTCGTTGAGAGAGAGAAAGTAGTTAGCAGAGATGAAAAGGAAGGGGCAGTGGTAGAACTGTGGGGAACTGAGGAGGGACTCCACCCTGAGGGAGAAATGTTTGCTGTTGTGAATGAAGAATAAGCTTGAGTGGTGGCACTGGTAGTAGAAGGTATGGGTGGTGCTGTTTGGGAGGAACTGGTACTCTGAGTTGCTGTAGGTGGAAAAATAGTGCTCAAGGACATGGATGTGGAAGGTGATGATGCTGTGTGTTTGCTCATGGAAGTGCTAGGTTTCTCAGGAGTTGGTGTTACAGAGGAGGTTGAAAAAACTGGCAGTGGTGTAACCAAAGAAGTCTGAGGAGCTGATGGCATTGAGGAGATGGTAGTGGTCTGCATAGATGTCCCTAAAGGGGAGCCTGAAGTGAGTGTGGTGCTGGAGACAGCAAGAGTCAGGGGAGAGTGTGGAGTATGGGGACTGCTAGGTGTGCCTGAGGAGGTAGTGGACTTAGTTGAACTGGTTCTAGTTGAAGGTGGTGTAGACTGATAGGCAGTCATGGAGGAAGGCTGGGAAAGGTGAGAAGTAGAGGTTCTGGCTGTGGAGAAAGAGCTGTGAGCTTGGGTGGTGGCACTGGTTGTATGAATGACAGATACTGGTGTTTGTGGAGTCCCTGTGTCTTTGATTGTAGTTGAAAGAATAGTGCTCAGTGGTCTAGATGTGGAAGCTGATGACACTGTATGTGGGTTGGTAGGGGTTTTAAATATCTCAGTAGTTGGTACCACAGATGAAGTTGAAAATGGCGGCAATAGTGTGGACAAAGAAGTCTGAGGGCTGGATGATATGGGGACATAACTCGTGGTCTTCACAGGTGTTCCTAAGGGAGAACCAGTGGTGCTTCTTGTACTGAAGACAGCAACAGTGGGTGAAAGGTGTGTGGTGTGTGAAGTCTGAGGACTACTAGTTGTTACTAGGGTGGTGTGTTCCACTGGAGTGCCAGTTACACGCATGGTGGACTCGGTTGGGATGGTGGTAGGACCTGCTGTGGATTG